>NC_052311.1:63674599-63982099 GCF_016432855.1 Salvelinus namaycush | reverse complement strand
ATAAATGCTTCACAGAGTTCAAGTAACAGACACATCTCAACATCAACTGTTCAGAGGAGATTCCGTGAATCAGGCCTTCATGGTTGAATTGTTGAGATTCAAAAAAAACAATACTGAAGGACACCAATAAGAAGAAGAGACTTGCTTGTGCCAAGAAACACGAGCAATGGACATTAGACCAGTGGAAATCTGTCCTTTTGGTCTGATGAGTCCAAATTTTAGATTTTTGGTTCCAACCACTGTGTCTTTGTGAGACGCAGAGTAGTTGAACGGATGATCTCCACATGTGTGGTTCCCACCGTGAAGCATGGAGGCAGAGGTGTGATGGTATGCTTTGCTGGTGGCACTGTCAGTGATTTATTTAGAATCCAAGGCACACTTAACCAGCATGGCTACCACAGCATTCTGCAGCAACACGCCATCCCATCTAGTTTGCGCTTAGTGGGACTATCATTTGTTTTTCAACAGGACAATGACCCAACACACTTCCAGGCTGTGTAAGGGCTATTTGACCAAAAATGAGAGTGATGGAGATGACCTGGCCTCCACAATCACCAAAGCTCAACCCAATTGAGATGGTTTGGGATGAGTTGGACCACAGAGTAAAGGAAGAGCAGCCAACAAGTGCCCAGCATATCTGGGTGCTCCTTCAAGACTGTTGAAAAAGCATTCCAGGTGAAGCTGGTTGAAAGAATGCCAAGAGTGTGCAAAGCTGTCATCAAGGCAAAGGGTGGCTACTTTGAAGAATCTAAAATCTAAAATCTATCTACACATTTTTGGTAACTACATGATTCCATATGTGTTATTTCATAGTTTTAATGTCTTCACTATTATTCTACAATGTAAAATGTAGAAAAACCATTGAATGAGTAGGTGTGTCCAAACTTTTGACTGGTACTATATGACAGAGAAACATTTCCATCTGAACTCGTGAATAAACCCTTGCTTTCTCCTCTCCATGGTCAGAGAATCATGCAGTATCTGTTATATTCTAAACATTTCTATCTGAATGTTCTGTAAGTGTCATCCCCTGACCAAGCCCCTGCTCTGTCCCCTGAACAGGACGAGGAGCTAACACTCTGCATGGAGCCGGAGTCTGCCACTCTAACACAGAGAGATGAAGCCATCACCTCCGGGGGCAGTAGTCCTGGGCAACGTAGTCCGGGGCGCAGTAGTCCAGGGCGCAGTAGTCTGGGGCAACCAGCACAGCAAATCACAGAGCGGAAGGCCTCTGATGTCAGCTGTGGAGGCATCCAGATTCTGGAGGAGAAGGAAGAGAAGCAAGGGTCTGCTGTTGCTGCCATGGCAACCAACTGATTGACAGATTGCCCTGAGAGACGTGACAGACTGACCCTCAGCGTCAGAAATGACTGATCCTAATAATGAAATATTTATCAATAAATCTGTTCCTTTTCAGGTATCAAACACATTTTTGATGGGATATAAACTCGTGACCACTGAAGAGCAGAGGAGGAAGATTTGGAAACAGACTCACGCAGTGACAACAGCTGGTTCAACGGACAACTTTTTTTTGGAAGCCTTACATTCCCAGAGAGAAAGAGGAGGGAGGGATGAATAGAGGGCGGGAAAAAAGACTGAGCGAGAAAAAGGAGGTATGAGGGGATGATAAAAAGAAGAGGAGCAGCTGAGATAGAGACATTTGTATCAGGAAAAGGAAACGGAGGAGGGAATTGAAACATGCATGCTTTTTAAACAAACAACTTGATCCGGTCCAGCGTCAAATATGATAATGATCATTAAATCTATAGTAATAAAACATTATCATGACAACAATGATTTTCTAACAAAGCAAAAAATCATGACAACACAAAAGTCTATGAATAAGTGAATGATAAAATAATATATATCAAAATCACTGTTTTTACAACACTATCTCTCCATTGGAGAACTACTCTGTTTACAGCTTACACTCAACACATCAAGTAGAATAATATCAACCCCAACTTGAAGAACAGAAACACTCACATGTTATACCCTCTCCTCTTATGTCATTCACATCTAGCATCCACAACACTCATAGAACTAACTGCATGAATACAGAGCAACTTTAGCAGGTTGGGTTCATCAGAACCCCCTAAAAATTACACCTATTCAATTATCCACAAAAACGAATTCAATCCAAATTAGCTGTCTGCAACCTAACCACTGCAGTGAAATCTACTTGAACCCTCCTAACACAGTTAGAAAGACAACAACGTTACTGTGTTGCTGTGTTCCCCAGATGTCCAAGGCACATGAAGGCTGCAGGCCTGTCCTGTCGGCCACACACACAGCACTGCACAGTTAAAGGAATGTACTGTACAGTAAGATAGTGTGCTTCCTACTCTGTCTTTCCGTATGTTTCTTCAGAATACTATGGAGTACCTGTCCTATATTGAACTGTATAGACTTTGCACTGAACCTAGGACACGGCTGGTGCTGGGCCAGAGAAGACTCAGGGCATGGAGCTCCTTGTAGTCTGCTTGACTGTGCATCATGACTGACAGGTCCGTGTCATGGAGTGAACGGTGAAGAGACAGAGCTGTAGTAGTGAATCGCTTTTCACTGATGCAATCCAACAGATCAGAGGCTGCCTTTGGACTCTGTCACACGTCAATGTCCTTGATTACTGTTCAGAAAGAGCTCTTAGCATCACCAAGAACCAAAACAGAACCACTAGACGAGATGGATTCTGAGCTGTTGTTCCAGGTTCCAAACTAGAGATGGCTGGAGGAAGAGGGAGTGCTCTGGAGTGTTCTGGTACCAACAGAAAGAGGATTTAGATTGAGATGTGCTTCTGTTTTAACCCAGATTGTTGTTTTGATGTCAGCTCTTGGGGACAATACCAAGCTTTTCTTTGTGGAGAAAAGATGAGGAGCAAATGTTTCTCTCAAAGGTGTAGGTTAGAGCTGTTTGAATTGGCTACTGATTCTTAGAAGAGCAAAACCACATCTTCAAAATTGTAACTAATTAGTGAGGAGCCAAACACAGGTCTCCTAAATGGCTTGTGGCCACTACTGTCATATAGATGTAAATACTAATGAGAGAGGATATGAACCATCTCTCACAGTCCCCACTGCAACAGTTTCTTTATTTTTCTACAAGTCTCAGTCCCAGCTCTTTCCTTTGGGAATCTTCCTGAGCTCCCAAATTAAGCTTATTGCGTTTAGATTTTCTTTCTATCACCACACAAGTAAAAGGAAAAGGATAGTGGAATGTCAACATTGTAAATAGTGTGATCATTAAAATATTGGATATCGGAATATTGTTTTAAAATAATGCAAAGGACCTAATTTGACTGGGTCTAAGGAGAACATTGAAGTCAATCAGGGAATATAACTGAACAGTAGAACCAAACACTAGAACCGAATAGAACCGGTATCTTCCTGCTCATGGTGACTACAGCGATGGAGCAAAACTCTGCCTGAGTCGAGTGTGACGTTTGAGTTAGCGTGTGTATTTCCTGAAGAGGAAAGTGTGTATCCCAGTGGAGGAATGGTAGTGAAGTTCAGAGACATGATAGAATAGTGGAATTTTGGAGATACTGGTCTGGAATATCTGTGCATGTGTCACTAATAAAAACAACAACAATATCAATGTATTATTATTATTAGTATTCTTATTAATATTATTCTTATTAATATTATTATTATTATTAATATTACTATTATTTGACAGAGAACAACCTTCTCCTTTCACTCTGATGATTGTGTGAAAAAAATAATTAAGATAGAAAAAAGGTTTATTGACTTGAATTCATTAATTTATTGATTGATTATTTATGCAATGTTGGGACAATGTTTATTTTTCTACTGAATGATTGACACCTCCTCCAGTAAAAGACAGAATATGTGTGGTTGATGTAGAGCAGTTTCGTGTTGGTTGGGGCTCTCTCTGATCGAACAAACAGACAGTGAAAACTTCTGGAGGGCTAGATTGTGGCCACAATTAATTGTAATCAGTTGTGTTAAAGCTGGGCTGGAATAAAACCCTGCACACACTGACTGCATCCCTCCAGGACAAGGGTTAGGGTTAAGGTTACCCACCCCTTCCCTGGAGCTGTCCATCATGAAACACACAATGATGTCATTTATATAGTCATAACCAGTCATGAAGATTCATGTCACAGCTGCCATGATCACCCAGGCAATGACAACACAATCTCAACCATACAACTTCCTTTAGGCTACTAGTCAAAAGTGTCCATCAGCTGTCATGACACATATGACGCGTCTGCAAGACAAGATGCATATTGGTGTTAGAACTAACCAAGGCTAGGAGTCTATCCTGACCACGTGACCTGACCAGGATAGACTCAGCGACCCTACTTCTAACAGATGGTTCTGGTGAGCTGCTACCTTGTGGTGTTTTTCAGTTTGTGTTATGCATTAGCCTTCACCTGTCTGTCTCAGACTGGCTCTGAGAGCTACAACCTACAGGATGTCTTTACCCAACCACTCTTATTCATTCATTTATTTAATGATTATTTGGGGGGAGGAATAACATGACAGCCTGTACATAGTTTATTATTTATTGTAGGTAAGTCTTTTTGAAGCAGTATTGTTCTGTGTGTTGTCCTTGGGACTTTCTGTAGTGATAGACCTTTGACCCCAGAGAGATTGTTCTGCTTCATTGAAAGCACAAACATGGACCCAGAGAATGATACTACTTCAACAAAGATATTTTATAGATTCTTTTGACGATTAAGAACTTAATGAATTAATAAACTAATAACAAGAAGCCAAATGTATTTACTTGATGTTCCTGTTTATTGATTGTCTTTGTTGATTGATTGACTGATTGATTTCCAGTTGATTTCTTATTATGTATGATTCTACTGCCATCTTTCAATACGTAACTTTTTGCCTTTCTACCCCTTGCTTTCTCTTTCTACCTGTTCTGTATATTTGTCTCTCTGTTTGTCTGTCTGTCTGTCCATGTAGTTGTCTGTTTTCTTGTTGGAAGAATCACTGCCTGAAAAGATTGCTTAAAAAATCTGACAGATTGACCATATTTGAGGCAAACAGACATTTCAACAAAATGATGTGGTAATTTGGAACTGTGTGGCACAGAACCCTGAGGTAAATACACTTGTATACAATTGGCTTGATTGAATGTTTTAATTTGAGATGATCAATGTAAACTGGCAATACCAGTGTATTAAAGCCCATACCTATGCATGCTTATGGGAAGGTTGTGACGGGATGGTTCTTCCATGTGGTCTCCCCTCCCTTCCTCCTCGGCCGTAAACCTATATCTTTCTCTCTTCCTCCCCCTCTCTCTTTCCCCTGCACGTGCGAACACCCTCTTCCATCCCTTTCTCCTGTACTCCATTCTCTTTCTTCTCCTCCTCCTCCCCTCCTCCCCTCCTCTCCTCCTCCCCTCCTCCCCTCCCCCCCTCCTCCCCTCTCTCCAAATAAAATAAAAACGGTGGAGAAAGAGCAAATAAATACACAAAGAGAATCCTGATGTGTCTGTGTGTGGACGTCTTTGAACAGTGAGAACGGACATTGTTTTTTATGTTGTGAGGATGAGGAACGTCACCGAAAGCGTGCTTTTCTTTATGGTCAGTGAACACGGAGATGCAAAGCCTGCTGGGGCTTTGTGACGCAGTTCTTCTATCATGTTTCCATTCCCTTCCTGTCAACCCCAAACACACATTCTAGGTGTCTTTAATCCTAATACATGACCATGCATCCATCCTTCCTGCCTTCCTTCCTGTATGGTAGTGTAGAAAAGTTGCTGGTAGACATCAGGGATTACTTAAAGGATGGATAAGTACTCATATAGGGCCCCAGCCTGGTAGCCAGTTCTGTTTCTTGTTCAGCCAACTTCTTTGTCAAAGCCATGCCAAACATGACAACCACAGAAACAGCAGAAAGCGTCCTGCTGGGGACTGGCAACTATGGTTGAACCCGACAGTTAAACCTCCCTGTCTGTCTGCCGTTGTCAGCCATTATGATGTCAGGAGAATGTAAATGTCAAACAAATTGAGACTGAAATACACTGTTGACCTTCTCAGCTGGAAGTGTTTATATGTCCACAGCCTTTTTAAAGACAAACTTTTACAAGACTGTAGTGAACAGTGCATCTCTGGTATTATGCTGGAGCTGATTATTGCCATGCTCCAAGTCCAATGAAATGTTACTGAAAACATTTAAATATTTATTGTATTCCATAAGAATAGTAGATAGGCATCCATATGAACAATTTCAATATTTACTTTACAGTGGTTACAGTAATAATTTAAAGCCTGTCTATTCATTAATCAGTAAACGTTCAATCGATTTGATCAAATATAAATCAGTCCATTGACAGACATTGTCATGATTAATGATGTGATTTCATTATCTAACATTTCATTGCTGTCATATACAGTGTCATAAAGATACATGGAATTCAGTGATACAGACATACAGTACCATGTAGCTACAAACACATTCATACATTCAACAATACCGGGACAAGGAGACCAACCATGATAGGTACAGATGAAGAACGTAGAACATTTGTCCATTTTTGTAGTTTTAAAGACACGGAGAAAAACCTGAGAAACTGAAATAGTGAAAAAGAAGTTTGTCTTGAGTAGAAAAAAATCCTTCAAAAACTGCTGAGATCAGGAAAGAGACTATCATCTTACAAAAAGTATTATTAGCTACCAGAAATTCCAGAACTACAAGTCCCAGAAGCACTGTGTGCACCTGTTCTTCCTGCTCTCTGTAAGCTGAACATCTGCAGAGCCTCGAATGAGCCTGCACAGAACTCCAATACCCAGGATGCTCCTTGTTACGCTCTCCTTGAAACGCTCACTGAATGAGGTAAGTGGACTGAGGCCAGAGAGGAGAAAGTCTTCATTTAAGAAACAGAATCCACAGAATTCCCTGTCGCCATCTAAATTGGCTCTTCAGAATCTTCGCTCTCCCTCTCTCCATCCGTCTCCGGCACGGTAGGAAGGGATGACACAATGAAGATACGAGTGGAGGTGGAGTGTGGTGAGGTGGGGGAGGAAGGCTCCTGAGGGGGACAGTCTGTCCCTCGGCTGTTGGGGGTGGAGGTATCACACTCTGCACCTGCACTGGAGCCACCTGCTCCTCCTGCGTTCCCCCTGGGTTCCTCCTTAGCCTCATCCATGTCACCCTCTCCCTCTGTCCCAACCACCTCATCCTTCCACCTTACCACCTCTCCCTCCCTCTTTCCTCCATCTCCCTCCCCCTTTTCTTCCTTAACCTCCCACTTAAACCCATCGCTCCCCTCCTTCCTACTACCCCCTCCCTCCCTCTTCCCCCCCTCACCCCATAGCTCCCTCTCCCTGGTGGGGGAGGAGGGGGTGGAGGGGGGAGCCACGTGCTTCTTGGCTTTACGATTGGCATCTCTGAAACTGGCCAGAGGGGGGCGCAATCTTACCCCACTACGGGTGGAGCCCTCAATGGCCTTCTGCAACTGTGAGAGGTAAGAGAGAAGGAGAGATAGAGAGGGAAAGATTAAAGGGGAGAGATAAATATAGAGGGGGAGAAGAGAAAGGGAGGGAGGGAGAAGGGGAGAGAGAGAAATAAAGAAAGAGGAGAGGGAAATAGAGATTGAGATGGAGGGTGAGAGAGGAAGGGAAAAGGAGTGAATAGAAGTGGTTAACATAGCATGTCATAACACAAGCAAAGCATGTTAATACAGGTTTACTGTGACGCTGTGATAAGTCAGAGACGAACACCGTTGATAGTGTAATAGTGTGTCTCACTATTCGAGTACAACAGAACAGCAAAGCAACAGCCAATTGAACAGGCTCCATGTATTTTTATGTGTATTTATTATGGATCCTCATTTGTTCCTGCCAAGGCAGCAGCTACTCTTCCTGAGGTCCAAACAAGATTAAGGCGATTACATCACCAAAAAAATGTAACAGAACATCATACAACACATTACTACACCACTACATATCTACAATACAAAATGTATAATTTTACAATGTACATGTGTGTAAACTGTGTTTGTTAGCGTGTGTATGTGCGTATGCGTATGTGTGTCTCTTCACAGTCCACGTTGTTCCTTATGTAGTATTGTGTGTTTCCCAGAGTCTGTTCTGGACTTGGAGACTGTGAAGAGACCCCTGGTGGCATGGCTTGTGGGTTATGCATGGGTGTCTGAGCTGTGTGCTCGTTGTTTGAACAGACAGCTCAGTGCTTTCAACACGTCAATACCTCTCACAAAGACATGTAGTGATGCAGTCAAACTCTCCTCTACTTTGAACCAGGAGAGATTGACATGCATGTTAATGATGTTAGCTCTCCATGTACATTTAAGGGCCAGCCGTGCTGCTCTGTTCTGGGCCAAATGTAATTTGCATATGTTCTTCTTTGTGGCACTTGACCATATGACTGGGCAGTAGTCCAGGTGTGACAAAACTAGGGCCTGTAGGACTTGTTTTGTTGATAGCGATGTCAAGAAAGCAGATCTTAGCTAGCGTTGCATCAATATGTTTTGACCATGACAGTTTACAATCCATGGTTACTCCAAGCCGTTTAGTCTCCTCAACTTGCTCAATTTCCACATTATTAATTTAAATATTTAGTTGAGGTTTAGGGTTTAGTGAATGATTTGTACCAAATACAATGCTTTTAGTTTTTTAAATATTTAGGACTTTTAGGACACCCATTTTAAAACTGACTGCTGCTCTTTGTTAAGAGTTGCAGTGAGTTCACTTGCTGTGGTAGTTGATGTGTTTAATGTTGAGTCATTAGCATACATAGACACACAGGCTTTACTCAGAGCCAGTGGCAAGTCATTAGTAAAGATGGAAAAAAGTAAGGCGCCTAGACAGCTGCCTTGGGGAATGCCTTGCTCTACCTGGATTATCGTGGAGAGGCTTCCATTAAAGAACACCCTCTGTTTTCTCTTAGACAAGTACAGTGCAATGAAAAAGTATTTGCCCCCTTTTCTCTACTTTTGTATATTTTTGATACTGAATGTTATGAGGTTTTGGTTGAAGATCTGATAACATTCAGTATTAAAAAATATGCAAAATATAGAAAATCAGAAACGGGGCAAATACTTTTTCACGGCACTGTAACTCTCGATCCATGATATACAGTGGCAAGAAAAAGTATGTGAACCATTTGGAATTACCTGGATTTCTTCATAAATTGGTCATTAAATTTGATCTGATCTTCATCTAAGTCACAGCAATAGACAAACATAGTGTGCTTAAATAACACACAAATTATTGTATTTTTCTTGTCTATATTGAATACATCATTTAAACATTCACAGTGTAGGTTGGAAATAGTATGTGAACCCCTAGGCTAATAACTTCTCCAAAAGCTAATTGGAGTCAGGAGTCAGCTAAGCTTGAGTCCAATCAATGAGATGAGATTGGAGATGTTGGTTAGAGCTGCCTTGCCCTATAAAAACACTCACAAAATTTGAGTTTGCTATTCACAAGAAGCATTGGCTGATGTGAACCATGCCTTGAACAAAAGAGATCTCAGAAGACCTAAGATTAAGAATTGTTGACTTGCATAAAGCTGGAAACGGTTACAAAAGTATCTCTAAAAGCCTTGATGTTCATCAGTCCACTGTAAGACAAACTGTCTATAAATTGAGAAAGTTCAGCACTGTTGCTACTCTCCCTAGGAGTGGCCGTCCTGCAAAGATGACTGCAAGAGCACAGCGCAGAATGCTCAATGAGAATCCTAGAGTGTCAGCTAAAGACTTTCAGAAATCTCTGGAACATGCTAACATCTCTGTTGACGAGTCTACAATATGTAAAACACTAAACAAGAATGGTGTTCATGGGAGGACACCATGGAAAAAGCCACTGCTGTAAAAAAAGTCTGAAGTCTGAAGTTTGCCAAACTGCACCTGGATGTTCCACAGTGCTACTGGCAAAATATTCTGTGGACAGATGAAATTACAGTTGAGTTGTTTGGAAGGAACACACAAGACTATGTGTGGAGAGAAAAAAGCACAGCACACCAACATCAAAACCTCATCCCAACTGTAAAGTATGGTGGAGGGAGCATCATCGTTTAGGGCTGCTTTGCTGCCCAAGGGCCTGGACAGCTTGCTATCATCGATGGAAACATGAATTTCCAAGTTTATCAAGACATTTCGCAGAAGAATGTTAGGCTATCTGTCCGCCAATTGAAGCTCACAGAAGTTGGGTGATGCAATGGGTGATGTATTATTTCTTACACTGTTACCCCAGGAAATCTTAAGTCGTATTACATACAGCTGGGAGGAACTATTGGATATACAGTAAGAGCAACGTCAACTTATCAACATTATGACAGGAATACGACTTTCCCGAAGCGGATCCTCTGTTTGATCCACAATCCAGGACAATGGATCGGATCCCAGCCGGCGACCCAAAACAACGGCGCCGCAGAAGGGGCAGACAGAGCGGTCTTCCGGTCAGGCTCCGTAGACGGGCACATCGCCCACTGCTCCCAAGTATACTACTTGCCAATGTCCAGTCTCTTGACAACAAGGTAGACGAAATCCGAGCAAGGGTTGCCTTCCAGAGAGACATCAGAGATTGCAACATTCTCTGCTTCACGGAAACATGGCTCACTCGGGATACGTTATCAGAGTCGGTACAGCCACCTGGTTTCTTCACGCATTGCCCCGACAGAAACAAACATCTCTCTGGTAAGAAGGAAGAAGGGTGGGGGTGTATGCCTTATGATTAACGAGTCGTGGTGTGATCATAACAACATACAGGAACTCAAGCCCTTTTGTTCACCTGACCTAGAATTCCTTACAATCAAATGCCAACCGCATTATCTACCAAGATAATTCTCTTTGATTATAATCACAGTCGTGTATATCCCCCCCAAGCAGACACCTCACCCCAAGCAGACACCATTGGACTCTATGTAAACTGGAAACCACATATCCTGAGGCTGCATTTATTGTAGCTGGGGATTTTAACGAGGCTAATCTGAAAACAAGGCTCCTTAAATTTGATCAGCATATCGAATGCGCAACCCGGGCAGGCAAAATCCTGGATCATTGTTACTCTAACTTCCGAGATGCATACAAAGCCCTCCCTCGCCCTCCTTTCGGCAAATCTGACCACGACTCCATTTTGTTGCTCCCAACCTATAGACAGAAACCAAAACAGGAAACGCCCATGCTCAGGTCTTTTTAACGCTGGGCCGACCAATCTGATTCCACGCTTCAAGATTGCTTCGATCACGTGGACTGGGATATGTTCCGGATAGCGTCGAACAACAACATTGATGTATACGCTGATTCGGTGAGCGAGTTTATTAGCAAGTGCATCGGTGATGTTGTACCCATGGTGACTATTAAAACCTTCCCCAACCAGAAACCGTGGATTGATGGCAGCATTCGCTCAAAACTGAAAGCGTGAACCACTGCTTTTAATCAGGGCAAGGTGACCGGAAACATGACCGAATACAAACAGTGTAGCTATTCCTTCCGCAAGGCAATCAAACAAGTTAAGTGTCAGTATAGAGACAAAGTTGAGTCACAATTCAACGGCTCAGACACGAGAGGTATGTGGCAGGGTCTACAGTCAATCACGGACTACAAAAAGAAAACCAGCCCCATCGCGGACCCCGATGTCTTGCTCCCAGACAAACTAAACAGCTTCTTTGCTCGCTTTGAGGACAATACAGTGCCACCGACACGACCCGCTACCAAAACCTGCGGGCTCTCCTTCACCGCAGCCAACGTGAGTAAAACATTTAAACGTATTAACCCTCGCAAGGCTGCCGGCCCAGACGGCATCCCTAGCCGTGTCCTCAGAGCATGCGCAGACCAGCTGGCTGGTGTGTTTACGGACATATTCAATCAATCCCCAGTCTGCTGTTCCCACATGCTTCAAGAGGGCCATCATTGTTCCTGTTCCCAAGAAAGCTAAGGTAACTGAGCTAAACAACTATCGCCCCATAGCACTCACTTCCGTCATCATGAAGTTCTTTGAGAGACTAGTCAAGGATCATATCACTTCCACCCTACCTGACACCCTAGACCCACTCCAATTTGTTTACCGCCCCAATAGGTCCACAGACGACGCAATCACAATCACACTGCACACTGCCCTAACCCATCTGGACAAGAGGAATACCTATGTAAAAATGCTGTTCATCAATTACAGCTCAGCATTTAACACCATAGTACCCTCCAAACTCGTCATTAAGCTCGAGACCCTGGGTCTCGACCCCGCCCTGTGCAACTGGGTCCTGGACATTCTGACGGGCCGCCCCCAGGTAGTGAGGGTAGGAAACAACATCTCCACCCCGCTGATCCTCAACACTGGGCCCCACAAGGGTGCGTTCTCAGCCCTCTCCTGTACTCCCTGTTCACCCATGACTGCGTGGCCATGCACGCCTCCAACTCAATCATCAAGTTTGCAGATGACACTACAGTGGTAGGCTTGATTACCAACAACGACGAGACGGCCTACAGGGAGGAGGTGAGGGCCCTCGGAGTGTGGTGTCAGGAAAATAACCTCACACTCAATGTCAACAAAACAAAGGAGATGATCGTGGACTTCAGGAAACAGCAGAGGGAGCACCCCCCTATCCACATCGACAGGACAGTAGTACAGAAGGTGGAAAGGTTAAAGTTCCTCGGCGTACACATCACGGACAAACTGAAATGGTCCACCCACACAGAGAGCGTGGTGAAGAAGGCGCAACAGCGCCTCTTCAACCTCAGGAGGCTGAAGAAATTTGGCTTGTCACCAAAAACATTTTCAAACTTTTACAGATGCACAATCGAGGCCATCAGACTGTTAAACAGCCATCACTAACATTGAGTGGCTGCTGTCAACATACTGACTCAAATCTCTAGCCACTTAATAATTAAAAATTGGATGCAATAAATGTATCACTAGTCACTTTAAACAAAGCCACTTTATATAATGTTTACATACCCTACATTACTCATCTCATATGTATATACTGTACTCTATACCATCTACTGCATCTTGCCTATGCCGTTAGCCATCACTCATCCATATATTTATATGTACATATTCTATTCATTCCTTTACACTTGTGTGTATACGGTAGTTGTGAAATTGTTAGATTACTTGTTAGTTATTACTGCATGGTCAGAACTAGAAGCACAAGCATTTCGCTACACTCGCATTAATATCTGCTAACCATGTGTATGTGACTAAACAGAATGGCTTCAACAGAAGAAAATTCACCTTCTGGAGTGGCCCAGTCATGAGGTTATTGCTGCCAAAGGAGGGTCAACCACTTATTAAATCCAAGGGTTCACATACTTTTCCCACCCTGTACTGTGAATGTTTACACAGTGTGTTCAATAAAGACATGAAAACATATAATTGTTTGTGTTTGATCAGTTTAAGCAGACTGTGTTTGTCTATTGTTGTGACCTAGATGAAGATCAGACAGAATTAGGACCAATTTATGCAGAAATCCAGGTATTTCCAAAGGGTTCACATACTTTTTCTTGCCACTGTAGCAGAGGATGTAAAACCATAACACATACGTTTTTTTCAGCAGCAGATTATCATCAATAATGTCAAAAGCTGCACTGAAGACTAACCAAACAGCTCCCACAATCTTTTTAGTATCAATTTCTTTCAGCCAATCATCAGTCATTTGTGTGAGTGTCCTTCTCTATAAGCGTGCTGAAAGTCATTTGTCTACTGTGAAATAGCATTGTCTCTGGTCAAAAAGGTTTTTCAAACATTTACTAAGGGTTGGTAGCAGGCTGATTGGTCGGCTGTTTGAACCAGAAAAGGGTGCTTTGCTATTCTTAGGTAGTGGAATAACTTTTTCTTCCCTCCAGGCCTGAGGGAACACACTTTCCAGTAGGCTTAGTTTAAAGAGATGGCAAATAGGAGTGGCAATATAGTCTGCCATCATCCTCAGTCATTTTCCATCCAAGTTGTCATTCCCAGGTGATTTGTCATTGTTGATAGACAACAATAATGTTTTTACCTCTTCCACACTCACTTTATGGAATTAAAAATGACAATGCTTGTCTTTCATAATTTGGTCAGTTATGCATGGATGTGTAGGTTCAGAGTTTGCTGTTGGCATGGCATGCCTCAGTTTGCTAATCTTGGCAATGTAATTACTGTGACACTGTGAGATCATCATCAGAGAACGATGACAGAGAGGCAGAACAAATGGACATGCTGTGTGTCTGTTGCTTCTACACTGCAGAAAAGGAAGACTCGGCATACAGACAGAGAGAGAGAGAGAGAAAGAGAGAGAGAGAAAGGGAGAGAGAGAGACAGAGAGAGAGAGAGAAATTGAGAGAGAGAGAGAGAGAAAGAGAGAGAGAGAAAGGGAGCGAGAGAGAGAGAGAGAAAGAGAGAAATGGAGAGAGAGAGAGAGAGAGAGACAGAGAGAGAGAGAGAGAGAAAGAGAGAAAGGGAGAGAGAGAGAGATGGAATGAGAGAGATAGAGAGAGGGAGAGAGAGAGAGAGAGAGAGAGAGAGAGAGAGAGAGAGAGAGAGAGAGAGAGAGAGAGAGAGAGAGAGAGAGAGAGAGAGAAAGACAGATAATATATTTTTAATATATTATTATTGTGTGTCTGTTGCTTCTACACTGCAGAAAAGGAAGACTCGGCATACAGACAGAGAGAGAGAGAGAGAAAGAGAGAGAGAGAAAGGGAGAGAGAGAGACAGAGAGAGAGAGAAATTGAGAGAGAGAGAGAGAGAAAGAGAGAGAGAGAAAGGGAGCGAGAGAGAGAGAGAGAGAAAGAGAGAAATGGAGAGAGAGAGAGAGAGAGAGAGACAGAGAGAGAGAGAGAGAAAAAGAGAGAAAGGGAGAGAGAGAGAGATGGAGAGAGAGAGATAGAGAGAGAGAGAGAGAGAGAGAGAGAGAGAGAGAGAGAGAGAGAGAGAGAGAGAGAGAGAGAGAGAGAGAGAGAGAGAGCTTGTGTGATGTGTGATCTCACCTCCTTCAGTGCTACGACTCCCACCAGTTTCCCAATGCTGGTAACATAGGCATGACTGAGACCCAGCAAGGAGAACAGAGTGTGGGTCTGTCAGAGAGAGAGGGGGAGGCATATTTGTCAATATCCTACAGCATGTAGTGTTTATAATGGCTTAAAGTGGCTACATAAGAGCACAAGGTGCTAGCTACAGTTGATACCTTGTGTAGGGAGGTTCTCTCCACCAGCTGAAAGGGGGAGGGATCAATCCGTATCTCCTCCATACTGATTGGCTTATCCAACTCTTCTTCTTCCCAGGCTTTGATCTGCATTAGCCAATCAGAGAGCAGAGAGGGTGATTGACAATATAAAGAGGGAATAATAATTTATGATGTTTGATTCTATTCGTGGAATCCTTTTAGAGCTACATAGAGTGCCCAGGTCAGGGAGTAGAGGTCGGGGATCAGGGATCAGGGGTTAGGGGTTAAAGGTTGTTCAGGGTTAGTGAGACACATTACCTCCTCTGAGGACATGGTGTCGGTGAGTGGAGGTGGGGTGGATTCCTGGAGAGAGGAAGAGAGAGAGAGAGAGAGAGAGAGTGAGAGTAAGAGTGAGAGTGAGAGAGAGATAGATAGAGAGAGCGGAAGAGAGAGAGAGTGAGAGAGAGAGAGAGAGAGAGAGAAAGAGATAGAGAGAGCGGAAGAGAGAGAAAGAAAGAGAGAGAGAGAGAGAGAGAGAGAAAAGAGGGAGTGTGAGATAGAGAGGGGGGGTGGTTCAGAGATTTGAGTTATTTTCTCCCTCCAGGTTTACAAAGGGTCAGATCAGATGCCCCCTTGTGGTGCTATTTCTCCATCACACAGAATGACTAACCTGCTCATTACATATCATATCATACATTATAGCAAGGTCATGCCATTGACGTGAGCGTGTGTCCCCTACTGGACAGAATGGGATATTGCTCCTCATTGAGCTACCAGAGGAAATTAGCTACCAGAGGAAAGCTTGAGGTTGATGTTGGCCTTAAGCACAGATCCAGGATCAGGTTGCCCTAGCCCCAATCCAAACCTCAACCATTATGGGAATGAAAAACATCTTCTAATATATCTGACCCTGTATCAGTGGTTACAGCCAACCTCTATCTTGATATGGAATGATACCTGAGCTTCAGCCTGGCTGGTTGAGGAAGAGGAAGAGGAGAAGAGGCGCTGAAATATTCCCCTCACAGACTGGAGGGAACGCTTCTCTGAAAGACAGGACAGGACAGACATTTAGAAGTGAGTAAATTGGGTAAACATTCTCACTCCAACACATTCTCACTCCAACACTTTTCTACAGAAGGTGCTGGTTAATTGTTGCAAACAAACCCCATGAGCAAACGCTAGAACAGCAGGTCTAATATAGATTCTGCTGTATTGATTGCTTATTGTAGATACAGTATGTGACAGTAGAGTAGTGGCCTAAGAGAACACACTTAATGTGTTGTGAAAAGTGTTATGAAATGTAATGTCATGTAATATTTTTTTGCCTTGGCAGCAGCTAATGGGGATCCTAAATAAATACAAATACAAACATGGATGCACTAGTAACAAAATAGCAATAGTGGGTACATCCCAATTCTATGACATTTTGTGTGTGTCATGTCACCTGAGCCGGTGTGATTGGTGGAGGACTCTTGTGGTTTGGGGGATGGGAGTGGCCTATTCTGTTCATCTTGTACTGGAGAGGTCTGGAGAACAGACAAAAGGGCTAACCAAGTTCATAACAAAGTATTACATGATGTTGTGGATAATTATAATGCATTATAAATGTGTTTATAAAGGCATTATAAGTATACTGATATTTATTCCTTTAATAAGTAAAAATCATATAAAAATATGATGCTATCGTTCAATCATTCCATCTATCCATCCATCCATCCATCCATCCTGTCACCTCTCCTCCCTCCTCGTCTACGAAAGTGAAGGACTCCCAGCCCTGGCCCGGTGACCCCTGACCCCTCTCAAAGACACGCCTCTCGGCCGAAAGCCACCAATCAGAGATGGCCTGCAGCTCTGTCCTCTCTATAGACCCCAATAGGATCATAGACTCTGAGGAGAGACAGGAGGAACAGGGAGAGAGAGAGAGAGAGAGAGAGAGAGAGAGAGAGAGAGAGAGAGAGAGAGAGAGAGAGAGAGAGAGACAAGAGAAAGAGAGAGAGACAAGAGAAAGAGAGAGAGACAAGAGAAAGAGAAAGAGAGAGAGACAAGAGAAAGAGAGAGAGACAAGAGAAAGAGAAAGAGAGAGAGACAAGAGAGGGATTTCAGTGGATGGATTTGTGTCATCTACGGTGCATGGCATCAAACATTCTAGAACATGTCTCACCTTTGGAGTCGACCAGAGGGATGGTTTTGAGGGAGGTGGAGTCTAGCAGATAGCCCAGCTCCCGATAGGTCGACTGGGAGGACAGGAATTTCACCTTCCGCACCATCATGTCCTCCACAAAGATGTTGTACTTACTGAGGGAGGAGAGAAGATATATGTGAACTGTGCCTGCTTGAGTCATAATAGCACACAAGGTTGCATGTACACTAGAACTGTTTGAGCCACAATGGCATACAGTTCTCTGCATAAACACTTATTAGAGCCATAATGGCATCCGTTCCAGTACCTGATGTGTCCGAGGCTGAGCTCGGGGAGGTATGGCAGTTTCTTGACCTGGATGATGGAGTCGTAGAGGGAGGGCTGCAGGCCCTGGGCCACCATGTTGGCCAGGATCACTGCCACCATCATGGGCAGGATGTGGGAGATCTGGCCTGTCAGCTCAAAACAGATCACAGCCGTGGACACCGTGTGGGTCACTGCCCCGGTCAGGGCCGCAGCACCTGGGATAAGGAGGGCGGGAGAGAGAAAGGGAGGGGAAGGAGAGAGGGAGGAAGGTAGGGGAAGGAGAGAGGGAGGGGAAGGAGAGAGGAAGGGAGAGAGGGAGGGGAAGGAGAGAGGAAGTGAGAGAGGGAGGGGAAGGAGAGAGGCAGGGAAAGGAGAGAGGAAGGGAGGGAGGTAGGGGAAGGAAAGAGGAAGGGAGGGAGGGAGGTATGGGAAGGAGAGAGGAAGGGAGAGAGGGATGAGGAGAGAGGGAGGGGGAGGAGAGAGGAAGAGAGAGTATAGAGGGAGGGAACGAGCGATCAGGAGTCACAAAAAGGCAGAAAGGGAAGGAGAGATGGTGTTAAATGACATCATTGTGTATGACAGGGTAATGAGCAGTCATTTTGATATGTATATATTATAAATACATCACATGCAACTCGTAATAAGACTAAGCAATTGGCCTAATAAACCCTACTTCATAAAGATAATTAACAATATGCAAGAGACTATGGTTGAGTTACAGTAATAGAACACTATGGTTGAGTTACAGTAATAGAACACTATGGTTGAGTTACAGTAATAGAACACTATGGTTGAGTTACAGTAATAGAACACTATGGTTGAGTTACAGTAATAGAACACTATGGTTGAGTTACAGTAATAGAACACTATGGTTGAGTTACAGTAATAGAACACTATGGTTGAGTTACAGTAATAGACAATGAAGAAATGTCTGAGAATGGATTCTAAATAGAAGTGTATTTAATTACTTTGTAAAATGAATGGATTCACATACAAGGCATACAGCTTCAGTTACAAAGCATTAACAAGCATTACAAGGCATTATTCCAAGCATGGTCAGAGAGAGAGCGAGAAACCATACCCTGAAAGGCCCTGCCCCAAAAGTTCATGGGGTGGAGAAAGAAAAGAAAGAAAGTATCTCACCACAGCAGGTCAGGAACAAATAAGAAAAAGACCAATGAACCTTTAATAAACATCTTGTTTGGACTCAAAACCTGAGTTGTTGACCAATAGTATTACTGTAAAGTTAACCTCCAATCAGATGTCAGACCTACATGATGTAACCTCTCAGAGGTGTGACAATGGGAGTTGGCAAGACCAACACAGAGAATGCTGAATTCCGAAGACAACACATAGCAAATTCTTGCATACAGCTGATAAGAAGAGTCCCTTCTGGGGCTGGCTGCCCTGCAACAGCAGCAAGGCAAGATGTGACTTCAGAGGAGACTCACCAATGACAGCATAGCCCCCGGGGAGGATGCGATAAACTATCCCATCAAACAGGATACCGTTTGGGAAGAGAGTGGCCATGATCTCTCCTACCAGACGCCCAAATGCTGCCCCTGGGGGAGAGGGGAGAGAGAAAGGGGAGAGAGAGGAGAGAGAATACTCAGTTGTGCTTTAGGACAGGTTTAGAGCATGTTTTAAGCCTGATGTCTGATACATCCTGTTTAGATTCCCAGGTCTGATCTCAGCCTCTTACCCAGTATGAACACTGGCATGAAGGCTCCAGACGGGATGGGCATCGTCGTGGAAACAGCAGACATCCAGAACTAGAACATTGAGAAGGTATGGGAATGACAGAGAGACCTAATACAAATCCTTTATAGAATCTACTAGAGAAACAATGAAAAGGTCAACTTCCAGAGAACGCGGGTGCAACTCTTTTCATGTTGATTTGATAGCCTGACCACAGCATAATACGAGAAGAAAAGTAATGTGTTCTGTTCCATGATGGAGGGAGGACGTACCTTCATGACGAAGAAGAGGAGGAGGATGAGGAAGACGCTGACGTCGGGGTGCAGCCAGGCTGAGGAGCGCCCCAGTCCGGGGGGAAGGGCGGTGGCAGACAGCTCGGTCCAGGTGAAGTTATCAAACAGAGAGTTAATACACTCTCTAGGCATCAGCTGAACAGAGAGAGAGAGAGAGAGAGAGAGAGAGTGAGAGACAGAGAGAGAGAAAGAGAAAGAGAGAGATCATTAATTTATGACCCCTCGTCACAGGTAGTAGAGAGTGAATTGCACTCAGTCATCACAATCAATCAATCAACCAATCAAATATATTTATAAAGCAGATGTCACAAATTGCTTATACAGAAACTCAGCCTAAAACCCAAACAGCAAGCAATGCAGATGTAGAAGCATGGTGGCTAGGAAAAACTCCCTAGAAAGGCAGGAACATAGGAAGAAACCTAGAGAGGAACCAGGCTCCGAGGGGTGACCAGTCCTCTTCTGGCTGTGCCGGTGGAGATTAAAAGAGTACATTGCCATTTAGTCTAGATTGTTCTTCAAGATGTTCAAACGTTCATAGATGACCAGCAGGGTCAAATAATAATCACAGTGGTTCTAGGTTATGACAGTGGTTCTAGGTTATACATCTCTGCATGAGCGGCTATACAGTGGTGTTGAAAGATTAATTTATCCGTATCACCTTAAAACCGCACTACAAAACATTATAGTTAACAGGGTTGCTTACTTCAGCCTGTAGGCAATACATGGATGTATTAAAGGTTATTCTATAAGTCCTGAGCATAAACTCTTATAAGCTCAATAATGCTCTCTGACCTCTCCAGCCATGAACTGGCCGAATCCAGGAGGAAAAGTCAGGGTGGCGATGACAAACGTCACTGCACCTGGGTAGATTAACCGACTGAACACACACACACACACGTAAACACACACGCATGCGCACAAATACAAATACAAAGACGCGCACACACACACACACACACACACACACACACACACACACACACAGACACACACACACACACACACACACACACACACACACACACACACACACACACACACACACACACACACACACACACACACAATATTATTAAACAACTGGGATACTCAACCGTTATAACAAAACACAATGCCATTACTTAAATGTGAAGCATTTTACGGTAATAACGTAAATTGGCAGGAATCTCATCCCAGTTCATTGTCTGGCTGTCAGGCTGTTGAGTTCATGGTAGGACACCTCTACTGCTCTGCCCCTCCTAATGTGTGAGCTCAATGTACCTTGACTGGTGAGTCAATGGCTAAGTGAATGTGTCTAACTGAGTGAATGGCTGGCTGTTAAGCCCTGCTTGTCTGTGTCAATGTCCTGTAACAGATTACTTTGTAAGAAGAGGCTACCCAAATGAAACTCATCTGGAATGGAATGTGGAAAGTGTCAGGGATCTGGGTAATAGTGTCTGCTAAGCATTACAATTGTGAAGACATTTGAGTGAGTGTAACAGTGTGTGTGTACTGTGTGCGTATGTATGCGAGTGCGTGAGTGCGTGATGTCTCACTGCTTGGTCAGAAAGCGTGTGAGAGCCGTCTGTCTCCTCATCACTAGAACCACCTGTCTGTTCAGGTAGACGAAGAAGGCCCCCAGGAACCCACAGGAGATTCTACAACAGACAGACAGAGAGTCAGGAACCCACAGGAGATTCTACAACAGACAGACAGGGAGTCAGGAACCCACAGGAGATCCTACAACAGACAGACAGGGGACAGAGAGTCAGGAACCCACAGGAGATCCTACAACAGACAGGGGACAGAGAGTCAGGAACCCACAGGAGATCCTACAACAGACAGGGGACAGAGAGTCAGGAACCCACAGGAGATTCTACAACAGACAGACAGGGGACAGAGAGTCAGGAACCCACAGGAGATCCTACAACAGACAGGGGACAGAGAGTCAGGAACCCACAGGAGATCCTACAACAGACAGACAGGGGACAGAGAGTCAGGAACCCACAGGAGATCCTACAACAGACAGACAGGGAGTCAGGAACCCACAGGAGATTCTACAACAGACAGACAGGGAGTCAGGAACCCACAGGAGATCCTACAACAGACAGACAGGGAGTCAGGAACCCACAAGAGATTCTACAACAGACAGACAGGGAGTCAGGAACCCACAGGAGATTCTACAACAGACAGACAGGGGACAGAGAGTCAGGAACCCACAGGATATTCTACAACAGGGAGTCAGGAAGACACACACACATTGATCCCCACACCATCACAAAGTGGGTGAAGTTCAGTTGAAGACTGTAGGGTCAAAAAGGGGTGTGTAGAATATTTACTAAGCGCTCTCACCCAATGATAGCAAAGGCTGGGAGCTCCTGCAGGTCGAAGGGGAAATCCATCCGGAAGTTGGTTCGGAAAAGAGCTGTAATGGTGACTGTGACAGGGATAGCGAGAGAGTGAAAGCTGATCCTATTCTAAAACACCTGGCATGAATAAACATATGACATCACCATGAGAGAAAAGGTGTACAGTGGGATTCAGTTGTTCTGGAGAGGAAATATGTGTGTGATGCGATGCTGCCTCCATGGCTTACCTGCATCTTTGTTCCACACAGACAGCACCCTGAATATGAAGGCACTGAAGGTGGCAGCGAAATACCCTCTCCAGTAATTCCTCACAGCAAAGTAGGTAGATGTGACCTCAATGCTGAACAACACCCCTGGAGAGGAGAGAAGACGAGGGGGAGGACAAGAGAGAGAGAGAGAGAGAGAGACAGAGACAGAGACAGAGACAGAGAGAGATGGATGGATGGATGGATGGATGGATGGATGGATGGATGGATGGATGGATGGATGGATGGATGGATGGATGGATGGATGGATGGATGGATGGAGGGAGGGAGGGAGGGAGGGAGGGAGGGAGGGAGGGAGGGAGGGAGGGAGATAGATTTGAGTTTAAGTGAACAGAATGAGCACACACACACACACACACACACACACACACACACACACACACACACACACACAGAATAGCTAAATACTCGAGAGCAAAACAAACATCAGAGCGAATCAGAGACATGACTGTAGGCAAGATGAATGGATATTATAAAAGACAATATTTGAAAAGTAGAGACAAGCTTTAATGATTTTAGCTGAGTGTTTCCATTCTATGCTGAGGCTATCTGGGCACTGTAGATTACTGTTACAGGAAGGGGAGAGCAGTGGGGGGTTAGAGAGAGAGGGGGATGTAGAGAGAGATAGAGGAGGTTAGAGGGAGAGAGAGAGAGGGGGGATGTAGAGAGAGAGGGGGGGTTAGAGAGAGAGAGAGGGGGATGTAGAGAGAGATAGAGGGTGTTAGAGGGACAGAGAGAGGTGGATGTAGAGGGAGATAGAGGGAGTAAGAGGGAGCGAGAGGGATGTAGAGAGGGAGAGGGGGTTAGAGGGAGAGAGAGGGATGTAGAAAAAGATAGAGAGGGTTAGAGGGAGAGAGAGAGGGATGTAGAGAGAGATAGAGGGGGTTAGAGGGAGAGAGAGGAAGAGGGATGTAGAGAGAGATAGAAAGTGGTGGGAATGACATGGAGAGTTATTCAGAAAGGTAGAGCAGGGGTTAAAGAGGAGGATAGGATTGTGAGAGTGGTATAGAAAGAGGTGTAGTAAAGGAGTGATAGTGGTATAGAAAGAGGTGTAGTGAAGGAGTGATAGTGGTATAGAAAAAGGTGTAGTGGAGGAGTGATAGTGGTATAGAAAGAGGTGTAGTGAAGGAGTGATAGTGGTATAGAAAGAGGTGTGGTGGAGGAGTGATAGTGGTATAGAAAGAGGTGTGGTGAAGGAGTGATAGTGGTATAGAAAGAGGTGTAGTAAAGGAGTGATAGTGGTATAGAAAGAGGTGTAGTGGAGGAGTGATAGTGGTATAGAAAGAGGTGTGGTGTAGGAGTGATAGTGGTATAGAAATAGGTGTAGTGGAGGAGTGATAGTGGTATAGAAAGAGGTGTAGTAAAGGAGTGATAGTGGTATAGAAAGAGGTGTAGTGAAGGAGTGATAGTGGCATAGAAAGAGGTGTGGTGTAGGAGTGATAGTGGTATAGAAAGAGGTGTGGTGAAGGAGTGATAGTGGTATAGAAAGAGGTGTAGTAAAGGAGTGATAGTGGTATAGAAAGAGGTGTAGTGAAGGAGTGATAGTGGCATAGAAAGAGGTGTGGTGTAGGAGTGATAGTGGTATAGAGAGAGGTGTGGTGAAGGAGTGATAGTGGTATAGAAAGAGGTGTAGTGAAGGAGTGATAGTGGTATAGGACGAGGTGTGGTGAAGGAGTGATAGTGGTATAGAAAGAGGTGTAGTGAAGGAGTGATAGTGGTATAGAACGAGGTGTGGTGAAGGAGTGATAGTGGTATAGAACGAGGTGTGGTGAAGGAGTGATAGTGGTATAGAACGAGGTGTGGTGAAGGAGTGATAGTGGTATAGATTGAGGTGTAGTGAAGGAGTGATAGTGGTATAGAACGAGGTGTGGTGAAGGAGTGATAGTGGTATAGAACGAGGTGTGGTGAAGGTGTGATAGTGGTATAGAAAGAGGTGTGGTGAAGGAGTGATAGTGGTATAGAAAGAGGTGTGGTGAAGGAGTGATAGTGGTATAGAACGAGGTGTGGTGAAGGAGTGATAGTGGTATAGAAAGAGGTGTGGTGAAGGAGTGATAGTGGTATAGAACGAGGTGTGGTGAAGGAGTGATAGTGGTATAGAACAAGGTGTGGTGAAGGAGTGATAGTGGTATAGATCGAGGTGTAGTGAAGGAGTGATAGTGGTATAGAACGAGGTGTGGTGAAGGAGTGATAGTGGTATAGAACGAGGTGTGGTGAAGGTGTGATAGTGGTATAGAAAGAGGTGTGGTGAAGGAGTGATAGTGGTATAGAAAGAGGTGTGGTGAAGGAGTGATAGTGGTATAGAACGAGGTGTGGTGAAGGAGTGATAGTGGTATAGAAAGAGGTGTGGTGAAGGAGTGATATTGGTATAGAAAGAGGTGTGGTGTAGGAGTGATAGTGGTATAGAAAGAGGTGTAGTAAAGGAGTGATAGTGGTATAGAAAGAGGTGTAGTGAAGGAGTGATAGTGGTATAGAAAAAGGTGTAGTGGAGGAGTGATAGTGGTATAGAAAGAGGTGTAGTGAAGGAGTGATAGTGGTATAGAAAGAGGTGTAGTGAAGGAGTGATAGTGGTATAGAAAGAGGTGTGGTGAAGGAGTGATAGTGGTATAGAAAGAGGTGTAGTAAAGGAGTGATAGTGGTATAGAAAGAGGTGTAGTGGAGGAGTGATAGTGGTATAGAAAGAGGTGTGGTGTAGGAGTGATAGTGGTATAGAAAGAGGTGTAGTGGAGGAGTGATAGTGGTATAGAAAGAGGTGTAGTGGAGGAGTGATAGTGGTATAGAAAGAGGTGTGGTGAAGGAGTGATAGTGGTATAGAAAGAGGTGTAGTAAAGGAGTGATAGTGGTATAGAAAGAGGTGTAGTGGAGGAGTGATAGTGGTATAGAAAGAGGTGTGGTGTAGGAGTGATAGTGGTATAGAAAAAGGTGTAGTGGAGGAGTGATAGTGGTATAGAAAGCGGTGTAGTAAAGGAGTGATAGTGCTATAGAAAGAGGTGTAGTGAAGGAGTGATAGTGGCATAGAAAGAGGTGTGGTGTAGGAGTGATAGTGGTATAGAAAGAGGTGTGGTGAAGGAGTGATAGTGGTATAGAAAGAGGTGTAGTAAAGGAGTGATAGTGGTATAGAAAGAGGTGTAGTGAAGGAGTGATAGTGGCATAGAAAGAGGTGTGGTGTAGGAGTGATAGTGGTATAGAGAGAGGTGTGGTGAAGGAGTGATAGTGGTATAGAAAGAGGTGTAGTGAAGGAGTGATAGTGGTATAGAACGTGGTGTGGTGAAGGAGTGATAGTGGTATAGAAAGAGGTGTAGTGAAGGAGTGATAGTGGTATAGAACGAGGTGTGGTGAAGGAGTGATAGTGGTATAGAACGAGGTGTGGTGAAGGAGTGATAGTGGTATAGAATGAGGTGTGGTGAAGGAGTGATAGTGGTATAGAAAGAGGTGTGGTGAAGGAGTGATAGTGGTATAGAACGAGGTGTGGTGAAGGAGTGATAGTGGTATAGATTGAGGTGTAGTGAAGGAGTGATAGTGGTATAGAACGAGGTGTGGTGAAGGAGTGATAGTGGTATAGAAAGAGGTGTAGTGAAGGAGTGATAGGGGTATAGAACGAGGTGTGGTGAAGGAGTGATAGTGGTATAGATCGAGGTGTAGTGAAGGAGTGATAGTGGTATAGAACAAGGTGTGGTGAAGGAGTGATAGTGGTATAGAAAGAGGTGTGGTGAAGGAGTGATAGTGGTATAGAAAGAGGTGTGGTGAAGGAGTGATAGTGGTATAGAACGAGGTGTGGTGAAGGAGTCATAGTGGTATAGAAAGAGGTGTGGTGAAGGAGTGATAGTGGTATAGAACGAGGTGTGGTGAAGGAGTGATAGTGGTATAGAAAGAGGTGTGGTGAAGGAGTGATAGTGGTATAGAAAGAGGTGTGGTGAAGGAGTGATAGTGGTATAGAACGAGGTGTGGTGAAGGAGTGATAGTGGTATAGAAAGAGGTGTAGTGAAGGAGTGATAGTGGTATAGAACGAGGTGTAGTGAAGGAGTGATAGTGGTATAGAAAGAGGTGTGGTGAAGGAGTGATAGTGGTATAGAAAGAGGTGTAGTGAAGGAGTGATAGTGGTATAGAAAGAGGTGTGGTGAAGGTGTGATAGTGGTATAGAACGAGGTGTGGTGAAGGAGTGATAGTGGTATAGAAAGAGGTGTAGTGAAGGAGTGATAGTGGTATAGAAAGAGGTGTGGTGAAGGTGTGATAGTGGTATAGAACGAGGTGTGGTGAAGGTGTGATAGTGGTATAGAAAGAGGTGTGGTGAAGGAGTGATAGTGGTATAGAAAGAGGTGTGGTGAAGGAGTGATAGTGGTATAGAACGAGGTGTGGTGAAGGAGTGATAGTGGTATAGAAAGAGGTGTGGTGAAGGAGTGATAGTGGTATAGAACGAGGTGTGGTGAAGGAGTGATAGTGGTATAGAACAAGGTGTGGTGAAGGAGTGATAGTGGTATAGATCGAGGTGTAGTGAAGGAGTGATAGTGGTATAGAACGAGGTGTGGTGAAGGAGTGATAGTGGTATAGAACGAGGTGTGGTGAAGGTGTGATAGTGGTATAGAAAGAGGTGTGGTGAAGGAGTGATAGTGGTATAGAAAGAGGTGTGGTGAAGGAGTGATAGTGGTATAGAACGAGGTGTGGTGAAGAAGTGATAGTGGTATAGAAAGAGGTGTGGTGAAGGAGTGATATTGGTATAGAAAGAGGTGTGGTGTAGGAGTGATAGTGGTATAGAAAGAGGTGTAGTAAAGGAGTGATAGTGGTATAGAAAGAGGTGTAGTGAAGGAGTGATAGTGGTATAGAAAAAGGTGTAGTGGAGGAGTGATAGTGGTATAGAAAGAGGTGTAGTGAAGGAGTGATAGTGGTATAGAAAGAGGTGTAGTGAAGGAGTGATAGTGGTATAGAAAGAGGTGTAGTGGAGGAGTGATAGTGGTATAGAAAGAGGTGTGGTGTAGGAGTGATAGTGGTATAGAAAGAGGTGTAGTGGAGGAGTGATAGTGGTATAGAAAGAGGTGTAGTGGAGGAGTGATAGTGGTATAGAAAGAGGTGTGGTGAAGGAGTGATAGTGGTATAGAAAGAGGTGTAGTAAAGGAGTGATAGTGGTATAGAAAGAGGTGTAGTGGAGGAGTGATAGTGGTATAGAAAGAGGTGTGGTGTAGGAGTGATAGTGGTATAGAAAAAGGTGTAGTGGAGGAGTGATAGTGGTATAGAAAGCGGTGTAGTAAAGGAGTGATAGTGCTATAGAAAGAGGTGTAGTGAAGGAGTGATAGTGGCATAGAAAGAGGTGTGGTGTAGGAGTGATAGTGGTATAGAAAGAGGTGTGGTGAAGGAGTGATAGTGGTATAGAAAGAGGTGTAGTAAAGGAGTGATAGTGGTATAGAAAGAGGTGTAGTGAAGGAGTGATAGTGGCATAGAAAGAGGTGTGGTGTAGGAGTGATAGTGGTATAGAGAGAGGTGTGGTGAAGGAGTGATAGTGGTATAGAAAGAGGTGTAGTGAAGGAGTGATAGTGGTATAGAACGTGGTGTGGTGAAGGAGTGATAGTGGTATAGAAAGAGGTGTAGTGAAGGAGTGATAGTGGTATAGAACGAGGTGTGGTGAAGGAGTGATAGTGGTATAGAACGAGGTGTGGTGAAGGAGTGATAGTGGTATAGAATGAGTTGTGGTGAAGGAGTGATAGTGGTATAGAAAGAGGTGTGGTGAAGGAGTGATAGTGGTATAGAACGAGGTGTGGTGAACGAGTGATAGTGGTATAGATTGAGGTGTAGTGAAGGAGTGATAGTGGTATAGAACGAGGTGTGGTGAAGGAGTGATAGTGGTATAGAAAGAGGTGTAGTGAAGGAGTGATAGGGGTATAGAACGAGGTGTGGTGAAGGAGTGATAGTGGTATAGATCGAGGTGTAGTGAAGGAGTGATAGTGGTATAGAAAGAGGTGTGGTGAAGGAGTGATAGTGGTATAGAAAGAGGTGTGGTGAAGGAGTGATAGTGGTATAGAACGAGGTGTGGTGAAGGAGTGATAGTGGTATAGAAAGAGGTGTGGTGAAGGAGTGATAGTGGTATAGAACGAGGTGTGGTGAAGGAGTGATAGTGGTATAGAAAGAGGTGTGGTGAAGGAGTGATAGTGGTATAGAAAGAGGTGTGGTGAAGGAGTGATAGTGGTATAGAACGAGGTGTGGTGAAGGAGTGATAGTGGTATAGAAAGAGGTGTAGTGAAGGAGTGATAGTGGTATAGAACGAGGTGTAGTGAAGGAGTGATAGTGGTATAGAAAGAGGTGTGGTGAAGGAGTGATAGTGGTATAGAAAGAGGTGTAGTGAAGGAGTGATAGTGGTATAGAAAGAGGTGTGGTGAAGGTGTGATAGTGGTATAGAACGAGGTGTGGTGAAGGAGTGATAGTGGTATAGAAAGAGGTGTAGTGAAGGAGTGATAGTGGTATAGAAAGAGGTGTGGTGAAGGTGTGATAGTGGTATAGAACGAGGTGTGGTGAAGGAGTGATAGTGGTATAGAAAGAGGTGTGGTGAAGGAGTGATAGTGGTATAGAAAGAGGTGTGGTGAAGGTGTGATAGTGGTATAGAACGAGGTGTGGTGAAGGAGTGATAGTGGTATAGAATGAGGTGTGGTGAAGGAGTGATAGTGGTATAGAAAGAGGTGTGGTGAAGGAGTGATAGTGGTATAGAACGAGGTGTGGTGAAGGAGTGATAGTGGTATAGAACGAGGTGTGGTGAAGGAGTGATAGTGGTATAGAACGAGGTGTGGTGAAGGAGTGATAGTGGTATAGAAAGAGGTGTGGTGAAGTACAGCAGAGAGGTCATAGTGTAGTGGTATAGAACGAGGTGTGATGAAGGAGTGATAGTGGTATAGAACGAGGTGTGATGAAGGAGTAATAGTGGTATAGAACGAGGTGTGGTGAAGGAGTGATAGTGGTATAGAACGAGGTGTGGTGAAGGAGTGATAGTGGTATAGAATGAGGTGTGGTGAAGGAGTGATAGTGGTATAGAACGAGGTGTGGTGAAGGAGTGATAGTGGTATAGAACGAGGTGTGGTGAAGGAGTGATAGTGGTATAGAACGAGATGTGGTGAAGGAGTGATAGTGGTATAGAACGAGGTGTGGTGAAGGAGTGATAGTGGTATAGAACGAGGTGTGGTGAAGGAGTGATAGTGGTATAGAAAGAGGTGTAGTGAAGGAGTGATAGTGGTATAGAACGAGGTGTGGTGAAGGAGTGATAGTGGTATAGAACGAGGTGTGGTGAAGGAGTGATAGTGGTATAGAACGAGGTGTGGTGAAGGAGTGATAGTGGTATAGAACGAGGTGTGGTGAAGGAGTGATAGTGGTATAGAACGAGGTGTGGTGAAGGAGTGATAGTGGTATAGAACGAGGTGTGGTGAAGGAGTGATAGTGGTATAGAAAGAGGTGTGGTGAAGTACAGCAGAGAGGTCATAGTGTAGTGGTTAGGGAGTGATACAGTACCTCCTAGAGGAGTGCCGAAACAGCAGCCCACCCCCACGGCACAGCCCACTGTCAGAATGTCTGTGTAACCACAGGGGTTCTACTGACACAGAGAAGAGAGGGAGGAGAGAGGAGGAGAGGGAGGGAGGGGAGGCGAGAGACAGAGGTAGAAAATACAGAACAGCACAGCAGAGAACCGCCAAACCAACCAAGCTCACCAAAGAGTCACACAAGCCCTGAGCAAATCATCAAAATAGACAGAGACAGAGAGAGACCAGACAGACAGAACATGCTGTCTAGTCAATATGACAAAATGCTCAGGCCATTGCAGATAGAATTACTTACACCCAGCAAATTCATTATTCAGTATACAGTTATTTCCATTCTATACAATACATTTCTATCTGTAACATTCTATGCATTGCACCCCACTGCTCCATAACCCCCAGGTCTCTGGTGCTGCCATGGAGAGGTGCATGTAGGGATATGTGGGCGGGACTTGCCTCCCACGGGGGCGGCGAAGCAGGTGGCCACTCCCACAGCACACGCACATACCAGCAGGTCCTGGTTATGGGCACTACTCTGGGGGCAGGGGTCCACGGAACAAATGAGAGGTGGTGGGTGGGTGGAGGGTGAGGGGATAAACAAGGGGGGAAAGAGAGAGCGGAGAGGGAGTGGGAGAGGAGAGGAAGGGGAGAACATGGGAGGCAGGGATGGGGAGGAGAGAAATGTGTGAAGGGAGAGAGGGAAGGGAAGAGCGAGGGGAGGGGGGAGACAGAGACAGTCACGGGAGGTCAGTGTTAATACACATGCCAGACATAACCATCACACTATTAATACACAGACAATGTGTGGGAGACTGATGAGCCTAAACAAAGACAAGAGGGAAGGAGGGAGAGAAAGAGACAGAGAGAGTGAGAGACAGAGAGAAGAGAGAGAGAGAGAGAGAGAGAAGAGAGAGAGAGAGAGAGAGAGAGAGAGAGAGAGAGAGAGAGAGAGAGAGAGAGAGAGAGAGAGAGAGAGAGAGAGAGAGAGAGAGAGAGAGACAGTCATAACCGCAACAAGAACATGAGTTGTGAGACTTAAAAAATACACAATTAAGAGGTCAGACATGACAGAGCGACAGCCTCACAGCCACATTCCATATTACTGTTATTACTCAGGTCAAATGTCATGCTAGTCAGAGTGGGAGTTGCTGGGAGTTGTAGTTTGTTTTGGTCAGGGCTTCGGTTTACCTCATACACTCCAGAGAAGATGGACATGATTTTACTCAGCACAGCAGCACAGATACTGGCAATGTGGACGAAGGGACCCTAGGAAGCACGGGAGGGAGGAGGACAGAGTCAGTCACACACTTGAGGTAGAAGTTACCCTTCTCCAGTCCCCACAGATCTAGGATCAGATTACCCTTCCCTTAATCCTAATTCTTAACCATTAGGGGGATGAGAAAATACCAGACCTTGTATCAGTGGTTGGGGAAATCTCTTGCTATTCACAGAGACAAAGAGCACAGAGCACAGAGGTAGACCCACCATACACATGATCTGCATAGACATGGACAATTTGCTCTGACTTAAATTCTTATTAACTAGGGCACATTGTATCAGCAAAGATTAATCATGATATGATTTCTTTGTTTGATAGTTGACAAGCCTCCATAAATGGAAAATGTTGAGGAGTTGAGTAAATTTGTTTCTGTCCCACAAGGGGTGGAGGAGAAAACACAACAGAAAATGATTTATTATACTGCTCACTGGGAGAGAAGGAGGCAGAAAGGAGGAGAGGGGGAGGGCAGATACAGTAAGGGAGGAAAGTAAGGAAAGAGAAGAAGAGGAAGGGAAGAAGCAGAGAGATAAAAAGAGGGTGAGATAATAGATACAGAGAGAGTTAGAGAAAGAGGTCAGGGAGAGAGAAAGAGGTCAGAGAGAGAGAAAGAGAGAAAGAGGTCAGAGAGAAAGAGAGAAAGAGGTCAGAGAGAGAGAAAGAGGTCAGAGAGAGAGAAAGAGAGAAAGAGGTCAGAGAGAAAGAGAGAAAGAGGTCAGAGAGAAAGAGAGAGAGAGGTCAGAGAGAAAGAGAGAGAGAGGTCAGAGAGAGAGAGAGAGCAAGAGAGAGAAAGAGAGAAAGAGGTCAGAGAGAAAGATAGAGAGAGGTCAGAGAGAAAGAGAGAGAGAGGTCAGAGAGAGAGAGAGAGCAAGAGAGAAAGAGCGAGAGAGAAAGAGAGAGAGGGAGAAAGGGATGGATGGAGGGAGGGACGGGGGAGAGAAAGAGAGCGAGAGAGAGGAAGTGAGAGAGGGAGAGAGATAATAATAATAATTGGAGGAGAGGAGTAGGTCCACCTCTTTCCCCACGGGCATGCCACTGCCCAGGCCGGCGGTCAGCCCGATGACTTTGGCCACAAAGGCTTTAAGAGTTAGATACTCCTTCAACACCACCCCTCGCAGAATGGTCTTCAGCTCAGGAATACCAGAACCTACATGAGACAGAACAACAGAGAGAATGTTGGAGAAAAAGAGTGAACGATAGGTAGATCCTGGAAACAGAGCAGTTATATCCCATTTATGTACTTTTGGGCAACCAGGTGGGAGATAGAGATGGAGATAAGGAGAGCAACACTATGCTCAGTACCTACCTATGGCCTGAGGGGCGACTATGTTGCAGAAGAGGGAGGCAAACATGACGAGGACCATGGGGTAGACGACCCAGGCCAGGTACTGGATAAGGACATTCCCCCTCAGCTCCCCGTGCATCCACTTATATGCTGGGAGAGGGGAGAGAGGAGGAGGAGGAGGAGGAAGGTAGATTGGAGCAGTGGGTTACAATCTTAAAAAAAAGGTTATATCTAGAACCTAAAACAGTTCTTCGGCTGTTCCTATAGGAGAATCCTTTGAAGAACCCTTTTTGGTTCCAGGTAGAACCCTGTTGGGTTCCACGTAGAACCCTTTCCACAGAAAGTTGAAACCAAAAAAGGTTCTACCTGGAACCAAAAAGGGTTCTCCTATGGGGACAACCAAAGAACTCTTGAATAATTTTTTCTGTGTGTAGCGCAGGGAAGAGCAGGGAAGAGTGTAGAGCAGGGAAGAGCAGGGAAGAGTGTAGAGCAGGGAAGAGTGTAGAGCAGGGAAGAGCAGGGAAGAGTGTAGAGCAGGGAAGAGTGTAGAGCAGGGAAGAGTGTAGAGCAGGGAAGAGCAGGGAAGAGTGTAGAGCAGGGAAGAGTGTAGAGCAGGGAAGAGTGTAGAGCAGGGAAGAGCAGGGAAGAGTGTAGAGCAGGGAAGAGCAGGGAAGAGTGTAGAGCAGGGAAGAGTGTAGAGCAGGGAAGAGTGTAGAGCAGGGAAGAGCAGGGAAGAGTGTAGAGCAGGGAAGAGTGTAGAGCAGGGAAGAGTGTAGAGCAGGGAAGAGCAGGGAAGAGTGTAGAGCAGGGAAGAGTGTAGAGCAGGGAAGAGTGTAGAGCAGGGAAGAGTGTAGAGCAGGGAAGAGCAGGGAAGAGTGTAGAGCAGGGAAGAGCAGGGAAGAGTGTAGAGCAGGGAAGAGCAGGGAAGAGTGTAGAGCAGGGAAGAGTGTAGAGCAGGGAAGAGTGTAGAGCAGGGAAGAGCAGGGAAGAGTGTAGAGCAGGGAAGAGCAGGGAAGAGTGTAGAGCAGGGAAGAGCAGGGAAGAGTGTAGAGCAGGGAAGAGTGTAGGGAAGAGTGTAGAGCAGGGAAGAGTGTAGAGCAGGGAAGAGTGTAGAGCAGGAAGAGCAGGGAAGAGTGTAGAGCAGGGAAGAGTGTAGAGCAGGGAAGAGCAGGGAAGAGCAGGGAAGTCTGTAGAGCAGGGAAGAGCAGGGAAGAGTGTAGAGCAGGGAAGAGTGTAGAGCAGGGAAGAGCAGGGAAGAGTGTAGAGCAGGGAAGAGTGTAGAGCAGGGAAGAGCAGGGAAGAGTGTAGAGCAGGGAAGAGCAGGGAAGAGCAGGGAAGAGCAGGGAAGAGCAGGGAAGAGTGTAGAGCAGGGAAGAGTGTAGAGCAGGGAAGAGCAGGGAAGAGTGTAGAGCAGGGAAGAGTGTAGAGCAGGGAAGAGCAGGGAAGAGTGTAGAGCAGGGAAGAGTGTAGAGCAGGGAAGAGCAGGGAAGAGTGTAGAGCAGGGAAGAGCAGGGAAGAGCAGGGAAGAGCAGGGAAGAGCAGGGAAGTCTGTAGAGCAGGGAAGAGTGTAGAGCAGGGAAGAGTGTAGAGCAGGGAAGAGCGTAGAGCAGGGAAAAGCAGGGAAGAGCAGGGAAGAGTGTAGAGCAGGGAAGAGTGTAGAGCAGGGAAGAGCAGGGAAGAGCAGGGAAGAGCAGGGAAGAGCAGGGAAGAGTGTAGAGCAGGGAAGAGCAGGGAAGAGCAGGGAAGAGCAGGGAAGAGCAGGGAAGAGTGTAGAGCAGGGAAGAGCAGGGAAGAGCAGGGAAGAGTGTAGAGCAGGGAAGAGCAGGGAAGAGCAGGGAAGAGCAGGGAAGAGTGTAGAGCAGGGAAGAGCAGGGAGGAGTGTAGAGCAGGGAAGAGCAGGGAAGAGTGTAGAGCAGGGAAGAGCAGGGAAGGGCAGGGAAGGGAAGGGAAGAGCAGGGAAGTGTGTAGAGCAGGGAAGAGCAGGGAAGAGCAGGGAAGAGCAGGGAAGAGCAGGGAAGAGTGTAGAGCAGGGAAGAGCAGGGAAGAGTGTAGAGCAGGGAAGAGCAGGGAAGAACAGGGAAGAGTGTAGAGCAGGGAAGAGCAGGGAAGAGTGTGGAGCAGGGAAGAGCAGGGAAAAGTGTAGAGCAGGGAAGAGCAGGGAAGAGCAGGGAGGAGCAGGGAAGTGTGTAGAGCAGGGAAGAGCAGGGAAGAGCAGGGAAGTGTGTAGAGCAGGGAAGAGCAGGGAAGGGCAGGGAAGAGTGTAGAGCAGGGAAGAGCAGGGAAGAACAGGGAAGAGTGTAGAACAGGGAAGAGCAGGGAAGAGTGTGGAGCAAGGAAGAGCAGGGAAAAGTGTAGAGCATGGAAAAGCAGGGAAGAGCAGGGAGGACTAGGGAAGTGTGTAGAGCAGGGAAGAGCAGGGAAGTGTGTAGAGCAGGGAAGAGCAGGGAAGGGCAGGGAAGGGCGTAGAGCAGGGAAGAGCAGGGAAGAGCAGGGAAGTGTGTAGAGCAGGGAAGAGCAGGGAAGAGCGTAGAGCAGGGAAAAGCAGGGAAGAGCAGGGAAGAGTGTAGAGCAGGGAAGAGTGTAGAGCAGGGAAGAGCAGGGAAGAGCAGGGAGGAGCAGGGAAGAGCAGGGAAGAGCAGGGAAGTCTGTAGAGCAGGGAACAGCAGGGAAAAGCAGAGAAGAGCAGGGAATTGTGTAGAGCAGGGAAGAGCAGGTAAGAGCAGGGAAGAGTGTAGAGCAGGGAAGAGTGTAGAGCAGGGAAGAGCAGGGAAGAGCAGGGAAGAGCAGGGAAGTGTGTAGAGCAGGGAAGCGCAGGGAAGAGCAGGGAAGAGCATGGAAGTCTATAGAGCAGGGAAGAGCAGTGAAGTGTGTAGAGCAGGGAACAGCAGGGAAAAGCAGGGAAGAGCAGGGAATTGTGTAGAGCAGGGAAGAGCAGGTAAGAGCAGGGAAGTGTGTAGAGCAGGGAAGAGCAGGGAATAGTGTAGAGCAGGGAAGAACAGGGGAAAGCAGGGAAGTGTGTAGAGCAGGGAAGAGCAGGGAAGAGTGTAGAGCAGGGAAGAGTGAAGAGCAGGGAAGAGCGTAGAGCATGGAAGAGCAGGGAAGAGCAGGGAAGTCTGTAGAGCAGGGAAGAGTGTAGAGCAGGGAAGGGCAGGGAAGAGTCAGGGAAGAGCAGGGATGAGCAGGGAAGAGCAGGGAAAAGTATAGAGCAGGGAAGAGCAGGGAAGTGTGTAGAGCAGGGAAGAGCAGGGAAGATCAGGGAAGTGTGTAGAGCAGGGAAGAGGAGGGAAGAGCAGGGAAGAGCAGGGAAGTGTGTAGAGCAGGGAAGAGCAGGGAAGTGTGTAGAGCAGGGAACAGCAGGGAAGAGCAGGGAAGAGCAGGGAATTGTGTAGAGCAGGGAAGAGCAGGTAAGAGCAGGGAAGTGTGTAGAGCCGGGAAGAGCAGGGAATAGTGTAGAGTAGGGAAGAGCAGGGAAGAGCAGGGAAGAGTGTAGAGCAGGGAAGAGCAGGGAAGAGCAGGGAAGTGTGTAGAGCAGGGAAGAGAAGGAAAGAGCAGGGTAGTGTGTAGAGCAGGGAAGAGCAGGGAAGAGCAGGGAAGTGTGTAGAGCAGGGAAGGTCAACATCTATAAACTTCAACATCGTCCCCACAGTGACCGTACGCACATATCACAACCAGAAGCCATGGATTACTGGCAACATCCTCACTGAGCTGCTGCTTTCAATGAGCGGGACACTAATCCAGATGCTTATATGAAATGTTGCTACGTCCTCCGACGAACCATCAAATAGGCAATACAGGACTAAGATCGAATCCTACTACATTGGCTCTGACGCTCGTCGGATGTGGCTGGGCTTGCAAACTATCACAGATTACAAAGGGAAACCCTGCCGAGAGCTGACCAGTGACGCAAGCCTACCAGACGGGCCACCCCCAGATGGTGAGGGTAGGCAACAACACATCCGCCACGCTTACCCTAAACACGGGGGCCCCTCAGGGGTGCGGGGGGCCCCCTAAAGGGGTGCGAGGGGCCCCCTAAACACGGGGGCCCCTCACGATGGTGGTAGGCCTGAACGATGAGACAGCCTATAGGGAGGAGGTCAGAGACCTGGCAGAACAACCTCTCCCTCAATGTGGGCAAGACAAAGGACCTTATCGTGGACTACAGAAAACGGAGGGCAGAACACGCACCCATTCACATCGACATTGCTGTAGTGGAGCGGGTCAAGTTCCTCGGTGTCCAAATCACTAAGGCCCTATCATGGTCCAAATGCACCTACACAGTCATGAAGAGGGCACGACAATGCCTCTTCCCCCTCAGGAGGCTGAAAAGATTTGGCATGGGCCCTCAGATCCTCAAAAAGTTCTACAGCTGCTCCATTGAGAGCATCTTGACTGGCTGCATCACCACTTGGTATGACAACTGCTCAGCATCTGACGCCAAGGCGCTACAGAGGGTAATGCATACGACCCAGTACATCACTGGTGCCGAACTCCCTGCCATCCAGAACCTCTATACCAGACGGTGTCAGAGGAAGGCCCCAAAAATTGTCAAAGACTTCAGCCACCAAGTCATAGTGTTCTCTCTGCTACCGCACGGCAAGCGGTACCGAAGCGCCAAGTCTGGGACCAAAAGGCTCCTGAGCAGCTTCTAACCCGAAAGACATAAGACTGCTGAACAGTTAATCAAATGTTTGCACACTCACTAGACTCTACCCACACACTCACACATACTATACTGACACACCAACACACACGCTACATAAGCTCACACATACAAAACACACACACACACACACACATGCATATGTATGGCAACTGCTCGGCATCTGACCATAAGGCTCTACACAGGGTAGTGCGAACAGCCCAGTACATCACTAGGACCAAGCTGCCTGACATCCAGGACCTATAAAATAGGCGGTGTCAGAGGAAAGCCCATTAAATTGTCAGAGACTCCAGCCACCCAAGTTATAGACTGTTTCCTCTGCTACCGCACGGCAAGCGGTACCGGAGCGCCAAGTCTAGGACCAAAAGGCTCCTTAACAGCTTCTACCCCCAAGCCATTAGACTGCTGAACAATTAATCAAATGGCCACCGGACTATTTACATTACATTACACTGCTGCTACTTGCTGTTTATTATTTATGCATAGTCACTTCACCCCTTCCTACATGTACAAATTACCTTGACTAACCTGTACCTCCGCACACTGACTCGGTATCGGTACCCCAGGTATATAGCCTCGTTATTGTTATTTTATTGTGTTACTTTTACTTTAGTTTATTTGGTAAATATTTTCTTAACTCTTCTTGAACTGCACTGTTGGTTAAGGGCCTGTAAATAAGCATTTCACAGTAAGGTCTACACTTGTTGTAGTCGGCGCATGTGACAAATACAGTTTGATTTGATTTGACACCACACACACACTCACACACACACATAGACACACTTTCATGCTGCTGCTACTCTGTTTATTATATATCCTGATTGCCTAGTGACTTTTACCCCTACCTACCTGTTCATACAGTATTACCTTGATGACCTCAACTACCTGGTAGCCCTGCACATTGACTTGGCACTGGAACTCCTTGTATTTGGCCTCGCTATTGTTCTCATTGTCTTATTATTGCCTTTTTTATTCAGCAAATATGTGTCTTACTTCTTAACTCTGTATTGTTGGGAATGGGCTCGTAAGTTAGCATTACACTGTAAAGTCTACACCTGTTTAGTTCGGCGCATCTCACTAATAACATTTTATTTGACTTTATTTGACTTACCTAGGGGTTAGGGACAGGGGGTTGACTTGGAATTGGGTAGCAGGCCTAAATTGAGGTAAAATAGCTCATGATATTGATCATCAGTTTTCATCCTGTCTTGTATGGCCATCTAGTGAGGGTACCTGGCCTGCTACAGCCACAGTGGATTACGGGGACTGTAGTCATGTACCTTGTAAGCTCTTGGCACTGGTGTAGTCCATGCTCCAGCTGACCAGGGCCATGGTGAGGCCTAGCAGCACCAGGAAGATCCAGTCCTCCCCCAGCTTGGTCACGATGTACCGCTGTATACGAGCCACACAGTCTGGACCAACACAATAAGTTATATTACTGTATGTGTTTAGGCCTCAATATAACGTTTACCGGGGGTTATTTACAGTGATGTAGATAGAACTAGTCCTTGTCTCTCACCTTGGCATTTGGAGTAGGGGCGTGGCTTCTTTGTGGAGGAGGTGTGGCTGAGATATGACTCCATGGTGACGGGGTTGGGATGTCGTTGGCCACGCCCCCGTCTGGCATTGACCATGTTGTTTTCTCCTGTCTGTTTCCTCCATTGTCTCTCTGTCAGCAGCCGTGTGGCTTCCCGCCTGGCAAAGCTACCCAGTTGTTCCCTGTACTCCCCGTAGAGCTGGACAGAGCAGAGACTACATTACCCAGGAAGCAATGTTAAATCTACATTACATTACCCAGAAGGCCCAGCGGGTTCCCTCTACTCGCCCATGGACATGGACAGAGCAGGATACTACATATACTTACCAAGAGCACCTCCCTGGATAGAGCAAAGACTATATAGTATTACCCAGAACCCCTTGCAGTTTCCTGTACAGAGCAGACTTCATAACCCAGAAAGCATTGCAGCTCTATTCACTACCAAGAGGCTCCCTGTAGGCCTTCTCCCCATAGAGCTGAACACTGAGGTAAAAGATTACATTAGCAAGAAAGCCCAGAAATCCCCAGGATGCAGTAGGGTTTTTTCATGTGTTGCATTGTCTTGAATTTGAGGTTAGGGAAGAAAGGCAGATGAGAGAGAGAGGAAGTGATTGGGAGTGGGAGGGCGAGAGAATCAGAGGAAATTAAAAGGGGGATCATAAATCGGAGCAGTAGAGAAAACTGGATCCGGCACAGTGGGATAGCTGGAGATAACGAGGTAGAGAGGGAATGTGCGGCGTATCTGTAAGGGATACACACCAACCTGAATACCCTGCCGCAGGCCAGAAATAGACAAAATGGGCCAAGAGATCGGAAAAACCCCTCCCTGAGTGGAAGCTGGGCTGGACAGGAGCCAGGTTGCCAGAGGAAGAGATCCCAGGAAGACAGAACATTCCACACCTTCCTCTTCCAACACGCATGCACGGATGTACTCACGCACGCGCGCGCGCACGCACCCACGCTCGCTCGCTCGCACGCTCGCACGCACGCACGCACGCACGCACGCACGCACGCACGCACGCACGCACGCACGCACGCACGCACGCACGCACGCACGCACGCACACACACACACACACACACACACACACACACACACACACACACACACACACACACACACACACACACACACACACAGGAGCTGCTCTAGGATCAGCTTTCACCACCCCACTCCTACACTTCAACCTACACAGGCTATAAAACACACCTGGACCTGGACCTGTGCTTCAAGACAAGTTATGCTTACACCTACAGTATATCTGCATACCACTAAGTTGCAACGCATGAGTCTAAATCAGTGGAAGAACTAAATCACTGGCGCCAGACAGTCCTGTATCAGGTTCTCACAGGAGAGGAAAGCTGATGCAACCAACCTACCAGGAGGCCTACTGACAACCATGTCAGATGATACCAGGGTTGTGGAGAAATCCAATTTGATTTGATAGGAGAATTTACATTGAATTCAATTCAAATTTCAACAAGTTTGGACTGTTGGAATTAGAATTGAATTGGAATTGTAAAAACATGTAATCTTTAGAATTTAATTGGAATTCAATATTTGTACATTTCCCAGTTAATATACAAAAATTGACAGCATGATTTGTTTTAAATAATATCAACTTGTATTTCTATATTTCCAGTATAGCTAAGCTGTATGAACAGTGGCATCATGAAAGCCTGAAGGAATTAAATTGGAATTGGAATTTGTCTGGTATAATATTGAATTGGGAAAATTAATTATTGAAATTTACTTGAATTGTAATTGAGAATTATTTACATTTTGTTTGAATTCAAAGACTGACCTGGAATTAGATTGTAATTTGTGGAATTAACCGGAACCCTGGATAATACTGGTGCAACTGTTGTTCATTTCAAAATGGCTTTGTGTATTTATGCAGAGTAAAAGCATTAACGATGTGACACTAGTGATTTGTGTTTCACTGTTTACCCACCTCACCTGTGTTTCTAATCTGTTTCTAAATCTCTTTATTCAAAGACTCAATCATGGACACTCTTACTGACAGTTGTGGCTGCTTTGTGTGATGTATTGTTGTCTCTACCTTCTTGACCTTTGTGCTGTTGACTGTGCCCAGTAATGTTTGTACCATGTTTTGTGCTGCTACCATGTTGTGTTGCTACCATGTTGTTGTCATGTTGTGTTGCTACCATGCTGTGCTGTCATGTGTTGCTGCCTTGCTATGTTGTTGTCTTAGGTCTCTCTTTATGTAGTATTGTGTTGTCTCTCTTGTTGTGATGTGTGTTTTGTCCTATATTTATATTTATTTAAAATAAAAATGTATCCCAGGCCCCGTCCCCGCAGGAGGCCTTTTGCCTTTTGGTAGGCCGTCATTGTAAACAAGAATGTGTTCTTAACTGACTGCCTGGTTAAATAAAGGTTAAATAAAAATTCCAGGGGCAATGTCTAGGCTACTTTGAGGGATTCATTTTTTGTAAACAATAAACGGTCAACAACAATAACGGTGAACTGCCTTGTGCAATGTTTCCCCTTGGTTAAACCTCTCCACTCATTCCCCATAGTGACCCTTCCCTATACCCTAATAGAGTGATGGAATTACAGGCTATAGTGAGGCTGGTGTTAAACACATCTAATGTTGCCAACTGTTCTTGAATGCACATCTTAAAATGTATTTTGATGTTAGCAAATGTTACTGCAAGTGAGCAAACTATCTCTACTATCTGTTCACTCCTATTCAAAACAACGCTGTATTATATCCAGAGGCTTATGAACTGCCATGCAACAAGCATTTACTCAATTGTTTTCATTCTGACACTTACACTGTAATAGCTGTACTAACAGTGGATCTATAATTCATTTAGATTAAAAACAAGTAGAACACTGATGTCTTGCCAGGGCAAGTTGACTTGAATGTTCCCTCTCTTGAGGAAGCAATAGACATGATACTGTATTGATCACATGTACATACAGTAAGTACACATAAAAGTGAAATTGTCCCAATACTTTTGGTCCCCTAAAACGGGGGACGATGTACAAAAAGTTATGTTCTTTTTACACTGTTCACCGGATATGGATGAAAATACCCTCATATTAAAGCTGACAGTCTGCACTTTAACCTCCTAGTCATTGTATCATTTCAAATCCAAACTGCTGGAGTACAGAGCCAAAACAACAAAACATGTGTCACTGTCCCAATACTTCTGGAGCTCACTGTATAACCCCTCAAAAGATACATACGCATTTAACAGCTTAAGATAAATATATAATCCTGTTGCATACTGTACCTGTTCTGTGTCTGCTTTCTTGGGCATTCTTTAATGGGACTGTTCTCGCCCTGTCCTACAGTATTATATGTGACTGTAATACCAGGTCAACACTAAACATTAACAACACAACGCTATCAATCTGGGATGAACAAACAGGCAGGACAGGCAAAAAAACAGGAACCTGGGGAGTGATGACAAAAATGAGAGGGGGAGACAGAGGGTGAGAGACAGACAGTACGATAGATCGAGAGATCGAAAGATAAGACACGGAATGAAAGAATGAATCAACCACAGGGAGAAAAGAGTATCTCTCTCTAGAGAAAGAAAGAGAGAGAAATAGAAAGAGAGACAGCGTGAGAGAGTCTGAGACCTGTGATACATCTATCACTGAGAGCCTATCACTCTTCATCTGTCAGCCTGTGTTTGTCCTGTGTCACTGTGTGACCCTGTGTGTGGAGTCATACACTGTACACTCCACTCAATACACTGATAACCCATTCACTACTATTCCACACACATACTCACCATGCCAAAGGACTCAATACGCACAAAGCCAGAGAGAAACTAGCTCAAGGTTCAATCCTACCTATTTTTTTATATTGAAATACATACAAGTGGTATCCAAGAAACACTCACTTCAAAACCAACCTGATGTGGGAGTTGTAAGGGCCTCTATGTGCCTCAACTAGAAGATTAACAGTCAATCACTATGTCCATCAGTAACAACACTGAACAGAAGGAAAAGAGGAGGTATAGAACCGCTTAGAATGAACAGGGAAGAAACTTTCGATGACTTTAGGGAGGGGAGAGCTGGAGAGAGGGAAAGAGAAGTAGATAGAGAGAGAAATAGAGAGGGGTCGCGAGAGACTCGGAGGGAGAGAGAGGGGGGGGGTGTAGAGAGAGACTCAGGGAGAGAAAGAGAGAGAGAGAGAGAGAGAGAGAGAGAGAGAAAGAGAAGGATATAGAGAGAATCAGGGAGAGTGAGAGGGGTAAAGATAGACTCAGGGAGAGAGTGTGATAGAGAGAGAGAGAGAGAGAGAGAGAGATATGGGTAGAGAGAGAGAGAGAGAGAGAGAGAGAGAGAGAGAGAGAGAGAGAGAGAGAGAGAGAGAGAGAGAGAGAAAGACAGATAATATATTTCACTTGAAATTAACTTAATTAACTTAAACATATTTTTCCCATGTCAATAAAGCACCCCCCCCCCTTGAATTTAATTGAGAGAGAGACTCACAGAGAGAGTGAGAGCTGCTAACAGATTCAGAGAGTGAAGGGCAGGGTGACATTCAGAGTTAATTAAAAAAGAATAATAACAACAGATTCCTGGGTCCCTGGTGAGTGTGTGTCTGTGTGGTGCCCCATGTCCTAATCTCTGTATCTGTCCGTCAGTGACTGGGTCAGATTATATTATTAACCTTGTGTCCCAAGACAGGGCTATATTGTCATACATATTGCTGACCACACATGCACGCACACACACACACACGCACGCGCGCGCGCATGCACACGGGTAATACATGGGTAATCTATAATACCAAGGTACGGGAAACCCACCCCTGTAGAAAATCATTGGCTCCAATAACAACACTCCCGTAACAATTTAGAGCATGCAAGTAAACCCTAACAGACAACCTATAAGGATAACCACACTGTTTTAGGACTTCACCTATAAGGATAACCACACTGTTTTAGGACTTCACCTATAAGGGTAACCACACTGTTTTAGGACTTCACCTATAAGGATAACCACACTGTTTTAGGACTTCACCTATAAGGATAACCACACTGTTTTAGGACTTCACCTATAAGGGTAACCACACTGTTTTAGGACTTCACCTATAAGGGTAACCACACTGTTTTAGGACTTCACCTATAAGGGTAACCACACTGTTTTAGGACTTCACCTATAAGGGTAAAACCACACTGTTTTAGGACTTCACCTATAAGGATAACCACACTGTTTTAGGACTTCACCTATAAGGATAACCACACTGTTTTAGGACATCCCCTATAAGGGTAACCACACTGTTTTAGGACTTCACCTATAAGGGTAACCACACTGTTTTAGGACTTCACCTATAAGGGTAAAACCACACTGTTTTAGGACTTCACCTATAAGGATAACCACACTGTTTTAGGACTTCACCTATAAGGATAACCACACTGTTTTAGGACTTCACCTATAAGGGTAACCACACTGTTTTAGGACATCCCCTATAAGGGTAAAACCACACTGTTTTAGGACTTCACCTATAAGGGTAACCACACTGTTTTAGGACTTCACCTATAAGGATAACCACACTGTTTTAGGACTTCACCTATAAGGATAACCACACTGTTTTAGGACTTCACCTATAAGGATAACCACACTGTTTTAGGACTTCACCTATAAGGGTAACCACACTGTTTTAGGACTTCACCTATAAGGATAACCACACTGTTTTAGGACTTCACCTATAAGGGTAACCACACTGTTTTAGGACTTCACCTATAAGGGTAAAACCACACTGTTTTAGGACTTCACCTATAAGGATAACCACACTGTTTTAGGACATCCCCTATAAGGGTAAAACCACACTGTTTTAGGACATCACCTATAAGGGTAACCACACTGTTTTAGGACTTCACCTATAAGGATAACCACACTGTTTTAGGACTTCACCTATAAGGGTAACCACACTGTTTTAGGACTTCACCTATAAGGGTAAAACCACACTGTTTTAGGACTTCACCTATAAGGATAACCACGCTGTTTTAGGACTTCACCTATAAGGGTAAAACCACACTGTTTTAGGACTTCACCTATAAGGGTAACCACACTGTTTTAGGACTTCACCTATAAGGATAACCACACTGTTTTAGGACTTCACCTATAAGGGTAAAACCACACTGTTTTAGGACTTCACCTATAAGGATAACCACACTGTTTTAGGACTTCACCTATAAGGGTAACCACACTGTTTTAGGACTTCACCTATAAGGGTAACCACACTGTTTTAGGACTTCACCTATAAGGGTAAAACCACACTGTTTTAGGACTTCACCTATAAGGATAACCACACTGTTTTAGGACATCCCCAAGAGTCAATGTTTCATGCACAATAGTTTAAAGGTAATATTCCAAACTCTGTGCAATATCTCTTCGCACATATCTTAAACACAATGTACATGTTTTCTTTAGTTGATTGAATGAAATATTGATTTTCTTAAGACATTGATATGCCAAGCAGTTTAAATTGAGAACATAACATTTTTTGAGAACACAAAATTGAGACCACTTGGCCACATGTAAATAAATATGTAACATTCTAACATAAACAATGTCAACATGACCTCACAATAATTTGCAATTATGTGATGTTATAACATAATAAAGAAACATAAATAGGACTAGTAAAATATCAATATCAATAAAGGTCTTACCAGAATCTGGTCTAAGTTCAGACCTGTCTCAAAAGTGTTGATGCGCTCCTGCATCTTCCCTCCTCTCTTCTCAGGTGCTGTGTGATGTCACTCTGTCCTTCCTCTCTCTAATATACATTGTATATAACCTCTATCTGGATGTTACATCTGTCCTTTCTGTCCTTTAAGACATCCCTGTAAGAGTGACTGTACCTGCCTTCTTTTTGTCCAAGGGGAGGTAGTACAGTATCGTCCCCAATGACTTACAGGTATGGTCAATTAAGTACAACACACACACACACAGTCTTGTTTAACTAGCGTTGTGAGGACGCACAATTCAGTCCCATTCAAAATCCAATTTTCCCTAACCATTAACCCTAACCCTGAACCTAACCCTAGCTCCTAACCCTAAACTAACCCTAGCTCCTAACACTAACCCTAAACCTAATTCTAATCCTAACAGTAATTCTAACCTTAACCCTAAACCTCCTAGATATAGCATTTGACCTTGTGGGGACTAACAAAATGGGTTGACAATAGGTTGTCAACAGCTATTCATTCTCCTAGGTCTATTCCCTATAAGCCAGTCGGCCAGTCAGCCAGTCAGTCTAGGAGACTCCAGCTATCCAGTCCAAGATTATAAAACTAACTAGGGACACCTCGCAGGGCATGAATGGAAGTAACCAACAATGCAGCTAAAAAAATAGAGTTAAAAAAATATTTACCAAATAAACTAAAGTAAAAGAAAATCTAATCAACCAAAAAGTAACACAATACATTTTCATAACAATAACGAGGCTATATACAAGCGGTACCAGTACCGAGTCAATGCGCAGGGTACAGGTTAGTCGAGATAATGTGTAAAGTGCAGAGATAATAAACAGCGTGTAGTGTAAAAACAAAGGGTGGGGTGTAAATAGTCCGGGTGGCCATTTGATTAGTTGTTCAGCAGTCTTATGGCTTGGGGGTAGAAGCTGTTAAGGAGCCTTTTGGTTCTAGACTTGGCGCTCTGGTACCGCTTGCCATGCAGTAGCAGAGAGAACAGTCTATGACTTTGGTGACTGGAGCCTTTGACAATTTTCTGGGCCTTCCTCTGACATCACCTTGTATGGAGGTCCTGGATGTCAGGAAGCTTGGCCCCAGTGATGTACTGGGGCATACTGGGTGGCAGGGTAGCCTAGTGGTTAGAGTGTTGGACTTGTAACTGAAAGGTTGCCAGATCGAATCCCTGAGCTGACAAGGTAAAAATCTGTTCTTCTGCCCCTGAACAAGGCAGTTAACCCACTGTTCCTAGGCTGTCATTGAAAATAAGAATTTGTTCTTAACTGACTTGCCTAGTTAAATAAAAAAACATTTTAAAGTATGCACTACCCTCTGTTGCGCCTTACAGTCAGATGCAGAGCAGTTGCCATACTAGGCGGTGATGCAACCAGTCAGGATGCTCTTGATGGTGCAGCTGTAGAAAATGTTGAGGATCTGGGGACCCGTGCCAAATCTTTTCAGTCTCCTGAGGGGAAAATGGTGTTGTCGTGACCTCTTCACAACTGTCTTGGTGTGATTGGACCATGATAGTTTGTTGGTGATGTGGACACCAAGGAACTTGAAGCTCTCAAGCTCTCAACTTGAAGCTCTCAAGCTCTCAAGCTCTCAGCTCCAGTTTAGTCCTGTCAATCCTATAGTCCACGATCAGCTCATTTATCTTGCTCACATTGAGTGAGAGATTGTTGTCCTGGCACCACAGTACCAGGTCTCTGACCTCCTCCCTATAGGCTGTTTCATCATTGTCGGTGATCAAGCCTGTTGTGTCATCAGCATACTCAATGATGGTGTTGGAGTCGTGCTTGGCCATGCAGTCGTGGGTGAACAGGGAGAACAGGATGGGACTAAGTACACACCCCTGAGGGGCCCCAGTGTTGAGGATCAACGTGGCAGATGTGTTGTTGCCTACCCTTACCACCTGGGGGCAGCCCGTCAGGAAGTCCAGGATCCAGTTGCAGAGGGAGGTGTTTAGTCCCAGGATCCTTGGCTCAGTGATGAGCTTTGTGGGCACTATGGTGTTGAACGCTGAGTTGTAGTCAATGAACAGCATTCTCACATAGGTGTTCCTTTTGTCCAGTTGGGAAAGGCCAGTGTGGAGTGCGATTGAGATTGCGTCATCTGTGGATCTGTTGTGAGGTATGTGAATTAGGTGGGTCTATGGATTCTGGCATAATGGTGTTGATGTGAGCCATGACCAGCCTTTCAAAGCACTTCATGGCTACCGACGTGAGTGCTACGGGTCGGTAATCATTTAGGCAGGTTACCTTCGCTTTCTTGGGCACAGGGACTATGGTGGTCTGTTTGTGAATGTTGACCTGTTTAATGGTCTTGCTCACATCGGCTACGGAGAGCGTGATCACAGTCGTCCGGAACAGTTGGTGCTCTCATGCATGCTTCAGTGTTGCTTGCCTTGAAGTGAGCATAAAAGGCATTTAGCTCATCTGGTAGGCTCGCGTCACTGGGCAGTTCGCTGGCCTTATACAGCTCGCTGAGTGCGGTCTTAGTGCCAGCATTGGTTTGTGGTGGTAAATAGATGGCTACAAATAATATAGATGAGAACTCTCTTGGTAGATAGTGTGGTCTACAGCTTATCATGAGATATTCTACCTCAAGCGAGCAATACCGCGAGACTTCTTTAATATTAGACATCGCCCACCAGCAGTTATTGACAAATAGACCCACACCCCCACCCCCACCCCTCGTCTTACCAGACGTAGCTGCTCTGTCCCGCCGAAACACGGACAAGCCAGCCAGCTCTATATTATCCGTGTAGTCGTTCAGCCAGGTCTCTGTAAAACATAATATATGATTTGATTTGAGTTAAGAAACTCATTTGTGACTGACAGTAGTGGAAATATAATATATGCATTAAAAGGTACAGACGTACAAGGTAAAGTACCGTACACACCTATTGGGATGGTTTTATTTTATTTTATTTGTATTTAACCTTTATTTAACTAGGCAAGTCAGTTAAGAACAAATTATTATTTACAAAGACGGCCTAGGAACAGTGGGATAACTACCTTGTTCAGGGGCAAAACAACAGATTTTTACCTTGTCAGCTCAGGGATTCGATTACTGGCCCAACACTCTAACCACTAGGCTAACTGCAGCCCTATTCTCTCCATCTCTCAAAACAATCTCACCTATTCCCCCTCCTCCCTTTCACCCCCCCCCCCCAAACTTTCCCTATCACCACCCCTCTATACCCTGTCTCTCCCTTAACCCTCGCCTGCTGGGGTGAAACCCAACTCTGGGTTAAATTTAGAGCCAGTGTGACTCAATGCTCACTGAGACACTTCTCCGCAAACCTCTCTCTCTCTCTCTCTCTCTCTCTCTCTCTCTCTCTCTCTCTCTCTCTCAATCACTCAGTCTAAGCCGTTTCATATCATTAACAACTGTTATTGACCAATAATAACCATATATACAGTAATTAAATTGTAAGATCTGTGTATTAACCTAATTAGACCCTTTAGTACAGATAGTTATATAGTATTTACCTAGATATTACATTTTATTTAACCATGGTGAAAAAGACAAAACAGGTGACCAAAACATTCCAAATGTCGGATGGATCTTCTCACCCATGATGTGATGTCTCCATACCAGGCTTCTCAAAATATAGCCTACTGACTGACTATAGCCTACTGACCCAGACTATAGCCTACTGACTGACTATAATCTACTGACCCAGAATATAGCTTACTGACTGACTATAGCCTACTGACTGACTATAGCCTACTGACTGACTATAGCCTACTGACTGACTGTAGCCTACTGACTGACTATAGCTTACCGACTGACAATAGCTTACTGACTGACTATAGCCTACTGACTGACTATAGCTTACTGACTGACAATAGCTTACTGACTGACTATAGCCTACTGACTGACTATAGCCTACTGACTGACTATAGCCTACTGACTGACTATAGCTTACTGACTGACAATAGCTTACTGACTGACTATAGCCTTCTGACTGACTATAGCCTACTGACTGACTATACCTACTGACTGACTATAGCTTACTGACTGACTATAGCTTACTGACTGACTATAGCCTACTGACTGACTATAGCTTACTGGCTGACTATAGCTTACTGATTGACTATAGCCTACTGACCCAGACTACAGCCTAAGGACCCAGGTTATAGCTTACTGACTGACTATAGCCTACTGACTGACAATAGCCTACTGACTGACTATAGCCTACTGACTGACTATAGCTTACTGACTGACTATAGCTTACTGACTGACTATAGCTTACTGACTGACAAGAGCTTACTGACTGACAATAGCTTACTGACTGACTATAGCCTGCTGACTGACTATAGCCTACTGACTGACTATAGCCTACTGACCCAGGTTATAGCCTAGTGACCCAGGTTATAGCTTACTGACTGACTATAGCCTACTGACTGACTATAGGCTACTGACTGACTATAGCCTACTGACTGACTATTGCCTACTGACTGACTATAGTCTACTGACTGACTATAGCCTACTGACTGACTATAGCCTACTGACTGACTATAGTCTACTGACTGACTATAATCTACTGACCCAGACTATAGCTTACTGGCTGACTATAGCTTACTGACTGACTATAGCCTACTGACTGACTATAGCCTACTGACTGACTATAGTCTACCGACTGACTATAGCCTACTGACTGACTATAGTCTACTGACTGACTATAGCCTACTGACTGACTATAGCCTACTGACCCAGACTACAGCCTAAGGACCCAGGTTATAGGTTACTGACTGACTATAGCCTACTGACTGACAACAGCCTACTGACTGACTATAGCTTACTGACTGACAATAGCTTACTGACTGACTATAGCTTACTGACTGACTATAGCCTACTGACTGACTATAGCTTACTGACTGACAATAGCTTACTGACTGACTATAGCTTACTGACTGACTATAGCCTACTGACTGACTATAGCTTACTGACTGACTATAGCTTATTAATTGACTATAGCCTACTGACCCAGACTACAGCCTAAGGACCCAGGTTATAGCTTACTGACTGACTATAGCCTACTGACTGACAATAGCCTACTGACTGACTATAGCCTACTGACTGACTATAGCTTACTGACTGACAATAGCTTACTGACTGACTATAGCCTTCTGACTGACTATAGCCTACTGACTGACTATACCTACTGACTGACTATAGCTTACTGACTGACTATAGCTTACTGACTGACTATAGCCTACTGACTGACTATAGCTTACTGACTGACTATAGCTTATTAATTGACTATAGCCTACTGACCCAGACTACAGCCTAAGGACCCAGGTTATAGCTTACTGACTGACTATAGCCTACTGACTGACAATAGCCTACTGACTGACTATAGCCTACTGACTGACTATAGCTTACTGACTGACAATAGCTTACTGACTGACTATAGCCTTCTGACTGACTATAGCCTACTGACTGACTATACCTACTGACTGACTATAGCTTACTGACTGACTATAGCTTACTGACTGACTATAGCCTACTGACTGACTATAGCTTACTGACTGACTATAGCTTACTGATTGACTATAGCCTACTGACCCAGACTACAGCCTAAGGACCCAGGTTATAGCTTACTGACTGACTATAGCCTACTGACTGACAATAGCCTACTGACTGACTATAGCCTACTGACTGACTATAGCTTACTGACTGACTATAGCTTACTGACTGACTATAGCTTAATGACTGACAAGAGCTTACTGACTGACAATAGCTTACTGACTGACTATAGCCTGCTGACTGACTATAGCCTACTGACTGACAATAGCTTAATGACTGACTATAGCCTACTGTCTGACTATAGCCTACTGACTGACTATAGCCTACTGACCCAGGTTATAGCCTAGTGACCCAGGTTATAGCTTACTGACTGACTATAGCCTACTGACTGACTATAGGCTACTGACTGACTATAGCCTACTGACTGACTATAGTCTACTGACTGACTATAATCTACTGACCCAGACTATAGCTTACTGGCTGACTATAGCTTACTGACTGACTATAGCCTACTGACTGACTATAGCCTACTGACTGACTATAGTCTACTGACTGACTATAGCCTACTGACTGACTATAGCCTACTGACTGACTATAGTCTACTGACTGACTATAATCTACTGACCCAGACTATAGCTTACTGGCTGACTATAGCTTACTGACTGACTATAGACTACTGACTGACTATAGTCTACTGACTGACTATAGCCTTCTGACTGACTATAGTCTACTGACTGACTATAGCCTACTGACTGACTATAGCCTACTGACTGACTATAGACTACTGACTGACTATAGTCTACTGACTGAGTATAGTCTACTGACTGACTATAGTCTACTGACTGACTATAGACTACTGACTGACTATAGCTTACTGACTGACTATAGCCTACTGACTGACTATAGCTTACTGACTGACTATAGCCTACTGACTGACTATAGCCTACTGACTGACTATAGCCTACTGACTGACTATAGCCTACTGACCCAGGTTATAGCCTACTGACTGACTATAGCCTACTGACCGACTATAGCCTACTGACCCAGGTTATAGCCTACTGACTGACTATAGCCTACTGACTGACTATAGCCTACTGACCCAGGTTATAGTCTACCGACTGACTATAGCCTACTGACTGACTATAGTCTACTGATAGACTATAGCCTACTGACTGACTATAGTCTACTGACTGACTATAGCCTACTGACTGACTATAGCCTACTGACTGACTATAGTCTACTGACTGAGTATAGTCTACTGACTGACTATAGTCTACTGACTGACTATATCCTACTGACTGACTATAGCCTACTGACTGACTATAGCTTACTGACTGACTATAGCTTACTGACTGACTGTAGCCTACTGACTGACTATAGCTTACTGACTGACTATAGCCTACTGACTGACTATAGCTTACTGACTGACTATAGCCTACTGACTGACTATAGCCTACTGACTGACTATAGCCTACTGACCCAGGTTATAGCCTACTGACTGACTATAGCCTACTGACTGACTATAGCCTACTGACTGACTATAGTCTACTGACAGACTATAGCCTACTGACCCTGACTATAGCTTACTGACTGACTATAGCCTACTGACTGACTACAGCCTACTGACCCAGACTATAGTCTACTGACTGACTATAGCCTACTGACACAGGTCATAGCCTTCTTGCCCAGACTTTAAACCAGACTATAGCCTACTGACCCAGACTATAGTCTACTGACTGACTATTCAGACTGATATTGTTGTGTTAATGGAGCAGAACATTAAGCGATTTACTTCCAGGTCACAAAGCTGTGTTGACCCCTGGCCTGGCTGACAGAGGATGTGACCTCTGGAGCTGTGCTGACAGACACACACCAACAGAAAGACACTGTCTGTGTCTCTGTGTGTGTACAGAGAACAGCGCAAACTGCGCAAACAGCGCAAACTGGCTCTAACCAGAAAAGAAAGAGGAGTGGGAGGCCTCGGTGCACAAATGAGCAAGAGGACAAGTACATTAGAGTGTCAATTATGAGAAACAGACGCCTCACAAGTCCTCAACTGGCAGCTTCATTAAATAGTACCTGCAAAACACCAGTCTCAATGTCAACTTTTGCACACAATGTATATAGACTCATTTTGTTTTTTTCCTACTGTGTTATTGACTTGTTTATTGTTTACTCCATGTGTAACTCTGTGTTGTTGTCTGTTCACACTGCTATGCTTTATCTTGGCCAGGTCGCAGTTGTAAATGAGAACTTGTTCTCAACTAGCCTACCTGGTTAAATAAAGGTGAAATAAAATAAAATAAAACAGTGAAGAGGCGACTCCGGGACGCTGGCCAGTTGAGGACTTGTGAGGCGTCTGTTTCTGTGAAGGGAGTAGTACACAGCGTTGTACGAGATCTTCAGTTTTTTGGCAATTTCTTACATGGAATAGCCTTCATTTCTCAGAACAAGACTGACCAGTTTCAGAAGAACGTTTTTTGTTTCTGACCATTTTGAGCCTGTAATCGAAACCCATAAATGCTGATGCTCCAGATATACAACTAGACTAAAGAAGGCCAGTTTTATTGCTTCTTTAGTCAGAACAACAGTTTAACAGCTGTGTTAACATAATTGCAAAATAGTTTTCTAATGATCAATTAGCCTTTTAAATGATAAACATGGATTAGCTAACACAACGTGCAATTGGAACACAGGAGTGATGGTTGCTGACAATGGGCCTCTGTACACCTATGTAAATATTCCTTAAAAATCTGCCGTTTTCAGCTACAATAGTCATTTACAACATGAACAATATCTACACTGTATTTCTGATCAATTTGATGTTATTTTAATGGATAATTTCTTTTGTTGCTTTTCTTTCAAAAACAAGGAAATGTCTAAGTGACCCCAAACTTTTGAATGGTAGTGTGTGTGTGTGTGTGTGTGTGTGTGTGTGTGTGTGTGTGTGTGTGTGTGTGTGTGTGTGTGTGTGTGTGTGTGTGTGTGTGTGTGTGTGTGTGTGTGTGTGTGTGTGTGTGTGTGTGTGTGTGTGTGTGTGTGTGTGTGTGTGTGTGTGACCAGGAAGTGAAAACCTGTATAGATAATCTGCTCCTCTTACAACATGGGACACACCTCACTACATAAGCCCAGTCCACCATCCTCAGAAGGGGTTTAGCTAGCTTACATCAAAATCTTGTAGGAAATTATCCCCGACTGTGTTAAGGCATTGAATAAATAAACAGTTTTAAGATAGTGTACCAGTTTCAACAGCTCAACACACCCTTCTCCCACTTTTCTCTCCCCCTCTGTAACCCACCATAGCTATCATAACACACACACACACACACACTCACTCTCTCTCACAGACACACACACAGCCCCATAATAGTGATCATCCCTGTGTGATAGACGTGGGTACCTCCAGTGGGGGGATATTAAGCCTGTAAATAGTGTGACTAATTTAGATGTCTTATTTTTATCTGACCTCTGGTCCCATAGACACTCTGCTATGGCCAGGGATTAAGGATTTGCCGTGGGCAAGAGGCCACCACGTCTCTGCAACCTCCAAGACGGAGAGAGGGAGGAGAAGAGGGAGAGGGGAAAGACACAGGAGAGAGGATGAGGGGGACAGAGGAAGGAGAGGGGCCTCCTTGGGTAGACCTCAACTCTATCCTAGCACCTCCAAGGGAAAGAAAGAGAGAAGAGGAGAGGAAAGAGAGGAAGAGTAGAGAGAGAAGGAGAGGGAGAAGAGGGGGAATTGAGGCAGCCTTAGGCAGCTTTCCAACCATTCAGCCATTACAATGAGCCCGTCCTCCTATAGCTCCTCCCACCAGCCTCCATTGATGAGGATTTAAAATGATGAAGCTGAGGAGAAGGTGACATGACCATAGAAATACAATGAATAGAATGGGCTTGGAACCTCTAACCCTGGAAATGAGACTGGTAAACTCATGGGTACACTCCCAATGGCTGCCTGGTACTGTGATGCAATCATTTCCATGGTAATGTAGAATGCTCATTCAAAGGATGCTAACTGATGCTGCTCATTTAATGAGATGCGTTTTTTGAAATGTCAGTTGAATTGATTCAACAATTCACAGCATAGATTGATGGGTACACTTTCTGCTTTGCTCCTATGGGTATACTCAAAATGGCTCCGAGTCCACCCATTTTGTCATCATTGACTTGAATGGGGACACCTGTTCTATTCATAATTCTTCTATGGACATAACTTCATCCCTCCACGTGTTCACAGGGAAGTGATGCTGTATAAATAGATTGAACCTGTCTGCTCACATTTCCTGCTATAGGAATATCTATTTATATCCATGAAAACAGTGATAGCTTTACAAGACTGAAGTCTTAGGAGCATTCTGACCACCATACCAGAGATGGATATCAATTAGAGGGATCTTAACTTTTCCCATACACTGAGTATACAAAACATTAAGAACACCCGCTCTTTCCATGACATAGACTGACCAGGTGAATCAAGGGGAAAACTATGATCCATTATTGATGTCACTTGTTAAATCCTGTTGCGGCTTCTTCACCACACTGTCTGTGTGGGTGGACCATTTCAGATTGTCAGTGATGTGTACGCCGAGGAACTTGAAGCTTTCCACCTTCTCCACCCTGTCGATGTGGATGGGGGGGGTGCTCCCTCTGCTGTTTCCTGAAGTCCACGATCAGCTCCTTCATTTTGTTGACTTTGAGGGAGAGGTTATTTTACTGGCACCACACCACCAGGGCCCTCACCTCCTCCTTGTAGGCTGTCTCGTCATTATTGGTAATCAGGCCTACTACTCTTGTGTTCTCTTCAAACTTGATGATTGAGTTGGAGGCATGCGTGGCCACCCAGTCATGGGTGAACAGGGAGTACAGGAGGGGGCTGAGCACACATCCTTGTGGGGCCCATGTGTTGAGGATCAGCGAAGTGGAGGTGTTGTTTCCTACCTTCACCACCTGGGGGTGGCCCGTCAGAAAGTCCAGGACCCAGTTGCACAGAGCGGCGTTCAGAACAAGGGCCCCGAGCTTGATGATGAGCTGGGAGGGTACTGTGGTGTTGAAGGCTGAGCTATAGTCAATGAACAGCATTCTTACGTAGGTATTCCTCTTGTCCAGATGGGATAGGACAGTGTGTAGTGCGATGGCGATTGCATCGTCTGTGTATCTATTGGGGCGGTAAGCAAATTGAAGTGGGTCTAGGGTGGCAGGTAAGTTAGAGGTGATATGATTCTTAACTAGCCTCTCAAAGCACTTCATGATGACAGAAGTGAGTGCTACGTGGCGATAGTCATTTAGTTCAGTTACCTTTGCTTTCTTGGGTACAGGAACGATGGTGGACATCTTGAAGGAAGTGTGGACAGCAGACAGGGATAAGGAGAGATTGAATATGTCTGTAAACACTCCAGCCAGCTGGTCTGCGCATACTCTGAGGACGTGGTTAGGGATGCCATCTGGGCTGGCAGCCTAGCGAGGGTTAACACGCATAAATGTCTTACTCATGTCTGGCCACGGAGAACGAGAGCCCACAGTCGTTGGGAGAGGGCTGCGTCGGTGGCACTGTGCTTTTAAAAATTATATTCAACCTTTATTTAACCAAGAAAAGCCCATTGAGACCCAGAAACTCTTTTTCAAGGGAGACCTGGCCAAGAAGGTAGCAACAATCAATACATTACAAAATTAAAACATACAACACAACATGATCCAGCCTTAAAATGCATTTACACTCATCTGTAACAGTCTCCCATAAAAATGTAAAATTCATTCAGTGGCACTAATTTATCTAGATGAAGCATGGATTGTAGATTATTCCATGCGTCTGGTGCACAAGAAGAGAAGGCAGTCTTGCCTAATACTGTGAATGTCCTGGGGACTTTAAAAGTAGCAACCACCTAGCAGACCGGGTATGGTAACTGCTGGTGGTGAAGGAGACCAGAGTACAGAGGTAAAGAGGGAGTTTACCCAAAAGGGCTTTGTAGATGAACACATACAAATGTATCTTTCTGCGCATATAAAGTGAGGTCCAACCTACCATTTGGTACAATGTGCAATGGTGAGTGAGTGACTTGGCATTTGTAATAAAGCGTAAGGATGCATGATAAACAGAGTCCAGTCTCTGTAAGACGGAGGAGGCTGCATGATAAACAGAGTCCAGTCTCTGTAAGACGGAGGAGGCAGCATGATAAACAGAGTCCAGTCTCTGTAAGACGGAGGAGGTTGCATGATAAACAGAGTCCAGTCTCTGTAAGACGGAGGAGGCAGCATGATAAACAGAATCCAGTCTCTGTAAGACGGAGGAGGCTGCATGATAAACAGAGTCCAGTCTCTGTAAGACGGAGGAGGCTGCATGATAAACAGAGTCCAGTCTCTGTAAGACGGAGGAGGCTGCATGATAAACAGAGTCCAGTCTCTGTAAGACGGAGGAGGTTGCATGATAAACAGAGTCCAGTCTCTGTAAGACGGAGGAGGCTGCATGATAAACAGAGTCCAGTCTCTGTAAGACGGAGGAGGCTGCATGATAAACAGAGTCCAGTCTCTGTAAGACGGAGGAGACTGCATGATAAACAGAGTCCAGTCTCTGTAATACGGAGGAGGCTGCATGATAAACAGAGTCCAGTCTCTGTAAGACGGAGGAGGTTGCATGATAAACAGAGTCCAGTCTCTGTAAGACGGAGGAGGCAGCATGATAAACAGAGTCCAGTCTCTGTAAGATGGAGGAGGCAGCATGATAAACAGAGTCCAGTCTCTGTAAGACGGAGGAGGTTGCATGATAAACAGAGTCCAGTCTCTGTAAGACGGAGGAGGCAGCATGATAAACAGAGTCCAGTCTCTGTAAGATGGAGGAGGCAGCATGATAAACAGAGTCCAGTCTCTGTAAGACGGAGGAGGCAGCATGATAAACAGAGTCCAGTCTCTGTAAGACGGAGGAGGTTGCATGATAAACAGAGTCCAGTCTCTGTAAGACGGAGGAGGCAGCATGATAAACAGAGTCCAGTCTCTGTAAGATGGAGGAGGCAGCATGATAAACAGAGTCCAGTCTCTGTAAGACGGAGGAGGCAGCATGATAAACAGAGTCCAGTCTCTGTAAGACGGAGGAGGCAGCATGATAAACAGAGTCCAGTCTCTGTAAGACGGAGGAGGCAGCATGATAAACAGAGTCCAGTCTCTGTAAGATGGAGGAGGTTGCGTGATAAACAGAGTCCAGTCTCTGTAAGACGGAGGAGGCAGCATGATAAACAGAGTCCAGTCTCTGTAAGACGGAGGAGGCTGCATGATAAACAGAGTCCAGTCTCTGTAAGATGGAGGAGGCAGCGTGATAAACAGAGTCCAGTCTCTGTAAGATGGAGGAGGTTGCGTGATAAACAGAGTCCAGTCTCTGTAAGACGGAGGAGGCTGCATGATAAACAGAGTCCAGTCTCTGTAAGACGGAGGAGGTTGCATGATAAACAGAGTCCAGTCTCTGTAAGACGGAGGAGGCTGCATGATAAACAGAGTCCAGTCTCTGTAAGACGGAGGAGGCAGCATGATAAACAGAGTCCAGTCTCTGTAAGACGGAGGAGGCAGCATGATAAACAGAGTCCAGTCTCTGTAAGATGGAGGAGGTTGCGTGCATATACAACAAGTCACCATAATCAATTACAAAGAGAAAAGTGGCCTGAACAAGTTTCTTTCTTGTCATAAGCGGGAAGCAAGCCTTATTACAAAAATAAAAACCCAATTTCAATTTAAGCTTTGTCACAATATTATCCACATGAACTTTAAAGGACAACTTGTCATCGATCCAAATACCTAGGTATTTGTAGGATGACACTTTCTCAATGGATAAGCCACCAGATGTGACAATGCTAACGTTCTCTGGCAGAGTTCTAGCTGTGGTAAAGGTCATGAATTTAGTTTTTTGTACATTCAAGACCAGTTTGAGACCATAAAGGGAAGCCTGCAATGACTGAAAAGCAGTCTGGAGCTCTTCAACAGCCTGAACCAGAGAAGGAGCACATGAATATATACAGTCGGAAGTTTACATACACCTTAGCCAAATACATTTAAACTCAGGTTCACACAATTGCTGATGTTTAATCCGAATAAAAATTCCCTGTCTTAGGTCAGTTAAAAGATCACCACTTTATTTTAAGAATGTGAAATGTCAGAATAATAGTAGAGAGAATGATTTATTTCAGCTTTAATTTATTTTGTCACATTCCCAGTGGGTCAGAAGTTTACATACACTCAATTAGTATTTGGTAGCATTGCCTTTAAATTGTTGAACTTGTGTCAAACATTTCAGGTAGCCTTCCACAAGCTTCCCACAATAAGTTGGGTGAATTTTGGCCCATTCCTTCTGACAGAGCTGGTGTAACTGAGTCAGGTTTGTAGGCCTCCTTGCTCGCACACACTTTTTCAGTTCTGCCCACAAATGTTCTATAGCATTGAGGTCAGGGCTTTGTGATGGCCACTCCAATACCTTGACTTTGTTGTCCTTAAGCCATTTTGCCCCAACTTTGGAAGTATGCTTGGGGTCATTGTCCATTTGGAAGACCCATTTGCGACCAAGCTTTAACTTCCTGACTGATGTCTTGAGATGTTGCTTCAATATATCCACATCATTTTCCTACCTCATGGTGCCATCTATTTTGTGAAGTGCACCAGTCCCTACTGCAGCAAAGCACCCTGACAACATGATGCTACCACCCCCCGTGCTTCACGGTTGGGATGGTGTTCTTCGGCTTGCAAGCCTCCCCCTTTTCCCTCCAAACATAACAATGGTCATTATAGCCAAACAGTTCTATTTTTGTTTCATTAGACCAGAGGACATTTCTCCAAAAAGTCCTTTGCTGTTGTTCTGTGATTGATTTGCACTTTTCGGCACCAAAGTACGTTCATCTCTCGGAGACAGAACGCGTCTCTTTCCTGAGCGGTATGACGGCTACGTGGTCCCATGGTGTTTATACTTGCTTACTATTGCTTCTACAGATGAACGCGGTAACGTTTGGAAATTGTTCCCAACGATGAACCAGATTTGTGGAGGTCCACAATTTTGTTCTGAGGTCTTGACTGATTTCTTTTGATTTCCCATGATGTCAAGCAAAGAGGCACTGAGTTTGAAGGTAGGCCTTGAAATACATCCACAGGTACACTTCCAATTGACTCAAATGATGTCAATTAGCCTATCAGAAGCTTCTAAAGTCATGACATCATTTTCCGGAATGTTCCAAGCTGTTTAACGGCACAGTCAGCTTATTGTATGTAAACTTCTGACCCAGTGGAATTGTGATACAGTGAATTATAAGTGAAATAATCTGTCTGTAAACAATTGTTGGAAACATTATTTGTGTCATGCACGAAGTAGATGTCCTAACCGACTTGCCAAAACTATAGTTTGTTAACAAGAAATTTGTGGAGTGGTTAAAATCTAGTTTTAATGACTCCAACCTAAATGTATGTAAACTTCCGACTTCAACTGTAACTGTATCATCTGCATATAGATGTAACTTCGCTGGTTGCGTCCCATTTCCCAAATCATGAATAAAAATTGTGAACAATACAGGAGCTAAAATGGAACCCTGGGGCATACCTCTATTAATCACAAGAAAGCTAGACTTCCGATTGTCAGTATATACACACTGTGTCTGTCAGAAAGATAGTTCCAAACCAATCTCCTGCCCCTTTAGTCTAGCTAGCAACAATTCATGGTCAACTGAATCAAAGGCCTTTGATAAATCCACAAACAGAGCAGCACAATGTTGCTTTTTATAAAGTGCATTAATGATGTCGTTTGACACTGCCATAGCTGTAGTTGTGGTGCTGTGCCCCGATCTAAAGCCAGACTGAACCCCGCTCAGTATGTTCTTTTCAATTAACTGTGAGTTCTGTGAGTTCACTAGGGATTCATAGACTTTGGCCAGGATAGGGAGTTTAGAGACAGGATGATAGTTATTAGCATCTGAGGGATCTCCACCCGTTAGCAATGGGAGGACATAAGCTGATTTCCAAAGGCTGGTTATGGAATTGGTCAAGAGACTCAAGTTGAAAATGTGAGCCACAGGTTCAGTAATAATAGCAGCTGCTATCTTTAAGAGGTAGGGGTCCAGGTTGTCTGGACCTGCAGACTTTTTAGTGTCTATTGCCTTTAGTGCTTTATAGACCTCAGTATAAGAAACAGACTCAAAGTTAAAAGGGTTCACATGAGGGCCTATATCATAGTTGACTGTAACCGAGTTTACATTAAAGGCCTGGGCCCCAACATTATCAAAAACTGACCCAGCAGATATGAAGTGCTTGTTAAAAGCCCCTACAATATCGGCTTTATCCTTCACGGCCAAAGGATACATTAGAACCTGACACTGATTTGATTAGCTTCCATAGCTTGGTAGGGTTGTTTAGGTTCTCTGTGACTGCATTTAAATAGTAATCTGATTTGGACTTCCTGATCAATCCTGTGCATTTGTTTCTTAGTGCTCTGCAGGAGGCCCAGTCAAGAGGAGCATTTGTATGTCTAGCTTGAGCCCAAGAGATATTTCTCTTTCTAATTCATTCTGCCAAGTTATCTGAAAACCAGGGATTGTCCCTTCCACTGATTCTACATTTCTTCACAGGGGCATGCTTAGTCCCAGGCAGTGTCAACATCGGGAATCAGACTTACTCTGTCAATATTATGGTGCAGATCATGTAAGAGCGCTTGCTCATCAAATTGTCTAAAATGTCTTTTAAAAATATAACGGGGTTTGGCTTTGGTCATTTTCGTAATTTCTAACACAAGTAATTGCACAGTGATCACTGACATCATTACAGACTATCCCAGTCCATGTGTATTTGTGAGGGGTCTTCGTTAGAATAATGTCCAATAGCGTTGATTTGTTAGGTGCTCTTGGATTCGGTCTTGTAGGGGCATTAATTAATTGAGCGAGATTCAGAGAGTCACACAGTTCTTTAAAATAGTTCGATACAGATGTAAGCATGTCCCAGTTCAAATCTCCTAAAATAATGAATTCAGAGTGATTATTCTTGCAGGACATCAGAAAGAGAGTGTTAAGAGCGTGTCCCGAAGCCGAGGGCAGTCTGTATCAGCCGACTACAGTGATGTGGGAGTCCTTATATATGTTCACTTTAACCGCAAGCAATTCAAAATGTTTGGCTTTGGTAATCGAGAGAATTTCAGAGGTGTTAAACTCGGATTTCACATAAATTGCAATCCCTCCTCCTTTATTCATGTGATCATTCTAAAAACCATGTACCCATTAATAGAAATCAAATTATTTGACTCAGATTTATTTAGCCAAGTTTCTGATAAAACCATTACGTCTACATTTGTCATTTTGGCCCATTTTCTAATCATGTCTATTTTTGGAAATAGGCTTCTGACCTTAACATGTAAGAGGCCAAAATCTGCTCTGTTTTTAAAATCATATAGAGTCGGTAGAGATAGCATGGTATCTACCGGCCCAGGGTTTGGTCGCACATTACCAGAGATCAACAATAAAAGCATAACTATATATCTAAAACGTACAGAGTCTAAGCCCCAGAGCGGGCGAAGAAGGTGTTTAGCTTGTCTGAGAGCAAGACGTCACTGTCCGTGACGTGGCCCGTTTTACCTTCGTAATCCGTGATTGTCTGTAGACCCTGCCACATACGTCTCGTGTCTGAGCCGTTGAATTGCGACTCCACTTTGTTTCTGTACTGACGTTTTGCCTGTTTGATTGCCTTACGGAGGGAATGACTACATTGTTTGTATTCAGCCATATTCACAGTCACCTTGCCATGGTTAAATGCGGTGGTTTGTGCTTTCAGTTTTGCGCGAATGCTGCCATCTCTCCATGGTTTCTGGTTAGGTTTTAATAGTAACAATGGGAACAACATCCCCTATACACTTCCTGAAGAACTCAGTCACCGTGTCCGTGTATACTTCGATGTTATTCTCAAACGCTACCCGGAACATATCCAGGCCGCATGATCAAACAATCTTGAAGCATGAATTCCGATTGGTCAGACCAGTGTTAAATCGACCTTAGCACAGGTACATCCTGTTTGAGTTTCTGACTATAGTCCGTGTATAGAAAAGAGCAAAATGGAGTTGTGATCTGATTTGCCAAAGGGAGGGTGGGGAAGGACCTTGTAGGCATCTCAAAAGGGGGAGAAGCAGTGGTCAAGTGTTTTAGCAGAGCGAGTACTACAGTAAATGTGTTGATAGAACTTCGGTAGCGTTTTCCTCAAATTTGCTTTGTTAAAATCCCCAGCTACAATAGATGCGGCCTCAAGATATGTGGTTTCCAGTTTGCATAAAGTCCAGTGTAGTTCCTTGAGGGCGGTCGTGGTATCGGCTTGAGGGGGAATATACATGGCTGTGACTATAACCGAAGATAATTATCTTTAGAGGTAATACGGTCTGTATTTTATTGTGAGGTATTCTAGGTCGGGGGAACAAAAGGACTTGAGTTTCTGTTTGTTATCACAGTCACACCATGAGTCGTTAATCATGAAACATACACCACCACCCTTCTTCCCTGAGAGTTCTTTATTCCTGTCTGTGCGATGTACTGAGAACCCAGCTGGCTGTATGGACAGAGAAAGTATATCCAGAGAGAGCCATGATTCCGTGAAACAGAGTATGTTACAGTCCTTGATGTCTCCAATGGAAGGGGTTCCTCGCCCTGAGCTCGTCTACTTTATTGTCCAGAGACTGAAAATAAGCGAGTAATATACTTGGAAGTGGTGGATGGTGTGCACACCTCGTGAGTCGGACTAGAAGTCCACTCCGAATACCTCTTCTCTGCCGGCAGGGTCTTGGAGCAGCCTCTGGGATAAGTTAAATTGCCCTGGGGGTACAAACAAAGGATCCAATTCGGGAAAGTCGTATTCCTGGCGGTAATGTTGGTGATTTACCGTCGCTCTGATATCCAAAAGTTATTTCCGGCTGTATGTAATAACACAAAAAACATAATACTGCAAAGCTGCCATGTCTGTCAGTGCCATCTTGCCACATCGGAGAAATTGAAGCTGTTCCCAGGGAAAAAGGAGGGAGGGGGGTGAGGGTGCAACTCAATGTTAGGAAGGTGTTCCTAATGTTTGGTATACTCAGTGTATAGATGAATGGGGGGCCATGAAATCTCATACATGAAGAAGCAACGAGAATTCAGATTCTCTTCTTGAAGACAGGCCAGGAGAGAACGAGGAAGACTAGGTTCTCTACAGTGTCAGATATATATGTCATCACACCAGCAGAACGGACAAGCTCATAACACCTGAGCACAGAACATTATTGAGGTCAGAGAAAGAGAGAGAGAGAGACAGAGAGACAGAGAGACAGAGAGACAGAGACAGCCAGCTTCAAGTTCCTTGGCGCCCACATCACAGCCTCAGGAGGCTGAAAAGAGTGGTGCGGTCAGTCCAGTACAACACTGGGTCCGAGCTCCCTGCCATATCAGGCGGTGTCAGGGAAAGGACCGAAAAATTACCAAAGACTCCAGCCACCCAGGCCATAGACTGTTCACTCTGCTACCGTCTGGCAAATGGTATTGGAGCATTGGCTCTTGAACCAATAGGCTTTGAGTCAGCTTCTACCCGTAAGCCATAAGAATGGTACCCAAACTATTTGCATTGAATATCTTGCACTGACCATACGCACACACACTGGACTATATACTGTATACAAACCATATGCACACACTAACTCACACACATTACATTGACACTCCCACACATACACTCACAAGCACAGCCATGCAGACCAACACAACACAAACACACATACATACACATTACACACACTTTTACACATAATTTGCTGCTGCTACTCTGTTCTTTATTTTACACTTATTATTATTTATTCTGAGGCACTGTCACTTTACCCTGCCATCATGTACATATCTACCTCAAATACCTCGTACCTCTGCACATTGATCTGGTACTAGTACTCCCTGTATATAGATCCATTCTTGATCTGCTACTGGTACTCCTGTATATAGATCCATTCTTGATCTGCTACTGGTACTCCTGTATATAGATCCATTCTTGATCTGCTACTGGTACTCCTGTATATAGATCCATTCTTGATCTGCTACTGGTACTCCTGTATATAGATCCATTCTTTGCACTGTCACTTTACCCTGCCATCATGTACATATCTACCTCAAATACCTCGTACCTCTGCACATTGATCTGGTACTAGTACTCCCTGTATATAGCTCCATTCTTGATCTGCTACTGGTACTCCTGTATATAGATCCATTCTTGATCTGCTACTGGTACTCCTGTATATAGATCCATTCTTGATCTGCTACTGGTACTCCTGTATATAGATCCATTCTTGATCTGCTACTGGTACTCCTGTATATAGATCCATTCTTGTATTTTATTTTATTCTTTCTGTTACAATTAAAACAATTTTACTCTGCATTGTTGGGAAGGGCTCATAAGAAAGAGTTTCATGGTAATGTCTATACCAGCTGTATTCAGCGCATGTCATAAATAAAATTTGATTTGCAAATGAGAGAAGTGGACGGATGGACAGACGGGCAGAGTGAGAGGTGGATAGACGGCAGAGTGAGAGATGTACAGACGGGCAGAGACAGAGATGGACTGAGACTGACGGACACTCGGACAGGTAGAGCGTGAGAAGTGGACAGACTGATGGACAGACAGACAGAGACCTACCAGGGTCTGTTGGTATCTCAGAGCCTTCCTTTGCGATGCATCTGCAGCCATTGACACGCTGTCACTGACCCAAAAATAACCCCGATGGTGGCTTCAGCATTTCCACCCGCACACTCTCAGCTAAACAAACACACACGTCAAGAGTGCACACTTTCTTACATATGCATTCTAACACACACAGCAGTTCAGTGCACACACACACACTTGAGATTGACACTTGTTCAGATCCAATCTTGTCCAGTTGATCCAGAGGCGGTGTTCCCTCCACCTGTCCTGTAAGACAGTCAACAGAAAGACGTCTGTACAGAGACTCCTGGTAGTGATATGAGGCAGCGAGACGCAGCGCTTTCCTTTATTAGAACAGCAGACACCTAATCACACATACAGCAGGGCTCACGTTAACGACACCGATACTGGCATACAAGCCTCTTGTCCCCGTGAGCAGGCCAGCTAGACCCATGGGCCATTAGATCTTTGTTTTTGGATGAGGTGTTTTTGTTTGGACAGGCAGGGGTGAGGGTGATGCCACCCCCCACGGGGCTGCCCCTGCAACGTGAGGGTAGGTGCACATTAACACCCCCGTCATCAGAACCCTCACATGCTCCAAGCCCTCATTCCCCCTGCTGTTTCACTATATCTCTTCCTTATCAGCAATCTGTAATGGACTTCCCTAGGCCAGATGTAGCAGTCACCATAATGCACATTGCCATCTATCCCTTCTGATATAATGGTTTTCAGTCTGGGTTGTAGGCGTGCATCTCAAAAGTCTAAAGTGGTTTTCACTCAATCGTGTTTACTGATCTGAAATCAGCTGTTTCCATTTCAGCCGGATGAGACAGCATGGCACATGGCCCGCCTAAAGAGAGCGAGAGAATGGCCCCAGACCCAAAAATCCCTTAACCCTTCTCTGCTTTGGAGACCACACACCACCACATTACAACCTAATCTCACTGCATGGTGGTGGCCAGAGAGAAATGTGTCACTCCGACCGTGGGCGAGTGTGTGATGTGTCAGGGAGAATGATTATGGACAGCTGGCTGAGGCACTACCTGATACACAGAGAACATTATCACTGTGGTGGTGGTCAGTGTGTGACTCATGATGCATATCATAGCCATAAAACAGTCCTTACTACAGGGTTATGTGAGTTATACTATACCAGTACACTGAGGGGGACTGGATGTACACTGTGATATAAACAAACAGCAACAAGGAGAGATCAACATATAATATCATGCATAGTGTACATATGTACAGTGCTCTCACACACACAACGCATGTCAACACAACTCATAGAAAGTCAATTCATAGTTAAAACAAAAGGCTGTTTATTTTCCTGAACATTTGGCAGTCTTTGTTTTAGACATAAATACAGTCATCTTCTCCCCCCCATCCCCAGCAGCTCCTTAGCTTATGGCAGTGAACCCCAGCACTTCACTTTCAAGAGATAACCTACTTCACCACAAAATCTTTCTGAACATTTACAATAACAAAAAAATATGACTTTGTCACCACACCGGTTGTGTAGATGCTATATTGTACACATTAATTTAGTTGAAACCAAACTAGAGGCTTCAAACCGAATGGAAAATGTCTAACAAACGTCTGGCACTTTGAATTTGGGGTGAACTGTCCATAGAATTAGAATACTAATTTAACAGGATCTCTATGGAACTGTATTTATTTTTTTAAGATGAGCACTCCGTGCTGTCTCTGTGATTGGTTGGTCAACAGCTCAATTCATACTGTTCCTGTCATATCACTCTTCCCTACAACACTGTTAGAATCAAACACATTGCTACTCATTCTGAGAAACATCAATATTGCTGCTCATACACTTGAATGTGATGCATTGTCCTATGTAAATGATAAACCAAGTATTTTAAAGACAATACTTAACACATCTTTCACATGGCACACATTGCTATGGAATATTGCATATAAAATCTAAAAGTAAAATACTGTAGCTGCTTTAAAATCAATCCATAGATCTTTAAACACCAATGTACATCCATCTTGTGAACTGAAATCTTAAATGGTCAAGGAAACGTTGAGTGGATAACTTAGGTCTCAAGTTGACCAGAGATAACAAGCAGTTACATAGAATTCTAATATAATTCATTGGTGTAACATATAAATGTATCTAATTTAAATAAAATGTTGATATCTTTCATCACATCTAAGTAATAAGTCTGGTTACCAATGTAGTTACAACATTAATTAACCTACGTGCCTTAACTTGTCTATATTTTTTATTTAACTAGGCAAGTCAGTTAAGAACAAATTCTTATTTACAATGACGGCCTACCCCGGCCAAAACCGGATGACGCTGGGCCAAATGTGCGCTGCCCTATGGGACTCCCAATCACGTCCGGATGTGATACAGCCTGGATTCTAACCAGGGACTGTAGTGACGCCTCTTGCACTGAGATGCAGTGCCTTAGACCGTAACCCCCTCATGGAGGTAGAGAGATGGGAGGGGGAGGACAGTTGTTTGTGAGAGAAATGGTCATGACTCCATTCTACTCAAATGGAATGCAGTACACTTGTTGCCTCAATAACACATCAAATCATTGCTAACAAACATGAAACTCCCAATATCATATCTACTTGTCCCAGTATCCTTTAGTGGAAGACTCAGATTACTAGGATGAGGGGAAAAAAACAGTAAGGTATTGAAATGCAGCTCCCTCCATGCTGCATCCTCAGCCAATAACTCTACACCACCACCTGTCTGCCCATCAGATGGACACAGATACATACCTTCATTTGGTCAGGGGGATTTCCTATTCTAATGCATATATTGTTATGCATTTTATAATAAACATTTTTTAATATAAAAAGGAGACAAGGGCTTTACAATTCTTACAAAAAAGAGCTTCAAAATGATTTGATACAAAATAAATGGATAAAAATAAATCTGCATACAAAATACATGTTTAAAAAAAGAATAATCTTCAAACCCAAAAGTTACGGTTTAGTAAGAAATTAAAAGCGATACATTTAAATATATTCTGGTGTGTTAGCGAGCTAAAATATTTTCCTAGAACATTTCAATCCCATTTCTAACTGGCACAGATTCACATATAGCAAGCCTAGCTGATAGGTAGGTACACACATCAGCTGCATACCAGTCATGTATACTTCATGCCCATTACCAAGCACATAGATTTACAACAACTTGTTCCATTTTCCTTTCCAAGAGTTTGTCTGTGAGAGGGAATTTGCACAGCAAATGTGAATGAATTAATCCTCTATGATTGTGTGTAACAGTATGTGTGTGTGTCAGTAGTGGGTGTGGTACTTGGGGAACAGGTAGAGGTCTTTGCAGAGGGAGCTGGTGAATTCAGACATCTCCTTACAGCGATGGTGGGGGGTGCCAGGAGCATAGCCTTCTCTGTCTTTAATACGACCATTCACCTGAGGACAGAGGTTACAAAAGGTTACTAGCACTGAATTTGCTGATAACTACTTTATTGAGGGAAAATGTACTTACTATGACTGTGATATGTGGTGTGTGTGTGTTTACCTGCACCAGTATATCTGATAGGTGTGTGTCTCTGGCTCTGAAGCGGAGTGCTGAGTTGACCTCTTGGATGAACCAGGATCCTCTCTTGGTGTTCCTCATGGCTGCAGTGCCTAGTAGGGCCCAACAGACACTACATTACCTAGTAGGGCCCAACAGACAGTGCATTACCTAGTAGGGCCCAACAGACAGTGCATTACCTAGTAGGGCCCAACAGACAGTGCATTACCTAGTAGGGCCCAACAGACAGTGCATTACCTAGTAGGGCCCAACAGACACTACATTACCTAGTAGGGCCCAACAGACACTACATTACCTAGTAGGGCCCAACAGACAGTGCATTACCTAGTAGGGCCCAACAGACAGTGCATTACCTAGTAGGGCCCAACAGACAGTGCATTACCTAGTAGGGCCCAACAGACAGTGCATTACCTAGTAGAGCCCAACAGACAGTGCATTACCTAGTAGAGCCCAACAGACAGTGCATTACCTAGTAGGGCCCAACAGACAGTGCATTACCTAGTAGGGCCCAACAGACAGTGCATTACATAGTAGGGCCCAACAGACACTGCATTACCTAGTAGGGCCCAACAGACACTGCATTACCTAGTAGGGCCCAACAGACACTGCATTACCTAGTAGGGCCCAACAGACACTACATTACCTAGTAGGGCCCAACAGACACTACATTACCTAGTAGGGCCCAACACACACTACATTACCTAGTAGGGCCCAACACACACTACATTACCTAGTAGGGCACAACAGACACCACATTACCTAGTAGGGCCCAACAGACACTACATTACCTAGTAGGGACCAACACATTACCTAGTAGGGCCCAACAGACACTACATTACCTAGTAGGGACCAACACACACACAAAGAAACACACCACCAAATATTCCAACATTCACATCATAAACACACACACACACACACACCTTTGAGGGAGGCGAAGCCACAGATCATGTCGGAGCGCTGGGGCAGTTTGACTCTGAGCCTGCCTCTCTCCTCCGTCTGCCTGGTGTCTCCATCCCCCTCTCCCTCCCTCCCTGCATCCCTCTGTTCACAGCCAGGAGACTGGGTCCTCTCTGGCCCGTCTGACTGCTCCACCCCACAGTCCATCTCCTCTGGAGGGAGACAGAGAGAAGACGGGTTAGAAAGGGAAGGAGGGAGAGTGAGGGCAGAGAGATCATGTGTGAGCTCACCTCCTCTGCAGGCCTGGATGAAGAACATCTTGGGTTTATTCTGCAGTAGAGGACAGTGGGCGTTGTCAAACGCCTCAAACACCCAGTCCAACTGAGAGAGACAGAGATTCAATGAATATGATTATTATCATCAGAAAGGGTTTCCCTCTCAACTGAATGAGGTCACACACACCTCCAGTAGCTGTCCGTCTGTGCCGTAGATAGCCCCCTCTACTCCATGGGACAGCAGACACACCACACAGCTGGATACGGTCTGGTGCTGCTGCCGTCTGCCAAACTGCTCAATGCACGCCCGCATGCCCTGTCATAGAGAGAGATCAATCAAGTATTTCACTATATTCTAATTACATAGCACTTTTAGAATTATTTTGGTACATTTTGTCACAAAGTGCAAGCGCCACTAGTTATACAGAGAGGAAGTGTAGAGCTGTAAATTCCCCCTTTGTTCTTGGCATTGTAAAGACATGGTCATGGAAAGACCAATGCTACAAACAGCTGTCTCCACTAACTAGCACCATGACTCTAATAGCAACAGGTCTATGTGAAGATCAAGGCAAACAAATACCTGAGTGCCACTGATGGAAGCTAGTGGGGGATCCACCGATATAGTCCATGTTGGTTGAAGCACTGCTGTACCTTTGGCACCACTGTCTGTCTGTCTGTCTGTCTGTCTGTCTGTCTGTCTGTCTGTCTGTCTGTCTGTCTGTCTGTCTGTCTGTCTGTGTGTCTGTGTGTGTGTGTGTGTGTGTGTGTGTGTGTGTGTGTGTGTGTGTGTTACCTGAGCTGTGAGGTCTCTCCGGACGGTGACTATGTAGTCCAGCTCAGTGAACACCTTCCTGAGGACCTCCTCGTCCACCTCCCCTCCCTTCCTGGAGTCCAGGTCAGGAGCAGCACAGGGGTCAAAGGAGACGTTACTGATCACCAAGGCCAGGCCACGAGGACTGGACACCATACTGTAGGACTGAAGGGGAGAAAGAGAGGAGAGGAGAAAGAGGTGCAAAGGGAGGAAAGGAGGAGAAAAGAGAGACAAAAATGCAGCGTGAGAAAATGACATGGTTTACCTGAAGGAAAATAATGATGTGCTTACGTTGCTGCTGTTCTCGGCAGTGTTTGTTGTGGTTTCTGTCCCTGTACTTCAATGACAGTTTTACACCCCAGTGGAGCTCAGTGATGAATCATCCCCAACCTGAGCAGGTTTACAGAGACTTCAACACATGGGCTGGGGGAATTCTCCCCGTGTCTCTTTCCTGTCAAACTGACTGTGGTCTAGACAAACACTGTCTTCTACGGACCAGTGGGGCTCCCCTGGTACTGTCTAAACTCTGTCTATACTGCAGAAGTCTAATATCTGTCTGTTTAGAGTGGAGACACTTCAACAGCTGTTACAGGTTGAGGTGGATGAATAGGAAGATCTGCTCTGCAGCTCCCTAGAAATACCTTGGGGGACAATGCAGCTAAACAGCAGCTGGAAACACATTCTGGACACAGGAAATGCATGCATGTGTTTGTTGCAAAGGTGCATGTTGCAGTGGCTGCTGCCTTGAAACTAACTGCCCTAGGGGATTGCATAAAGTTGCATTGTAACAGTTGTATTTGCAGTGACAAATATGAGAACCAAAAATATACAGCAGTTAACAACGTTAATTGTCTCAGGTAAGAGATACCAGACAGACTGTTGTACCTGTTGGCAGTGTCATGGTACAGACAGGTGATTTACTAGTTTGTATTAACAGTGAGTGTTGTACCTGTTGGCAGTGACATGGTACAGACAGGTGATTTACTAGTTTGTATTAACAGTGAGTGTTGTACCTGTTGGCAGTGACATGGTACAGACAGGTGATTTACTAGTTTGTATTAACAGTGAGTGTTGTACCTGTTGGCAGTGACATGGTACAGACAGGTGATTTACTGGTTTGTATTAACAGTGAGTGTTGTAGCTGTTGGCAGTGACATGGTACAGACAGGTGATTTACTAGTTTGTATTAACAGTGAGTGTTGTACCTGTTGGCAGTGACATGGTACAGACAGGTGATTTACTGGTTTGTATTAACAGTGAGTGTTGTACCTGTTGGCAGTGACATGGTACAGACAGGTGATTTACTAGTTTGTATTAACAGTGAGTGTTGTACCTGTTGGCAGTGTCATGGTACAGACAGGTGATTTACTGGTTTGTATTAACAGTGAGTGTTGTACCTGTTGGCAGTGTCATGGTACAGACAGGTGATTTACTGGTTTGTATTAACAGTGAGTGTTGTACCTGTTGGCAGTGTCATGGTACAGACAGGTGATTTACTGGTTTGTATTAACAGTGAGTGTTGTACCTGTTGGCAGTGACATGGTACAGACGGGTGATTTACTGGTTTGTATTAACAGTGAGTGTTGTACCTGTTGGCAGTGGCATGGTACAGACAGGTGATTTACTGGTTTGTATTAACAGTGAGCGTTGTACCTGTTGGCAGTGACATGGTACAGACAGGTGATTTACTAGTTTGTATTAACAGTGAGTGTTGTACCTGTTGGCAGTGTCATGGTACAGACAGGTGATTTACTGGTTTGTATTAACAGTGAGTGTTGTACCTGTTGGCAGTGTCATGGTACAGACAGGTGATTTACTGGTTTGTATTAACAGTGAGTGTTGTACCTGTTGGCAGTGTCATGGTACAGACAGGTGATTTACTGGTTTGTATTAACAGTGAGTGTTGTACCTGTTGGCAGTGACATGGTACAGACAGGTGATTTACTGGTTTGTATTAACAGTGAGTGTTGTACCTGTTGGCAGTGACATGGTACAGACAGGTGATTTACTGGTTTGTATTAACAGTGAGTGTTGTACCTGTTGGCAGTGACATGGTACAGACAGGTGATTTACTAGTTTGTATTAACAGTGAGTGTTGTACCTGTTGGCAGTGGCATGGTACAGACGGGTGATTTACTGGTTTGTATTAACAGTGAGTGTTGTACCTGTTGGCAGTGACATGGTACAGACAGGTGATTTACTGGTTTGTATTAACAGTGAGTGTTGTACCTGTTGGCAGTGACATGGTACAGACGGGTGATTTACTGGTTTGTATTAACAGTGAGTGTTGTACCTGTTGGCAGTGACATGGTACAGACAGGTGATTTACTGGTTTGTATTAACAGTGAGTGTTGTACCTGTTGGCAGTGACATGGTACAGACAGGTGATTTACTGGTTTGTATTAACAGTGAGTGTTGTAGCTGTTGGCAGTGACATGGTACAGACAGGTGATTTAGAGGTTTGTATTAACAGTGAGTGTTGTACCTGTTGGCAGTGACATGGTACAGACAGGTGATTTACTGGTTTGTATTAACAGTGAGTGTTGTACCTGTTGGCAGTGACATGGTACAGACAGGTGATTTAGAGGTTTGTATTAACAGTGAGTGTTGTACCTGTTGGCAGTGACATGGTACAGACAGGTGATTTACTGGTTTGTATTAACAGTGAGTGTTGTACCTGTTGGCAGTGACATGGTACAGACAGGTGATTTAGAGGTTTGTATTAACAGTGAGTGTTGTACCTGTTGGCAGTGGCATGGTACAGACAGGTGATTTAGAGGTTTGTATTAACAGTGAGCGTTGTACCTGTTGGCAGTGTTTTAGGTAGAAGTCTGGTGTACAGGGAAGAACAGGGCTGGTGATGGGACTGTCTGCATCCAGACACATCTCCATTGACTCTGAAACACATATTAGGATGACGTTACACCCTGTATGCATTTCATTCCATAAATTACACCAGTGGAGACAAACAATTACAATAATGCCCATCAGAGCAGGGTTTCATTCAAGGTCATGTTTCTGCATTGAAAGGGAAGCTGTTAGCAACATATAATGGTGTTGTAACAACCTTTGTACTACAGCTATGTGAGCAAGTCACACGGGCGTGGTGCCTGCAGGTGGCGAGACTGGCTGGGCAGTGGCACTCCATACCAAGGCTACAGCACACTGCTTCCACACTGATCAAATTATACAACTGGACTCAATAGGGACATTTTCATTTACACAGTTTTATTGGATTTATTAAAAATAGCTTTTTATAAAAGACTGAGTAACAAGCCAACAAACAGAATGATTACATTTATTACATTTTTTCCAAACAACCACACAAACAACCCCTCCCATGATCTCCTAGGAAACATGCAAATATTGTGAATGAAACAGTTGTAAAACTGTGATCTTGAATGCACCCAGCTCAGATGACTGCTCTACTCACCTTGTGTTCTGGCTCTCTTGGCTGGAACCATCCCCTCCTGGGTGGGCAGTGGGAGGGGAGAGTCCACATATCTCTGAAAGACAAAGGAAATGGAGAATTTAACCATGTTTTAATTTACCTTCGACGTCAATACAATCTGAACATTTATAGGCAAAACCAGTTCATTCCTGATTTTTTCCCTCGCCTGCAGTGTGAATACCAAAACATCCAGAGGAGGCTTGGGTTGGGAGTGATGGCTGACTCTCACCTCTCTCCCAATCTACATCTCTCCTTCTCTTTTCTTATTCCCCTCTTTCTCCCCATCCCCCTCTTTCTTCCTGTTACAGCAGTCTGTAGCTTGGGTTGGGAGTGTTGGGGTCACTTCTTTCTCTAGTGACTGTCTGGGGACAGTCTGTAGTAGGGTTGAATGGCAGGAACCCGGTTTCCAAGATTTACTGTCCAAAACCACTCCTCTTTCCCAGGATAAATAACTGTGAGAAACCGGTAAATTATAATAAATTATTTATATGAACAGCATGGAGTGAAATGGAACTGTTAAAATGATACGCGATGTCTAAATCTGGCTTCTCTACGGCTGCTGACTGATGAATCAACGCTCAGGGTGGGGACAGGCAGCCCATCTCAGTATGGAGCGCAGTTCACAATGCATGTAGGAGGACCTACTGTATTGGTATTTTATTAGGATCCCCATTAGCTGTTGCAAAAGCAGCAGCTACTCTTCCTGTATCATCTCATCATGGTAACGTGTTTTCTTGTGACAGGTGGGCATACATTGACTGCAGCATAGCCTATGCTACAGTAATATAAAGACAGAATGATCTGGCTTTCAGGGGCCACCTTGTTTTTCTTTTATTGTAAAGAGTTTTAAAAACAGCCTATCACTCGAATAGCGTTGCTTTAAATCAGTGCACACACTATCTCCATCAACTCCATTCAAATTGCATCCAAAATAGATAATCCTGTTCTAAATTGACATATATAGATGTTCTAGCCTACCTCTTTCAGGTAATACATTATTAGCCTTATATTTAGCTAATTAATGACGGGTTATGCATAATAAGCATCTAACTTATAGCCTGTGTCTCTTGTACAATACGCAAGCGCCTGTGCTCCGCTGGCCACGCCTTAGAGCTAAGGAGCGTTTTGTGAGTCCCATGCAGAAAAAGCTAGACTAGACAATCTTTTTAGCATTTCTTACACCAATAGACTATTCGAAGAGGGATGCAATATATTTTTTGCTGAATGATAAACACAGCAGCCAACAGAACTCACGGGTAGTTTGAAAGAACAGTGAATGCGTGCAATGGCGGAAGGCTATAGCAGTTATTTATTCAGACCCATAACCATTCAATCTTCATGAAGAGAAGTGAAAGCCTTCTGCATCTAATTCTAGCAATATATTTGTTTTATTCACCTTTATTTAACCAGGTAGGCTAGTTGAGAACAAGTTCTCATTTACGACTGCGACCTGGCCAAGAATAAAGCAAAGCAGTTTGACACATACAACAACACAGAGTTACACATGGAATAAACAAACATACAGTCAATAATACAGTAGAAAAAAATCTATATACAGTGTGTGCATTTTAAGTAAGCATTTCACTGTAATACCTGTTGTATTCGGCACACGTGGCAAATAAACTTTGATTTGATAATGAGGTAAGATAAGAGAGGTAAGGCAATAAACAGGCCATGGTGGCGAAGTAATTACAATATACCAATTAAACACTGGAGTGATTGATGTGCAGAAGATGAATGTGCAAGTAGAGATACTGGGGTGCAAAGGAGCAAGATAAATAAATAAATACAGTATGGGGATGAGGTAGTTGGATGGGCTATATTACAGATGGGCTATGTACAGGTGCTGTGATCTGTGAGCTGCCCTGACAGCTGGTGCTTAACTTCTTGAGCCTATGGGGGCGCCATTTCGACTTTGTAAAAATTAGTTCCCAAATTAAACTGCCTCGTACTCAATTCTTGCTCGTACAATATGCATATTATTATTACTATTGGATAGAAAACACTCTCTAGTTTCTAAAACCGTTTGAATTATTTCTCTGAGTGAAACAGAACTCATTCTGCAGCACATTTCCTGTCAGGGAGTGAGATTTCAGAAATCGAGGTCCCTGTTCTGAGGTCAGTTTATAAGTCCCCATGTAAGCCATCGGGCTACATGCACTGCATACGTCTTCCTCTAGATGTCAGTAAGCGGGGAGAATTTGAATGGAGTGGATTGCGCAATCTGGGACCTTATATAAGACCGTGGAACGGAAGTACCGTCCTTTTCAACGGTGCGCCTGGCTCAAGAAGACATCACAATGGCGTCCTGCAAACGCTTTCGTTTTAGTAGTTCTATATCTCCGGTCATGTTTTTATTCGTTATAGGTGTTAAAGACATCATAAGGTAGTTAATTTAAACCGACTTATAGCAGTTTATTGCGATTTTCTGGGATTTCTTTGTCATGCGCTTTCACGAGGTGGACACCTCTCCAGTTGGTGGCTAACATTAGCGGCTATTTCGACCGGACAAGAGGACATCTTTCAACCCAAAGACGATTGTTCTGGAGAAAGGACACCTTGCCCAAGATTCTGATGGAAGCTCAGCTAATAGTAAGCAGTCTTTATGCTGTTAATTCGTACTTATGTTGACAAATGTTAAATAATAATTCCGCCATGAATTATGGGGCGGTCTCGCTTTAGCGCACGCTGTATTGCGCAGTAACGTTAATTTTAAAAATCTAACCCAGCGATTGCATTAAGAACTAATTTATCTTTCATTTGCTGTCCAACTTGTATTTTTTAGTCAAGTTTATGAATAGTTTTCGATTAGAATAGGTGCCTTTCCCAAGATTTCGCCTGACATTTTCTTTGCAGCTTGGCTACTTTTCTCATTGTATAACCACGATTTGTGCCGCTAAATATGCACATTTTCGAACAAACTCTATATGCATTGTGTAATATGTTATAGGACTGTCATCTGAAGAATTCTGAGAAGGTTAGTGAAAAAATTAATATCTTTTGGTGGTTTATACGTAATCGCTATGTTTGGCTTGAATCAATGCTGTTGTGATGTTTGCTATTGTGGTATGCTAATATAACGCTATATTGTGTTTTCGCTGTAAAACACTTAGAAAATCTGAAATATTGGCTGGATTCACAAGATCTGTGTCTTTCAATTGCTGTACGCTGTGTATTTTTAAGAAATGTTTTATGATGAGTAATTAGGTAATACACGTTGCTCTCTGTAGTTATTCTAGTCGCTTTGGTGAGAGTTGTGATGGTGGCTGCAATGGTAAACTATGATTTATACCTGAAATATGCAATTTTTTCTAACAAAACATATGCTATACAATAAATATGTTATCAGACTGTCATCTGATGAAGTTGTTTCTTGGTTAGTGGCTATTTATATCTTTATTTGGTCGAATTTGTGATAGCTACTGATGGAGTAAAAAACTGGTGGAGTAAAAAAAGTGGTGTCTTTTGCTAACGTGGTTAGCTAATAGATTTACATATTGTGTCTTCCCTGTAAAACATTTTAAAAATCAGAAATGATGGCTGGATTCACAAGATGTGTATCTTTCATCTGGTGTCTTGGACTTGTGATTTAATGATATTTAGATGCTAGTATTTACTTGTGACGCTATGCTAGGCTATGCTAGTAGCTTTTCTACTGATGGGGGTGCTCCCGGATCCGGGCTTGGGAGGTGTTAGAGGTTAAAGCTAGTGAGGGAGATATGAGTCTCCAGCTTCAGTGATTTTTGCAGTTTGTTCCAGTCATTGGCAGCAGAGAACTGGAAGGAAAGGCTGCCAAAGGAGGAATTGGCTTTGGGGGTGATTAGTGAGATATACCTTCTGGAGCACGTGCTACGGGTAGGTGCTGCTATGTTGACCAGTGAGCTGAGATAAGGCGGGGCTTTACCTAGCAGAGACTTGTAGATGACTTGGAGCCAGTGGGTTTGGCGACGAGTATGAAGCGAGGGCCAGCCAACAAGAGCGTACAGGTCGCAGTGGTGGGTAGTATATGGGGCTTTGGTGACAAAACGGATGGCACTGTGATAGACTGCATCCAATTTGTTGAGTAGAGTGTTGGAGGCTATTTTGTAAATGACATCGCCGAGGTCGAGGATCGGTAGGATGGTCAGTTTTACGAGGGTATGTTTGGCAGCATGAGTGAAGGATGCTTTGTTGCGGAATAGGAAGCTGATTCTAGAATTAATTTTGGATTGGAGATCCTTAATGTGAGTCTGGAAGGAGAGTTTACAGTCTAACCAGACACCTAGGTATTTGTAGTTGTCCACATATTCTAAGTCAGAACCGTCCAGAGTAGTGATGCTGGACGGACGGGCAGCGATTGGTTGAAGAGCAAGCATTTAGTTCTACTTGCATTTAAGAGCAGTTGGAGGCAACGGAAGGAGAGTTGTATGGCATTGAAGCTCGTCTGGAGGTTAGTTAACACAGTGTCCAAAGAAGGGCTAGAAGTATACAGAATCTATGTAGAGGTGGATCAGAGAATCACCAGCAGCAAGAGCGACATCATTGATGTATAGAGAAGAGTCGGCCCGAGAATTGAACCCTGTGGCACCCCCATAGAGACTGTCAGAGGTCCAGACAACAGGCCCTCCGATTTGACACACTGAACTCTATCAGAGAAGTAGTTGGTGAACCAGGCGAGGTAGTCATTTGAGAAACCAAGGCTGTTTAGTCTGCCGATAAGAATTTGGTGATTGACAGAGTCAAAAGCCTTGGCCAGGTCGATGAATACAGCTGCACAGTAATGCGTCTTATCGATGGCGGTTATGATATCGTTTAGGACCTAGAGCATGGCTGAGGTGTACCCATGACCAGCTCTGAAACCAGATTGCATAGCGGAGAAGGTACGGTGGGATTCAAAATGGTCGGTAATCTGTTTGTTAACTTGGCTTTCAAAGACCTTAGAAAGGCAAGGTAGGATAGATTTAGGTCTGTAGCAGTTTGGGTCTAGAGTGTCACCCCCTTTGAAGAGGGGGATGATCGCGGCAGCTTTCCAATCTTTGGGAATTTCAGATGATACGAAAGAAGTTGAACAGGCTAGTAATAGGGGTTGCAACAATTGCGGCAGATAATTTTAGAAAGAGAGGGTCCAGATTGTCTAGCCCGGCTGATTTGCAGCTCTTTCAGAACATCAGCTATCTGGATTTGGGTAAAGGAGAAATGGGGAGGCTTGGGCGAGTTGCTGTGGGGGGTGCCGGGCAGTTGACCGGGGTAGGGGTAGCCAGGTGGAAAGCATGGCCAGCCGTAGAAAAATGCTTATTGAAATTCTCAATTATAGTGGATTTATCAGTGGTAACAGTGTTTCCTAGCCTCAGTGCAGTGGGCAACTGGGAGAGGGTGCTCTTATTCTCCATGGACTTTATATTTGCCTGTGTATATTGGTTCCTAACTTCCCTGAAAAGTTGCATATCACGGGGGCTATATATTATTCAAGGATGTCATTAGAATGATGAAGGACAATGGAAAATATTTAATGTAACTGTTGAAAGCAAGGAAGGAATAAAGCAACAATAGAGGGAGAAAGAGGAGGAAGGCTAATAACATCAGGGGAAATATTATGAAAAAGGTATATATGCGTCAGCCTACTATTTATACAAATAGTCCCTATTACATTTCAAAATTAAAATAAATTCTCTATCCTATATTTGTAACTTTGTAGGCTGCATGTGCTGCACCAGAACCGCGTGTTCTCTTCTGCTTTATCATGGTTTGAACGATATACGTAATACCAGTCCATATAATACAGTACAGTAATACAGTTCACACTCAAAAAGATTAGCCTACTGGAGCTTGTTTCATTTATTTACCCAAGAGAGCATATAGCTAGCTACATCTATGGGGTTTTATGCTTCTCTGTCGTGCATAATGTGCAGTAGCCTATATCCTATAGATAATAGCACAATTATTTTGACTTTTTGGGTCATTAAATGTCTTTAATGCAAGGCTCATAAAATGTATCGGACTCAGGTAGCATTAGGTTTGAATTTTCATTACATATTTATATGCTTTATAATGCTTTTGAATGACACTTCCAGTTTTGGCGGGAAATACAGGGTTACCCGGGAGAAAAGTTGTTTTATTCTTGGGATGGAACATTTGTAAAATACCAGGAAAATATTCTTACTTAGTCTGTAGCTTGGGCTAGGTGTTGGGTAGCGCTCACCTCTTTCTCTTCATCCCCCTCTTCCTCACTGTCTTTGACTGGGGTCTTTGTGAATGGGGCGTAGCGGTCTGAAGCTTGGATTGGGTATTTTGTGGAACTCACCCCCTCAGCCCTGTCTTTTGCCCTAGCTGTCTGGGGACACTGTGAGTAAGGGGTGCAGTTTGAGGCTTGGGTTGGTTGTGGCACTCACCCCTCTCTCTCCATGTCTACCCTCTCCCTTTCTATCTTTGTCCTTCTGCTCGTCTGTCAGGATCAACATCTGATTATTGTGCTGTGTGTGGTGTGGCACCCAGTGCCCTCTCACCTGTCTCTCTCCGTCCCTCTCTGGTGACTCTGTGAGCAGGGCACATAGGTGCTGCTGCTCTGTGTCTCTCAGTGCTGAGCAGAAGCTGCTGAAGGCTCTGGGACCACGCTTGGGGAGCAGGGACAGCAGACGCCAGCTCCGCTTGTGGGAGGTCGGCTCCGCCTGGGGAACAACGGATATCAACAGATTAGAAAAAATAGAAAGTGAAAGACATGGTAATCTACACAAGGGTTTCCGAAACTGGGTCCTGCCCCCCCAGGTGCACATTTAGTTTTTTGCCATAGCACTACACGATTCAAATAACCAACTCATCATCAAGCTTCGAATATTTCAATCAGCTGTGTAGTGCTTGGGGCAGAAAATAAACATGCACAGGGAGCAAGAACGAGTTTCAAGGACCAAGTATGGGAAACCCTGATCTACACTAACATTCACATTTGATTACGTGATTGAAGTTAATGACATAAATCAACAATAAGACATTTGGGCCATGAATGCATGCATGAATGCGTGCTTCTACACCTGCATTGCTTGCTGTTTGGGGTTTTAGGCTGGGTTTCTGTACAGCACTTTGAGATATCAGCTGATGTAAGAAGGGCTATATAAATACATTTGATTTGATTTGATTTTTTGGAAGTTGATAAGTGTCATAAGTCATCTGACCTGGTAGTATCGAGCTACACAATTGAACACAACATACCAGGATGCTTTCTGCCATGCTGTCGGTGAGAATGTCGTCTGTCTGCAGCGACTGAATGAACAGCTCGTCCACCACCATCTCTTTGCAGAGAGTCACAGCGTATTTCCGAAGCCCCCTTTTGTCTCGTTCCAGCATACCGCATTCCCCCAACATTCTGCTTCGAGACAAGACACAGGAAAACGCTTCATTTACTGTCAACTTCCATTCTTCTTGCAAAACCGTAGCGCGGTATATAGGCCTAGCTTCTCAACAACGTGTTAACGTTACTCATTGGCATTGTATCTAGCTATTATAATAGCTCAATTTACCTTGTTTTCTAAGTCGGAGTGGTAAGGATGCTGAATGCGTCTTTCTGTAAGATAACTAACATTATACTAGTTAGCTAGCTGTCTGGATGAATACGAGAAAGTAATTGGTAGTTATCGCCTATTCTTTCCAAAGTCCGGTAACACTCAGCAGCAGATACTTACAATGACTGTCAGGTAACGTTAGCCAGCTGTCTCCAGCTAACGCGTTAGCTAGCTAATCATTAATGTGTGAAGGAAAAGTTGACATCACCTTGACGTCCGAACAATACTAAATTGTAAATTGTATTGCATAAAAACAGGTAGTTATGCTAAGAAATTTGTTCAAAATGTAAGCAAGTGTCAATCAGTATCGTTGCATTTTTCAAAACAATGTACATTTAACTTTAGATATGCAACAGCTAACGTTACATCGGCATGCTAACGTTGGGATGTTATTTTTTTTGTGGATTTCAAACATTCAGAACACTTTCAATGCGTTCATCTGCTCCCAACCCTATCTGTCCTAAAACTAGATAGCCAATTTAGCTAACTGTATTTGAAATTATTTCGCACAAATGAACAACATAACTTACCCACGTAAACCAACTTCCGCGCCTCTGCAATGTGTGAAAATGGTAGCGGGAGTGGTCTAAATTCATTGTGTTGGATTATAGCCAATGACAGTTCGGAAAATTTGGATTGACGTTTTCCTGGGCGAATACGAGTCAGCTTTCCCAGGGCGTGGTTGGAAACGTATTTATCAAATTCATTTTGAATTTGAATCGGTTGTTACAGTAAATAATCAGCCAATTGATAAGAATATCATGGAAGACTGACATAAACAGCTATCTAATGTTTAGATGAAGTAGAGAGGATGGCATGGCATTTGTAGGAAATAAGGGAGTGGGATTCAGGAATGAACTGGAAACAGCTCACATCTGTCCACAAGGAATTTTTGATTGTGAGAAATCCATATTTGCCCAACTACTGTTGATTGATGTGAAAAATGATTCTTAAAATGCCACGACATAATTGACCTTATTGCACAAATGGAGCCAAATATGTTGTATTTATAGATACAGTATGAACATACAGTGCATTCGGAAAGTATTCAGACCCCTTGACCTTTTTCCACATTTTGTTACGTTACAGCCTTATTCTAAAATGGATTAAATATATTTTTTCCTCATCGATCTACACACAATACCTCACAATGACAAAGCGGAAACAGGTTTTTCAACATTTTTGCACATTTTATTTACATAAGTATACAGACCCTTTGCTATGAGACTCGAAATTGAGCTCAGGTGTATACTGTTTCAATTGATCATCCTTGAGATGTTTCTACAATTTGATTGGAGTCCACCTGTGGTAAATTAAATTGATTGGACATGATTTGGAAAGGCACACACCTGTCTATATAAAGTCCCACAGTTGACAGTGCATGTCAGAGCAAAAACCAAGCCATGAAGTCGAAGGAATTGTCCGTAGAGCTCCGAGACAGGATTGTTGAGGCAAAGATATGGGGAAGGGTACAAAAATTATTCTGCAGCATTGAAGGTCCCAACAAACACAGTGGGCTCCATCATTCTTAAATGGAAGAAGTTTGGAACCACCAAGACTCTTCCTAGATCTGACTGCCCGGTCAAACTGAGCAATCGGGAGAGAAGGTCCTTGGTCAGGGAGGTGACCAAGAACCCGAGGGTCACTCTGACAGAGCTCCAGAGTTCCTCTGTGGAGATGGGAGAACCTTCCAGAAGGACAGCCATCTCTGCAGCACTCCACCAATCAGGCCTTTATGGTAGAGTGGCCAGATGAAAGCCACTCCTCAGTAAGGCACATGACAGCCTGCTTGGAGTTTGCCAAAAGGCACCTGAAGGACTCTGACCATGAGAGACAAGATTCTCTGGTCTGATGAAACCAAGATTGAACTCTTTGGACTGAATGCCAAGTATCATATCTGGAGTAAACCTTGCACCATCCCTACGGTGAAGCACTGTGGTGGCAGAATCATGCTGTGGGGATGTTTTTCAGTGGCAGGGACTGGGAGACTAGTCAGGATCGGTGGAAAGATGAACTGAGCAAAGAACAGTGCCCGTACTGTACTTCCAACAGGACAACTACCTTAAGCACACAGCCAGGAGTGGCTTCGGGACAAGTGTCTGAATGTCCTTAAACGGCCCAGCCAGAGCCCGGACTTGAACCCGATCAAACATCTCTGAAAAGACCCCAAAATAGCTGTTCAGCAACGCTCCCCATCCAACCTGACAGAGCTTGAGAGGATCTGCAGAGAAGAATGGGAGAAACTCCCCAAATACAGGCGTGCCAAGCTTATAGCGTCATACCCAATAAGACTTGAGGCTGTAATTACTGCCAAAGGTGCTTCAACAAAGTACTGAGTAAAGGATCTGAATACTTATGTAAATGTGATAAGTCTAAAAACCTGTTTTTGCTTCGTCATTATGGGGTATTGTGTGTATATTGATGAGGGAAAATGTAATCAATTTTAGAATAAGGCTGTAACATAACAAAATGTGGAAAAAGTAATGGGGTCTGAATACTGTCCTAAGGCAATGTATATGGATCTGTGCTATTTACTTTGAACTGGACTGTGTTTATAGCATGAGCGGTAATGAGTAGATGTGCTTGTTTTGAGATCAAAGCGAGAGCTACATGTAGCCACGTGTGCACATTTTGTTCATATCCTTTGCTAGTTAGTGAGTTTTTAGCTGCATACCCCCTCTAGGACCAGGGTCAGCGCATTCTCAAATGTTGTTTTTTGCCATCATTGTAAGCCTGCCACACACACACTATATGATACATTTATTAAACTTAAGAATGAGTGTGAGTTTTTGTCACAACCCGGCTCGTGGGAGGTGACAAATAGTTCTTATACGACCAGGTTACAAATAATAATATAATCTATAATTTTGCTCTTTATTTAGCCATCTTACATATAAAACCTTATTTGTTCATAAAAAATCGTGAATAACTCACCGCAGGTTAATAAAAAGGGTGTTCTTGAAAGGATGCACATAACTCTGCAATGTTGGGTTGTATTGGAGAGAGTCTCAGTCTTAAATCATTTTCCACACACAGTCTGTGCCTGTGTTTAGTTTTCATGCTAGTGAGGGCTCTCACATAGGTACGTGTGTCACGCCCTGACCTTAGTTATGTATGTTTTCTGTATTATTTTGGTCAGGTCAGGGTGTGACGTGGGTGGGTATGCGTGTTTTGTGTTGTCTAGGGTTTTTTGTAGATCTATGGGGTTTTTGTAAGTCTAGGTTATTGTAGGTCTATGGTGGCCTGAATTGGTTCCCAATCAGAGGCAGCTGTTTATCGTTGTCTCTGATTGGGAATCCTATTTAGGTTGCCATTTTCCATTTAGGTTTTGTGGGTTATTGTCTATGTGTACTTGCATGTCAGCACTCGTTTGATTAGCTTCACGGTCGTTTTGTTATTTTGTTAGTTTGTTTAGTTTTGTTTATAAAATGCGTGTTTTTCCTATTTCCACGTAGCGCCCACAACAAGCAGTGCAGCAGTAATGAATGAGAAGTAATGTGTATTTATAGGTTTGCGTTGCTGTTGTTATTAGCGGCTTGGGTGTTTTTAAAAATCAAGGAATATTTCACTTTCTCTGTTCATAGTAACAACATGAATTTGTGCATGAGACAGAAATAATGCTATGCAACTCGAATTGCCCCATCAGCTTCAAGACGGTGCCCCTTTTTGGACAGTGTCAGTGGAGTAAAGGGAGAACAGAGGGATGTTGAAAGGTGGATCCTCAGTCTGCTGCTCTCTCCCTCCACTGAGACTGACCATCAGATGCAGACACCATCAGCTCAGTAAAATAAAAAATAAAAAGCACATTATTTAAATGTATGCTCACTAAGCTGTGCCTCACAAGTAATACAACAATAGATCTATTACCGGTGTGATCATATAGCCTACCTCAAATGTTGAAATATAATTTTTTTTAAATCTCCCAAACATCAATGCATTGGCAGGTAAATCAAGCAAAGCCAATATGCGGTGATAATGTATTGAGCCTATAGTGTACTGCACAATCCTCATTGCCACAGTACTGTTTTAATTGGTTAATGTTGCATAGGCGGTAGATCTCGGCTTGCATTTTGACTCAAAGTGATCTTGACGAAAAAGAAATTACAAAATATAAAAAACTGAAATACCTTATTTACATAAGTATTCAGACCTTTTGCTCTGAGACTCGAAATTGAGCTCAGATGCATACTGTTTCCATTGATCATCCTTAAGATGTTTCTCTGATTCAGAGAGGTTGGGTTAAATGCAGAAGACATTTAATCAAATGTATTTATAAAGCCCTTCTTACATCAGCTGATGACAAAAAGTGCTGTACAGAAACCCAGCCTAAAATCCCAAACAGCAAGCAATGCAGGTGTAGAAGCACGGTGGCTAGGAAAAACTCCCTCGAAATGCCGAAATCTAGGAAGAAACCTAGAGGAACCAGGCTATGAAGGGTGGCCAGTCCTCTTCTGGCTGTTTTGGGTGAAGATTATAACAGAACATGCAAGGCCAAGATGTTCAAATGTTCATAGATGACCAGCAGGGTCACATAATAATAACCACAGTGGTTGTAGAGGGTGCAACAGGTCAGCACTTCAGGAGTAAATGTCAGAGAAAGAGAGAGCGAGAAAGAAAGAGAGAGAGAGAATTAGAGAGAGCATACTTAAATTCACACAGGACACCGGATAAGACAGGAGAAATACTCCAGATATAACAGACTGACACTAGCCCCCCGACACATAAACTATTGCAGCATAAATACTGAAGGCTGAGACAGGAGGGGTCGGGAGACACCGTGACCCCGTCCGACTATACCCCCGGACAGGGCCAAACAGGCAGGATATAACCCCACCCACTTTGCCAAAGCACAGCCACCACACCACTAGAGGGATATCTTCAACCACCAACTTACTATCCTGAGACAAGGCCGAGTATAGCCCACGAAGATCTCCCTCACGGCACGAACCCGCCGGGGGGGTGCCAGCCTGGACAGGAAGACCACGTCAGTGACTCAACCCACTCAAGTGGGACGACATGGAAGAGCACCAGAAAGCCAGTCACTCAGCCCCTGTAATAGGGTTTGAGGCAGAGAATCCCAGTGGAGAGGGGGGAACCGGCCAGGCAGGGACAGCAAGGGCGGTTTGTTGCTCCCGTGCCTTTCCATTCACCTTCACACTCCTGGGCCAGACTACATTCAATCATAGGACCTACTGAAGAGATGAGTCTTCAATAAAGACTTAAAGGTTGAGACCGAGTCTGCGTCTCTCACATGGATAGGCAGACCATTCCATAAAAATTGAGTTCTATAGGAGAAAGCCCTGCCTCCAGCTGTCTGCTTAGAAATTCTAGGGACAGTAAGGAGGCCTGCGTCTTGTGACCGTAGTGTACGTGTAGGTATGTACGGCAGGACCAAATCGGAAAGATAGGTAGGAGCAAGCCCATGTAATGCTTTGTAGGTTAGCAGTAAAACCTTGAAATCACCCCTAGCCTTAACAGGAAGCCAGTGTAGAGAGGCTAACACTGGAGTAATGTGATAAAATGTTTGGTTCCAGTCAAGATTCTAGCAGCCGTGTTTAGCAATAACTGAAGTTTATTTAGTGCTTTATCCGGGCAGACAGAAAGTAGAGCATTGCAGTAGTCTTATATAGAAGTGACAAAAGCATAGATTCATTTTTCTGCATCATTTTTGGACAGAAAGTTCCTGATTTTTGCAATGTTACATAGATGGAAAAAAGCTGTCCTTGACACAGTCTTGATATGTTCGTCAAAAGAGAAATCAGGGTCCAGAGTAACGCCAAGGTCCTTCACAGTTTTATTTGAGACGACTGTACAACCATCAAGATTAATTGTCAGATTCAACAGAAGATCTCTTTGTTTCTTGGGACCTAGAACTAGCATCTCTGTTATGTCCGAGTTTAAAAGTAGAACTTTTGCTGCCATCCACTTCCTTTTGTATCAAACACAGGCTTCCAGGGAGGACAATTTGTTTTCACCATGTTTCATCGAAATGTACAGCTGTGTGTCGTCCGCATAGCAGTGAAAGTTGACATTGTGTTTCCGAATGACATCACCAAGAGGTAAAATATATAGTAAAAACAATAGTGGTCCTAAAGCGGAGCCTTGAGGAACACCGAAATGTACAGTTGATTTGTCAGAGGACAAACCATCTACAGAGACAAACTGATATCTTTCCGACAGATAAGATCTAAACCAGGCCAGAACTTGTCCGTGTAGACCAATTTGGGTTTCCAATCTCTCCAAAAGAATGTGGTGATCGATGGTATCAAAAGCAGCACTAAGGTCTAGGAGCACGAGGACAGATGCAAAGCCTCGGTCTGACGCCATTAAAAGGTCATTTACCACTTTCACAAGTGCAGTCTGTGCTATGATGGGGTCTAAAACCAGACTGAAGCGTTTCGTATGCATTGTTTGTCTTCAGGAAGGCACTGAGTTGCTGCGCAACAGTTTTTTCAAAAATGTTTGAGAGGAATGGGAGATTCGATATAGGCCGACAGTTTTAAAAATATTTTCTGGATCAAGGTTTGGCTTTTTCAAGAGAGGCTTTATTACTGCCACTTTTAGTGAATTTGGTACACATCTGGTGGATAGGGGGCTGTTTATTATATTCAACTTAGGACGGCCAAACACAGGAAGCAGCTCTTTCAGTAGTTTAGTTGGAATAGGGTCCAGTATGCAGCTTGAACGTTTAGAGGCCATGACTATTTTCATCAATGTGTCAAGAGATTTGAGTGTCTCCCTTGATCCTAGGTCCTGGCAGTGTTGTGCAGACTCAGGACAACTCAGCTTTGGAGAAATACGCAGATTTAAAGAGGAGTCCGTAATTTGCTTTATAATGATCAAGATCTTTTCGTCAATGAAGTTCTTGAATTTATCACTGCTGAAGTGAAAGCCATCCTCTCTTGGGGAATGCTGCTTTTTAGTTAGCTTTGCGACAGTATCAAAAATACATTTCGGATTGTTCTTATTTTCCTCAATTAAGTTGGAAAAATAGGATGATCGAGCAGTAGTGATGGCTCTTCGATACTGCACGGTACTGTCTTTCCAAGCTAGTCGGAAGACTTCCAGTTTTGTGTATTTCCATTTCCGTTCCAACTTTCTGGACGCTTGCTTCAGTGCTCGGGTATTTTCTGCATACCAGGGAGCTAGTTTCTCATGACAAATATTTTTTTGTTTTTAGGGGTGCGACTGCATCTTGGGTTTTACGCAAGGTTAAATTGAGTTCCTCAGATAGGTGGTTAACTGATTTTTGTACTCTGACATCCTTCGGTAGGTGGAGGGTGTCTAAAAGGGCATCTAGGAATCTTTGGGTTGTCTGAGAATTTATAGCACGGCTTTTGATGATCCTTGGTTGGGGTCTGAGCAGATTAGTTGTTGCGATTGCAAACATAATAAAATGGTGGTCCGATAGTCCAGGATTATGAGGAAAAACATTAAGATCCACAACATTTATTCCACGGGACAAAACTAGGTCCAGAGTATGACTGTGGCAGTGAGTAGGTCCGGAGACATGTTGGACAAAACCCACTGAGTCGAAGATGGCTCCGAAAGCCTATTGGAGTGGGTCTGTGGACTTTTCCATGTGAATATTAAAGTCAACAAAAACATTTCAGTTGAATACATTCAGTTTGACACTGACTAGGTATCCCCCTTTTCCTTTCCCTTTCTACAACTGGATTGGAGTCCACCTGTGGTAAATTCAATTGATTGGACATGATTTGGAAAGGCGCACACCTGTTTATATAATGCCCCACAGTTGACAGTGCATGTCAGAGCAAAAACCAAGCCGTGAGGTCGAAGGAATTGTCCGTAGAGCTCCGAGACAGGATTGTGTCGAGGCACAGATCTGGGGAAGGGTAACACATAATTTCTGCAGCATTGAAGGTCCCCAAGAACATAGTGGCCTCCATCATTCTTAAATGGAAGAAGTTTGGAACCACCAAGACTCTTCCTAGAGCTGGCCGCCTGGCCAAACTAAGCAATCAGGGGAGAAGGGCCTTGGTCAGGGAGGTGACCAAGAACCCGAGGGTCACTCTGTCAGAGCTTTGGAGTTCCTCTGTGGAGATGGGAGAACCTTCCAGAAGGACAACCATATCTGCAGCACTCCACCAATCAGGCCTTTATGGTAGAGTGGCCAGACGGAAGCCACTCCTCAGTAAAAGGCACATGACAGCCCACTTGGAGTTTGCCAAAAGGCACCTAAATACTCTCAGACCATGAGAAACAAGATTCTCTGGTCTGATGTAACCAAGATTGAACTCTTTGGCCTGAATGCCAAGCGTCACGTCTGGGGGAAACCTGGTACCATCCTTATGGTGAAGCATGGTGGTGGCAGAATCATCATGCTGTGGGTATGTTTTTCAGCGGCAGGGACTGGGAGACTAGTCAGGATCGAGGCAAAGATGAACGGAGCAGAGTAAAAAGAGATCCTTGATGAAAACCTGCTCGAGAGTGCTCAGGAACTCAGACTTGGGCAAAGGTTCACCTTCCAACAGGACAACGACCTTAAGCACAAAGCCAAGACAATGCAGGGGTGGTTTCAGGACAAGTCTCTGAATGTCCTTGAATGGTCCAGCCAGAGCCCGGACTTGAACCCGATCTAACATCTCTGGAAAGACCTGAAAATAGCTGTGCAGCAACGCTTCCCATCCAACCTGACAGAGCTTGAGAGGATCTGCAGAGAAGAATGGGAGAAACTCCCCAAATATAGGTGTGCCAAGCTTGTAGCGTCATACCCAATAAGACTCGATTACTGCCAAAGGTGCTTCAACAAAGTACTGAGTAAAGGGTCTGAATACTTATGTAAATGTGATATGTCTAAAAACCTGTTTTTGCTTCGTCATTATGGGGTATTGTGTGTATATAGATGAGGGAAACTGTAATCAGTTTTAGAATAAGGCTGTAACATAACAAAATGTGGAAAAAGTAATGGGGTCTGAATACTGTCTGAAGGCAATGTATATGGATCTGTGCCATTTACTTTGAACTGGACTGTGTTTATAGCATGAGCGGTCATGAGTAGATGTGCTTGTTTTGAGATCAAAGCGAGAGCTACATGTAGCCACGTGTGCATATTTTGTTCATATCTTTTGCTAGTTAATGAGTTTTTAGCCCAGTTACATAATTTGTTGACAGCAATAGGGGAGTGATTGCTTCCTACAAGAGAACAAACGTGTACATTTCTAGGCATATTTGAAAAGCGAGTCAGGTAATGAGCTTTTTTTGTCTTGAAGGGGCAGTGTTGTGTTTTGGGACAGAGTTGAATAAGCTAAGTAGCCAATAGGCAGAGGGTAGCATAATTTGTCTGATTCTCTGTAATAGTGGTATGGGAATAATAATACATTTTATTTTGACAATTAGTCTTATTCTGACAATTAATCTTGATGGTTGTACAGTCGTCTCAAATAAAACTGTGAAGGACCTTGGCGTTACTCTGGACCCTGATCTCTCTTTTGACGAACATATCAAGACTGTTTCAAGGACAGCTTTTTTCCATCTACATAATATTGCAAAAATCAGAAATTTCCTGTCCAAAAATTATGCAGAAAAATGTATCCATGCTTTTGTTACTTCTGGGTTAGACTACTGCAATGCTCTACTTTCCGGCTACCCGGATAAAGCACTAAATAAACTTCAGTTAGTGCTAAATACAGCTGCTAGAATCCTGACTAGAACCACATTTTCTGTTAAGGCTAGGGGTGATGTTTTACTGCTAACCTACAAAGCATTAGATGGGCTTTCTCCTACCTATCTATCCGATTTGGTCCTTCCGTACATACCTACACGTACACTACGGTCACAAGACGCAGGCCTCCTAATTGTCCCTAGAATGTCTAAGCAAACAGCGGGAGGCAGGGCTTTCTCCTATAGAGCTCAGTTTTTATGGAATGGTCTGCCTACCCATGTGAGAGACGCAGGCTCTGTCTCAACCTTTAAGTCTTTATTGAAGACTCATCTCTTCAGTAGGTTATATGATTGAGGGTAGTCTGGCCCAGGAGTGTGAAGGTGAATGGAAAGGCACGGGAGCAACGAACCGCCCTTGCTGTCTCTGCCTGGCTGGTTCCCCTCTCTCCACTGGGATTCTCTGCCTCAAACACTATTACAGGGGCTGAGTCACTGGCTTACTTGTGCTCTTCCATGCCGTCCCTAGGAGGGGTGCGTCACTTGAGTGGGTTGAGTCGCTGATGTGGGTCTTCCTGTCTGGGTTGGCGCCCCCACTTGGGTTGTGCCGTGGCGGAGATCTTTGTGGGCTATGTCTCAGGATGGTAAGTTGGTGGTTGAAGATATCCCTCTAGTGGTGTGTGGGCTGTGCTTTGGCAAAGTGGGTGGGGTTATATCCTGCCTGTTTGGCCCTGTCCGGGGGATCATCGGATGTCTCCTGACAGTGTCTCCTGACCCCTCCTGTCTCAGCCTCCAGTATTTATGCTGCAGTAGTTTATGTGTCGGGGGGCTAGGGTCAGTCTGTTATATCTGGAGAATTTCTCCTGTCTTATCCGGTGTCCTGTGTGAATTTAAGTATGCTCTTTCTAATTCTCTCTTTCTCTCTTTCTCTCTTTCTCTCTCTCGGAGGACCTGAGCCCTAGGACCATGCCTCAGGACTACCTGGCATGATCCTTGCTGTCCCCAGTCCACCTGGCCGTGCTGCTGCTCCAGTTTCAACTGTTCTGCCTGCGGCTATGGAACCCTGACCTGTTCACAGGACGTGCTACCTGACCCAGACCTGCTACCTGACCCAGACCTGCTGTTTTCAACTCTCTAGAGATAGCAGGAGGGGTAGAGATACTCTCAATGATTGGCTATGAAAAGCCAACTGACATTTACTCCTGAGGTGCTGACTTGTTGCACCCTCGACAACTACTGTGATTTTTATTATTTGACCATGCTGGTCATTTATGAACATTTGAACATCTTGGCCATGTTCTGTTATAATCTCCACCCGGCACAACCAGGAGAGGACTGGCCACCCTTCATAGCCGGGTTCCTCTCCAGGTTTCTTCCGAGGTTTGGGCCTTTCTAGGGAGTTTTTCTTCTACACCTGCATTGCTTGCTGTTTGGGGTTTTAGGCTGGGTTTCTGTACAGCACTTTGATATATCAGCTGATGTAAGAAGGGCTATATAAATACATTTGATTTTATATTTTGTAAAGTGGTTCCTTGCATCAAACAATACAACAACATTTTCAGTCACCTCCTTGTCTGAAGGACAAGTGGATAAACAGGTTAATGTCAAGCCCTGCATGTTTCTTTTTCAAAAGTCTCATGGAATGTAGGCTGACATTGAACACCACTCAATGGCTGCTGCTGTGGGCTTAACAACAGATGTCGTGGAAAATTGCAAGATTATGTTAGAATGCTTGTATTGCATTATAATGGTTGTTTTATTCGACAGAATATAATATTCTGTTAACTATTGTGTGTGTGTGTTCTACTGAGGATGGGCCTCTATGAGATAACACTGACAGAGGAGATTTACGATGTCTTTGGGTGATAAAACCTAAAGAGCATCCCAGAGAACATGAGCTAATGTTTCTCTTCTATACCGTACCAGGGAGAGATGGTTCCTGTTTGGAGTAGGAGGGCCAGACACTGGTCTTTACAATGAAAACTGTTGACACAGCAGTAACTGTCTGCTGTGTTTTATAGATATCTTTCATACAAATCTTAACCTTTGTGAACTGTTCCTAAGATCTGTGGTTCGTCATGTAAGTTGAGAGGGGTGTATCTTGGCTATAAAAGATCTTTGTACTTTTCTGTTTGTACTTTTCAATGGTTCATTAGAGATAGCGCATCATTGAAAGTCAAAAATGCAATTGCAAAGCTCTTATTATTAAAGATGTAATTTAAGTATAACTCTGACTGGTGTGTGAAGTTTGTAACTCCCCTCATTTGGTAATGCAGAAATATGCCACCACACAGAACAGCTATTTCTATGTAAAAATGTTATGGGGTGCATTTTCTCCATTGTTTTTGATGGTAGCCCACTCTGGTAGGCCTACATTATGATAAAATAGCCACAGTAGCCTACTTGACCACTGTTTAAACTGTAACTTAAAGTGGGTACAGCCTCTGTGTTCACAGTAAACACAGTTGCACTGACTTTTCACAACTTTCAAGTTTGTGCACTGCAGACCTGAAATTTGCTTAGTGCCGAAAAAAATGTGAGGGAACATTGCTCATGACTTGTATGGAATTTGTGCCACAAATGCTAACATTTGCATGTGCAAACTGCCAGGGAAACTAAACCAAATCATGGATTGCTGTCATACCTTTTCCATAGACTGCTTACAGGATAAGTAAATCAACATGTCATTTTTTTATTTGGGTGAACTATCCCTTTAACAACACGTGATGCTCAACCCTGGTTCCAAAGGATAACCTACCCAGTGCAAGGTTTAGTCCCGGTCTACTGTACAATAGATGACTTTGGTAATATACTTCTAAAACAGTGACATAACTTTTGGAAAATCATAGAAGCAACTGGTATTGCCTATTTGTTAATAAATAGCTGCAGAAGTAGGGCTGGCACAATAAACATATAGCCAGCCGTATAACTGACAATTATAGACAAAAAATTCTACAGTTATGGATAATCATGAACTACAAACTATAATAGTTATAATCGTTTTAGCTAATACATTTTGTATATAGTAGATATATTTTCAGGTATAGGCTTATACTTTACCCAATAGCAGTCTTTCATTTTTACATGAAGAGGGTAAAGTTGGTATTAATTTTAGGAGCAGAGTGTACTTAGCTTATAAATTAACTAGAGACAATGTCCAAGATGGATGCCAGTGTTTTTCAACATAAACTACTCACTTTCGCATGGTCATTGCTAGATGGGATACAGTTTATCAAATTGATGTCAAAAGTTGATTATTTTTTCATTTTAGCTAACCCTAACCTTTTTCCCAAATCTAACCTAATTCTCCAAACCTGCTAAATTTATTATCCGAGCCTACGGTGTAAGTTCTCCTAACCTGCTACGAAAAGTCCTTTCTGACAAACTAACCATCTAGTCAAAACCTGTGTTTATTGCCCTCTTTTTAGATTCGGTTTAACAGAGCAGATAACACCTGCACACTAGCACAGCTCAGTGCGCACTTGGATCTGTGCTATCCAAAATCCTTGGGACGTCCCTACCCCATTGAAGTTGACATTTCTGAAATGTAACATGGTTAACATGGATAATTAACAATTAACAGCCAAAGCATTGCTTCCACTGTCTTGATGGCTTTCCTCCCTGTGGTGCCTAGTAGTCTTAATGCCCTGTAGAAGGATTGACCTGCAAACCTTCTGCATCCCACTTCGACAGACTCAGAACTTGCTCTTTGGTACTGCTCCACCAGGTCCTCGTACTTTGGCCTATTTTCTTTCATTTGTCTCCTCAATGCGGTCCTCCCAAGGGACAATGAGCTCCATTAAGATGACCTGCTTGGATGTTTCAGAAAGCAGCACGTCTGGCCTCAGTGTTGTTGCTGTGATGATGTCTGGGAACTTGAACTGCTTTCCCAGGTCGACTTTCAGTTCCCAGTCTTGAGCTGTTGTGAAAAGACCTGTGGAGGTTCTGGTAGCTGGTGTTGGCTTTTCCCCGGCTCTGATGAATGCAATGTCCTACTTAGCTTGTCGGAGGCGCTTGCAGTGGCTGATCCCACTGAAGATGGTTTCCACAAAGGCTTTAAACACCAGGTTGTGGCACCAGCGGTAGTGACCCTCGCCTAGGGCTTTTGAGCAGCAGTTGAGGATGGATGTACTCCTCTCTTTAGGCAGAGAGCATGATTGTGAATCGATCCTTGCCCCAGCAGAACAGGTTAGATGGGCTTGGTAGGATATTGTAGACTATACCCTGATGAAGACAGCTTGGCTGTTTATTAAATTATTGCATCTGAGCTCCTAGAGTCTGCGGCTCTCCTTTTCTTTTTCAGGACATCGTAGACATCGTAGAACTTGATGAGAAGGGGCTCGGACTTCCACAGCTCGGACCATGTGCTTTCCACTATTTTCTCCCATCTTGTTGCCTTATTGCCTTATTCCTACCATCCTGCTGGCTCCCTCCTCCTCGACTGTTGCTCACACTTCCTCCAGCACCAGCTTCGCCAGTCTTTCCCCTGTGCCTGGTCGTAGTGTGGTGTTGTAATGCTACCAAGGTCAGCTCTTCCCGGAGTCACCTTACCCACCAGCACGCCATAGCCGTGACTCAGCCTGCTCTACTGCATCCTGAGCCCTCCACTTCCTTCCTGTCCTCACCTCTATACCTGCCTAGGAGACTTTCGAGTTGCTTGACTTCCTGTATTGCAGCACCTCCCTTGTACGAGTCACCATTAATTCCTCATTCAGGCTGCTGATGGGTAGCTTCAGTTTGTTCTTCTGACTGTACAGGGCAATGCTGCTCAGGCTTCAAGATAATCCCAGCCATTTGCAGAGGTAGCTACTGAACCTTCTCTCAAAGCACTTAACTGTAGAAATCGGGAACTTGTAAACCAGGAGGGGTCAGAGGATCCGTGGGAGGACACCATGTTGGTATATTCAGGCCTTGAACTTACCAGGTAAACCTGACTTGTCCACTGTAGCCAACCACACTTCCAGCTCCTGGTTGGATGTCTTGATCGATGCTGTATCCCTCAGGCTGCTGTCAAACTTGAAGTTCAAGTGGCAAGCTTCCCCAACCCCTGCAGAATCCATCTACTCCCTGGGATGGATGTTGTCACAGTCAGGTCGTCCATGAAGACTCTGATCGGAGGTTGTCGCATGCCAGACTTGGTCAGCAGGCCTCAACATTTCACCTCCGCTGACATGGCAAGGGCGAACAGGACCACTGAAATGGGGCAGCCTGTGATGATTCCATTCCCAGGCCTGTGCCATTCCAATATTGTGGACGCAAAAGTGACTCTCAAACTGAAACTGTTGTAGTAGTTCAGCATGAGATCCCTGATCTTGCCTGGGATGTAGGGTATGAAGCCGTTGGCATTTGTGAGGTCTAGCCACAGTACAACAAGGTATCTTCTGTTCTCCCGGGCTTCCCTGATTATCTGCTTGACCACGCCTGTGTGCTCCAGTCATCCTGGCACCTCAAGGATCCCTTCTTTCTGGACTGATGTAGGAGTTCTTCAGGAGGTAGTCTGTCAGACGGCTGGCCCCAATGCTGAAGAATATATTTCCTTCAACACTGAGCAGCGAGATGGTTCTGAAATGGTTGATGTTCTTCGAGTTCTCCTCCTTCAGAATCCATACTCCTTCTGCACATCTCCACTGTTGAGAGACTTTGCCCCTCCTCCAGATCACCTTCAGGATGCTTCCTGTACATCCTGTACATCACCTTCAGGACAACCTCCTGTACATCCTTCCAGCAGGGCTCCTTCTTGTTTAACTCTGTGGTTGGTACTGGTAGATCCATCAAGGCCTTGCCGTGCTCCAGATCTTGCTCTCTGATTGCGTTGCTGTACGTGCTGTGTAGATGGTTGTTGATCTCATCTTTGGAGCAGGTAAGGTGACCACTGTGCTTCTGACCTAGCAGCTGTTCAGTAAATCCAAAGAGATTTGCTAAAGGCAGCCCGCTTCCTTGCCCTCTTTTTCCTGTGCCTTCTATGCCACTCAGCTCTCTGCAAGGCCCTGAGGATGTTCCGTAGCGCTGACAAGGCTGGTCTTTCTTCTTCACTTGCCTCCTTGAACTGTTCTTAACTCCTGCCTTATCTGGTGGATCTTTGCCGCTCTATGCCCAGTTGGTTAACCAAGCTGTCTCTGACCTGAAGGAGTATTCTCCTTTTGACAGCTCTCAGCTCTCACTAATTGACGTTGGCCTACTGTTCACTATACATCACTTTAATCCTGTACATATCTACGTCAATTAACTCGTACCCCTGCACATCGACTCGGTACTGGTAAAAAAAGTTATCATTACTCATTACTTTTATTATTCACATGTGAAACTGCAATTCACATGTGAGTTGAACACATTTTATGTGAAAAGGTGGTATTAACATGTGATCTTAAAATGTAATACATGTGAACATATGGTTTCACGTGAAAATTTCAGCTCAACATGTGAAAGCAGCTATTTCAAATGTGAAAATGCAAAAATGACATTTTTTTTGTAAGAGCGATTCTTAGAAGGAGCTTCACAACAGCTCACTGATACGGATGATTCTGCAAGGTTACCATGAGTTGTGTTTGCAGCTCCTTGAAATCAATAAGAATGTCGCCACTATGGAACCAGTTGTGAACTTTGGTCTCCATCCAAATAAATATTTGTGGTGGATAAACAGAACTAGATTGAGCAAATTCAGACTTCTTCCCTTCGATGTTCATGAATACAACTACATGTATAATATGTTCCTGATACATTTTATTTATCAGTCAAACTGGGGAAATATCATTCAGCATGCCAACTGAAGGGTTTTCATATAGAATATAGTAATCTGTTCATTCAACATAGCTAAAACTAAATACCGCAAACGTTATCTCCATTTGAGAATCTTGAGTTTCATTGATTGGAGAGCCCGGCTCTATAGCAAGTGGGGCTCCTATGCTCACAGCCAGAGGAATAGATCCTTTGTCTGGATAGGACAAAAAATGTGACACCTCACACCCTATGCAAATGAGGTGTAAGATTTCAAACCCTACATCTCAGCTCCTTGCGGAGAGCGCCATCTGAATTGGGAGACTCAGCTGTTTTGCTGAGTTTAAAGCAATTGACGTTGCACTGTTCACAGAACGTTCTGTACACAAACATTTCGGTCACTCAGAACCAGTCCAGAACTGCTACTAGTCCCCTAAATAAGGGACTTTACTTCAGAGGTTAACAACGTACCCTACTAACAACCAACTTCCGCACCTCTGCAGTGTGAGAGTAGTGGGACTGATAGAAGTTTTGGATTATAGCCAATGACAGTTCAGGGAATTTTGATTGACGTTTTGCTGGGCGAACACTTTTTTGGTTTCTCATACACTTAAAATGTTTTGATTATTGCTTGAATAGTCGCAAAGATTATATTTGTTTGTGAACTTTAAAAAACATATATTTTGGATGTAGCAGTTGTTAGCTAGAATGCGAAAATCCAATAATAATCCTAAATCATAAGTAATGTGAAATTGGGCGGCAGGTAGTTGAGCATTGGGCCAGTAACCGAAAGGTTGCTGGTTTCTAATCCCCGAGCCGACTAAGTGACAAATCTGTCAATGTGCCCTTGAGCAAGGTACTTAACACTAATTGCTCCAGGGTCGCAGTTAATAATTGCAGGCTGTGACCCCACTCTCCGAGGTTGTCTCAGGGGGAGAGGGATATGCAAAAAACAAATGTCCAATTCACAAATGTGTATAATACTGTGTATAGTACATGTGTGAAATAGGACAAATGTAAGCACCCTCCTAATTATTATTATTATTATAAATCTACTCATAAGCAACATGTAAATGGAGGCTTTTTTAGCTGACCGTCTATGAGAACTTCCAATATGGCACGCATCACCCACCTGCGGAAATGTTTGCAAACACAGAAAAGGGTCTTTTGATTGATATGAAACATCTTCCTTGATAACAAATATTTTTTTAAATACTACCAATGCCACAACATAATTGACCTTACTGCACAAATGAAGCTTAATGTTGTTTTCATAGATAGAGTAGGAACAGACAGTATTTCTAACCTCCCTTCCTCTTTTTTACACACGTGTGTGTGTGTTGACAATGACCTTTCAGTATTATCAACGATACAGACATTTTTGTTCCCTAAAACACTGATGTCACAATAGCTGTAACACTCATACCAGCATACATAAAACTCATTATTAGGTATGCTGATGCAACCATCATCCTATGGATACTACTAGATCTACATTTAATTGGATACACCAGACTTTTTAATTATCATCTCACCCTTTTGAAAGTCTCAGCTTTTGAAGATAGGTCATGACCTTCCTCTGATCCTGCCTCCAAAGTTGGGTGGTTACTGGATAGACCCCCCGCTACAGAAGTTTGCTGAGACCAGTCCGACATCCTCTCATTACGGACTAGACCCAGAGACCTATGACATCATGGAGAGAGACAGCGAGGCCACATACTACCAGGAGTTCTTCCGCTCACGAGTTAGTAGAGTACCGCCCATAGGACTACTCTTATTCTGTTCCATTTGATGGTAGAGATGGACTATGATCCAAGATGATGAAATACATACATAGTAGCTGTGTGACTTTCTCTCCTATGTCAGTATCATCACTCGTTCACAGCAGTGGACCCCTCCTTGGGACCCCTCCTTCTCTCTGTCTGTTTGGAGGAAGAAGAGAAGAGGCTGAGAGTAATACTGAGGTTGTATCAGAAAGAATGGAAATGATTCAATTAATGTAATGAAACACCCTGGTGAATTCCATGAGCAACGGTTATTACGTCTGTCTTTCCTTTCCAGAATGAGGGAATGCTCTATGCATGGGGTTTTCTCTGTGTCTCTGTTCCCAAACATCCCGTCTGCTGTGGAGCTGGCCAAGGTACCATTACTAGTCTCTCCAACAGACGTGTGTATTCTAGATGAACCTTTATTGTACTTTTACTGAAAACATTTACCATCATTGAAAAAACCCAAACTGACCATGTCCTTTTCAGATGCTATGCGACAGTGTGACTGTGCCCAGATTTGATGTGGTCAGTTACCTCAAGGTACTTCTTTTTCACTGTACACATTCCCAAATGCTTTAGGCCTTCATGTTACACAGAATGTACTCTTCAAATGACCTCTAAACCCTGAGACCATTTTGACAAAAATGTGTGCCCTCTCCTTCCCCTTTATCTCTCTGTCTCTCCCTCCCTCTCTCCCTCTCTTTGCTTCTTTCTTTCTTTCTCTCTTCCCCTCTCTGTCTTTCAGGCACCAGATCTTATAACAGCATTTGATGAACACAGAGTGTCTCCGAATTTCAAGTTTGGTGTCTTGTATCAGAGAGAGGGACAGGTAAATAACTGGAATGCAGGCAGAAGCTTGGAAGCATTAAATAGTAGCACTAGTCTACTGTACATTACCTCTCATATTTTCTCTCTATCTTTTACAGTTGACAGAGGAGGACATACTCTGTAACAATGAGGAAAGTGAAGAGTTTCAAGAATTCCTCTCTATTTTGGGAGCTACAGTCGCACTTCAAGGGTTCACTGGGTAATGTACAGTAACCGACATTTTGACATAGCCTTATGGAGTAATTACAGAAATATGACATTGTAACAGGAAGAGATGAATAAGAAGATACCAGCAGCTTACTGTCACTCCCTCTCCCCGACTGCCTCTTCCCTCTTTCTCTCCCCCATTCTCTCTCTCCCTCCCTCTCTTCCAGGTTTCGAGGAGGTTTGGACGTGTGTCACGGCCAGACAGGAAGTGATGCGGTCTTCACTTCCTTCCACAGCAGAGAGATCATGTTCCATGTGTCCACCAAACTGCCCTTCACAGAGGGCGATACTCAACAGGTTAGCCTGAATAACAACACCAAATCATCCTCACCCACAGTCAATCACTTCAACCCAGCTCCAGTGGCTCCCTCTTACCCTCTGCTCATTACTCCTTACAGCTACAGAGGAAGAGACACATAGGCAATGACATCGTTGCTGTTGTTTACCAGGAAGGCCACACCCCTTTTCTGTCTGATGTCATCAGCTCACACTTCCTGCACTGTTTCCTAGTGGTCAGGAGGGTGAGGAAGGGAGTGGGGGATGAGGGGGAGGAGGCAGGAGGAGGAGGAGGGGTGTTCCAGGTAAGAAGATAAAACAAAATGAGAGACACATTGATCTCTTATCACTGTAGGTATTTTTATTGGAATGGAAAGCCTTTTTCAAACCTGGAAGTGGTCTGTTGCAGGTGTCAGTCACAGCCAGAGAGGATGTACCTCCCTTTGGTCCCTCCCTCCCTGATCCTCCCATATTCACAGAGGTGAGTAGAATTCACATCTGAACTTGGTGACATGGTAAAAGACCATGATGCATACTTAGTGTGTCTCTGTTGGCCTATCTTCCAGAGCTCCCTGTTGAGAGAGTTCCTTCTGACCAAGCTTATCAATGCAGAGATCTCCTGTTATAAGGCTGAGAGGTTCAGTAGACTGGAGGTAACCACAGAAGAACAACACCAACACCATTATAAATGTATACAGTAATGCTTGAGGCATTACATGCACATATCCAAAGACTTTCTAGATGCAAATCTGGTATCTTTTTATGTGGAACAGAAACCAAAGAAACAAGTCTTTCCTCTTCTCTAATTCCTCTCTTCTGCTCCCCATCTCTTACTTAACTCCTCTATGATGCCTCCTTCTCTCCTCCGTCTCTGCCTCCTTCTCTCCTCCGTCTCTGCCTCCTTCTCCCCTCCGTCTCTGCCTCCTTCTCTCCTCCGTCTCTGCCTCCTTCTCTCCTCCGTCTCTGCCTCCTTCTCTCCTCCGTCTCTGCCTCCCTCTCTCCTCTCATTCTATCTTTTCAAGCTGCGCACTCGTTCGTCCCTCCTGGAGGGTCTGCAGGCGGAACTGTCCACCCGCTCCCAGTGCATGATGGGAGATTCGCCTGTGTCTGCCCTCTCGACTTCTGAGGGGATGAGGGGTGTAACTGAGGGGAGTGGAGGGTTCATCGAAAACTTTAAGGTGAAGTCAGAAATCCTTGACTTTTCACTCCAGTATGGGGAAAGGGTGGGTTTTGGATTTGGCATCCATATTTCCTGTCTTTGTTGCAGAGAGCCATTAGGGTACGCAGTAATTCTTTTGACACTCTTGGGGGACCTAGAAAGATGGGAGGGGTGCCGCTCCCACAGAAGCCCAAGGTAACTCATACTGAAGATGGAAGCACTTTCTCTTTTTTCAGTGAATATCTTATTGATATGTTTGTGGGAAATACTGACCACCACTGTTGGTTTTTGTCTCCCTCTCTAGGCTGCTACAGAGAGAGATGGAGAGAGGTAAGACACTACAGAGAACGGACAAATCATGCAGATGGATGGACAGAGAGACAGATGTTGTTTTTTGTCTTTCAGTGAGTTGGCCTACAAGCCCCCTGAACCCAGCTTTCCGCCCACAGACAACCTGGGCTCCACAGAGGTCAAAGACCACTCCAGTCCCCAGGAGAATACGTAGACAGACAGAATTATGTGTATATTTTAGTAATAACCGAGTGGATACTTTGTATGTACAGTGCATTCGGAAAGTATTCAGACCCCTTGACTTTTTCCACGTTTTGTTACGTTACAGCCTTATTCTAAAATGGATTATTCTAAAATGGATGAAATAGTTTTTTCCCCTCATCAATCTACACACAATACCCCATAGTGACAAAGCAAAAACAGGTTTTTAGACATTTTTGTAATTTTATAACAAATAAAACACTGAAATATCAGACCCTTCACTCAGTACTTTGTTGAAGCACCTTCAAATCAAATCAAATTGTATTAGTCACATGCACCGAACAGGTGTAGACCTTACAGTGAAATACTTACTTAGGAGCCGCTAACCAACAAATGTAGTTAAAAAAAATACGGATATTAAATAAAAGTAACAAGTAATTAAAGAGCAGCAGTAAAATAACAATAGCGAGACTATATACAGGGGTACAGGGAGAGAGTGTCAGTGGTGTAAAAGAGGGGGGGGGGGGCAATGCAAATAGTCTGGGTAGCCATTTCATTAGGTGTTCAGGAGTCTTATGGCTTGGGGGTAGAAGCTGTTTAGAAGCCTCTTGGACCTAGACTTGGTGCTCCAGTACCGCTTGCCGTGCGGTAGCAGAGAGAACAGTCTATGACTAGGGTGGCTGGAGTCTTTGACAATTTTTAGGGCCTTCCTCTGACACCGCCTGGTATAGAGGTCTTGAATGGCAGGAAGCTTGGCCCCAGTGATGTACTGGGCTGTTAGCACTACCCTCTGTAGTGCCTTGCAGTCGGAGCCCTAGCAGTTGCCATACCAGGCAGCGATGTAACCAGTTAGGATGCTCTCGATGGATCAGCTGTAGAACCTTTTGAGGATCTGAGGACCCATGCCAAATCTTTTCAGTCTCCTGAGGGGGAATAGTTTTTGTCGTGACCTCTTCACGACTGTCTTGGTGTGCTTGGACCATGTTAGTTTGTTGGTGATGTGGACACCAAGGAACTTGAAGCTCTCAACCATTTCCACTGCAGCCCCGTCGATGAGAATGGGGGTGTGCTCGGTCCTCTTTTTCTTGTAGTCCACAATCATCGCCTTTGTCTTGATCACATTGAGGGAGAGGTTGTTGTCCTGGCACCACACGGCCAAGACTCTGACCTCCTCCCTATATGCTGTTTGTTTGTTGTCGGTGATCAGGCCTACCACTGTTGTGTCATCGACAAACTTAATGATGGTGTTGGAGTCGTGATTGGCCGTGCAGTCATGAGTGAACAGGGATTACAGGAGGGGACTGAGCACGCACCCCCGAGGGGCCCCTGTGTTGAGGATCAGCGCGGCGGATGTGTTGTTTTGTTACCTACACTTACCACCTGGGGGCTGCCCATCAGGAAGTCCAGTATCCAGTTGCAGAGGGAGGTGTTTAGTCCAAGGGTCCTTTGCTTATTGATGAGCTTTCAGGGCACTATGGTGTTGAACGCTAAGCTGTAGTCAATGAATAGCATTCTCACATAGGTGTTCCTTTTGTCCAGGTGGGAAAGGGCAGTGTGGAGTGTAATAGAGATTGCATCATCTGTGGATCTGTTGGTATGCAAATTGGAGTGGGTCTAGGGTTTCTGGGATAATGGTGTTGATGTGAGCCATGACCAGCCTTTCAAAGCACTTCATTGCTACAGACGTGAGTGCTACGGGGCGGTAGTCATTTAGGCAGGTTACCTTGGTGTTCTTGGGCACAGGCATTATGGTGGTCTGCTTGAAACATGTTGGTATTACAGACTCAGACAGGGAGAGGTTGAAAATGTCAGTGAAGACATTTTTTTATTATATATATTTTTTAAGGGGTGGATCAGCTTAATATTGCGGAAAGATTTTTGCTTCCATCAATGTAATTGTCTGCATCATTTCCAATCCCCCATATATTTTTGGGGGGTAAATATATATATCCATATACATATACACATATACACATACCTATATAGACATTCATACTTTTTTTTTTTGAATATACCTTTATTATTCCCCGCAAACCTTACCACCCTTCCCCCAATTGGAGTAAACTAATAAACAATAACACTTAGGCTTCTAACTTCCGTTTATACATCTTATACACATTTTACAGACACTATCTATTTTACAATAGATATATTTTGTTTGTTTTTAGTCCTTCCTCTATTTCTGATGTCCATCCAGTTTGATTTCTATTTGTAACTGTGCTATTTCACAAAGTTTCTGAACCTATATACATTTTACAGACCCTGTATGTTTTACATTGGTTATCTTGTTATTAGTCCCACCCTTCAGCTCCATTCGACCCCTCCCATCTATCTCTCAACATCATCCATTTTGGATTTCTTTTTGCCATATATTTTTCAATTGTGCTGTGATGCTTGACAAAAGTACTGAACCTTTCTATTCTCATAGCTTCTACAGATTGTAAATGAAAAACATTTTTTTTTGCTAAAATAATTATTATATTATTGATTGATTGACTATGGCTTTTCAAATCACCGAGTATTGCTATCTGCAGCGTTAGTTCTAGGCAAATGTTGCAATTCTTCAGCCATTCCTGAACCTGTGACCAAAAACGAGCTACATATGGACAATACCAAAATAAATGATCTAATGACTCTGCCTCATCACAGCAAAATCTGCAGAGCTAGGAAGATTGTATCCCCCATATATATAACATTCGATTGGTGGCAAGACTTTTGATAATTTAAATTGAAACATTTGAAGTTTTGAGTCCGGCGTTGTTTTGCGTATCAATTCATAAACCATGTGCCATGGAATGGGTACATCGAAAATCTCTTCCCAACTATTTTGCAATTTATATGGCACAGCTGTCAGTTTTTTGGTCCTTAAATGAAATTGGTATATTTTTTTTATTTATCACACTTTTCTTTAACCATTTATGTTCTTTAATACAGGTCCGACATACAAGTTCCCTACTTTTTTCCCCTTCTACTTGCCTCTTCCATTTTTGTGGTAATGCTGCAATTAGTTGGTTGTGATTTTGGGTAGAGCAGACATTTCCATGTGCCTGTGTTAGCTGCATGTGTGACATAACTCCACCAGTCCTATTTATGATATCATTCACTAAAATTATACCTCTTTAAAAATTTCTTCGAAAAATATGTTTTTTTTAATCAATTAGTATATTTGAGTCTAACCACAATATTTGTTGTATTATTTGTTCTGTCTTTTCAGGTGGATTAAACTGAAATTGCAACCAACTTTCTAAGGCTTGTTTAAAAAATAACGATATTTTGGAGATTGTTTTCCTTTTCAAACAACCGAAAGTGAACAGGTGTAATCTGAATAAAGGGAAAAAGGCCATTCTTGAACATAGGATGAGACATTCCTACCAATTTACTAGAGAACCTGTTTGAATTTAAGTATAACTTTTGTATGACTGATGCCTTTAGTAAGAGGTCTGATGTTTTACTATTTAATCTTTTCTGCCCTCCGAATTCATATTCGTTATATAAATTGGCCCTTTTAATTTTGTCTGGCTTGCCATTCCAAATAAAATTTTGTTCATATAATTTAAAAAGCAGGTCACTAGGTGTAGGCAAAATCATAAACAAATAGGTAAACTGTGATATGACTAAAGAGTTAATCAGGGTGATTTTCCCACAAATAGACAGTAGCAAGCAAGATCTTATCTATTTTTGCTAACTTTCTATAAAAATTTTATGGAGTGAGTTCATTTCTTTCTTTTGGGATTTGTTTACCGAGTATGTCCACATCTCCGTCAGACTATTTAATTAGTAAACTACACGGTAATGTAAAATGTGCATTTGTTTAGTGATCCAATACGTAATATCACTTATCATAATTTGGTTTTAATCCAGAGAGGATAGCAAAAGTATCTAGATCCTCTATCAGGCTGTGGAGCGATTCTAATTGTGGTTTTAAAAGAAAACATGAATCATCAGCGTACAATGGCACCTTAGTTTTTAAGCCACAGATTTCTAATCCCTTAATATTATTGTTTGATCTACTTTTAACAGCTAACATATCGATGGCAATAATAAATAGACATGCCGATTGTGGACAACCTTGTTTTACTCCTCTAGATAGTTTTAAACTTTCTGAGATGTAGCCATTATTTACCGTTTTACACCTAGGGTTACTTTACATAACTTTAACCCATTTATAAGAGATTCCCCAACATTGAAATATTCTAGGCATTTATATATAAACTTCAGTCGTACTTTATTAAAAGCTTTTTCAAAATCAGCTATGAAAACCAGGCCTGGTATCCCCGATATTTCATGGTATTCTATTGTTTCCAGTACTTGTCTTATATTATCTCCAATATATCGTCCATGTAAAAAAAAACTGTCTGATTAGGATGAATAATATCTGACAATACTTTTTTAATTCTATGCGCCAAGAATTTTGCGAGGATTTTTGCATCACAACACTGAAGTGTAAGAGGTCTCCAATTTTTTAAATGGACTGGATCTTTATATACACCACTTGGGTCCTGTTTCAATAATAATGATATCAGACCTTCTTGTTGCGTATCTGATAATCTACCATTTATATAGGAGTGGTTAAAACATGCTAATAATGGTCCTCTGAGTATATCAAAAAACGTTTTGTATACTTCCACTGGTATGCCATCCAGCCCTGGAGTTTTCCCAGCCGTAAAGGCTTTAATTGCATCAAGAAATTCCTCCTCTGTGATTTGGCCTTCACATGAGTCTTTCTGTACAGATGTTAATTTTACATTATTATTAGGGAAAAAATCCATACAATCAGTTTCAGTTAGTGGAGATGGAGGAGACTGAAACGAAAACATATTCTTAAAGTACTTTACTTCCTCTTTCAAAATATCATTCGGTGAATCATGCGTGACGCCATCATTTGTAACAAGTTTCAATAAAAACATTTTGGTAGCATTTCTATATTGAAGCTTGAAAAAGAATTTGGTGCATTTTTCCCCATATTCCATCTAGTTCGCTTTATTTTTATAATATATTACACTGGATCTTTCTTGAATAAGTTCCTCCATTTCTTTTTGTTTTCCTCTAGCTTATTCTGTGCCTCTATGGTACAGTTTTTATTGCTATCTAACTGTACTGTTAGTCCTTTCATTTCCTTTGTTAATATGGACTCTTTTGATCTAAATTGCTTTTGTTTTATAGATGAATACTGAATTGCATGGCCTCTAAAGGCACATTTAAAAGTGTCCCATACAATAAGGGGATCTGCTGTACCTATGTTATGTCGGAAAAAATCAGTTATAAATTCTTCTGTCCTAGTTCTAAACAATTTATCATCTAGTAGGCTTTAATTAAATTTCCAATATCCTCGCCCACGTGGAAATTCTGTAAGAGTAATATATATGTCAATTATGTGATAATCCGACTGCATTCTGTTCCCTATCAACACTTTTTAAACTTTTGGTGCCAGAGAGAATGGCATAAGAAAGTAGTCAAGACGACTAGCTTGATTAAGCCTCCGCCATGTATATCTCACTAGGACAGGGTATTTAAGCCTCCATATAACCACTAATTCCAATATATCCATGACATTCATGATTTCCTTAAGTGCCTGAGGGTGATAGTGTGATTTCCTTTACGGTCCATAGAGGTATTTAAAACCTTATTAAAATCCCCCACCATAACAATAGAGTCTAGTGTTGCTTGTAGAGTTGATAAATTCTTATATATATTTTCAAAGAAGCTTGGATCATCATTATTTGGACCGTATAGGTTAATAAGCCATATCTGTTTATTGTCCAATAACATATTTAAAATAATCCATCTACCTTGATGATCTGTTTGGACAATTTGCACATTTGGATCAAAATTACTGTTAATTAAAACCATCACCCCTTTTGAATTTCTTTGCCCATGGGAGAAATATATTTCTCCCCCCCCCCCCCCCCCCAGTCCCTTTTCAACAAAACCTCATCTAAAATTGTTGAATGAGTTTCCTGTAAACAATAGATATTATATTCCTTCTCTTTTAGCCAGGTAAATACTGATCGTCTATTCTTATTATCTGCTAAGCCATTACAGTTGTAACTGGCTGTACTTATTTCACCACTTACCATAATGAGACACAACTTTGGTTGTGGTTTGCAAGCCCTGCCACATCCTACGAGCGTCAGAGCCTGTGTAGTACGATTCAATCTTAGCCCTGTATTGATGCTTTGCTTGTTTGATGGTTTGTCGGAGGGCATAGCGGGATTTCTTATAAGCTTCTGGGTTAGAATCCGCTCCTTGAAAGCGTCAGCTCTATCCTTTAGCTCAGTGTGGATGTTGCCTGTAATCCATGGCTTCTGGTATGTACGTACAGCCTCAAGTCTTCTTGGGTATGACGCTACAAGCTTGACACACCTGTATTTGGGGAGTTTCTCCCATTCTTCTCTGTAGATCCTCTAAAGCTCTGTCAGATTGGATGGACAGCTTCACCGCACAGCTATTTTCGGGTCTCTCCAGAGATGTCCGATCGGGTTCAAGTCCGGGCTCTGGCTGGGCAACTCAAGGACATTCAGAGACTTGTCCCGAAGCCACTCCTGCATTGTCCTGGCTGTGTGCTTAGGGTCGTTGTCCTGTTGGAAGGTGTACTTTCACCCCAGTCTGAAGTCCTGAGCCCTCTGGAGCAGGTTTTCATCCAGGATCTCTCTGTACTTTGCTCCGTTCATCTTTCCCTCGATCCTGACGAGTCTCCTAGTCCCTGCCGCTAAAAAACATCCCCACAGCATGATGCTGCCACCACCACGCTTCATCATAGGGATGGTGCCTGGTTTCCTCCAGATGTGACGCTTGGCATTCAGGCCAAATGGTTCAATCTTGGTTTCATCAGACCAGAGAATCTTGTTTTTTTATGGTCTGAGAATCCTTTATGTGCCTTTTGGCAAACTCCAAGCGGGCTGTCATGTGCCTTTTACTGAGGAGTGGCTTCCGTCTGGCCACTCTACCACAAAGGTTCTCCCATCTCCACAGACGAACTCTGGAGGTCTGTCAGAGTGACCATCGGGTTCTTGGTCATCTCCATGACCAAAGCCCTTCTCCACTGATTGCTCAGTTTGGCCAGGCGGCCAGCTATTGGAAGAGTCTTGGTGGTTCCAAACTTCTTCCATTTAAGAATGATGGAGGTCACTGTGTTCTTGGGGGACCTTCAATGCTGCAGAAATGTTTTGGTACCCTTCCCCAGATCTGTGCCTCGACACAATCCTGTCTCGGAGCTCTACGGACAATTCCTTCGACCTCACGGCTTGGTTTTTGCTCTGACATGCACTTTCAACTGTGGGACCTTAATATACGTATTTGTCTTGTCTTTCCAAATCATGTCCAATCAATTGAATATACCACAGGTGGACTCCAATCAAGTTGTAAAAAACATATTAAGGATGATCAATGGAAACAGGATACATTTGAGCTCAATTCCGAGTCTCATAGCAAAGGGTCTGAATATGTAAATAAGGTATTTCTAAAAACCTCTTTTCACTTTATCATCATGGGGTGTTGTGCTTAGATTGATGAGGGAAAAAATATTTCATCAATTTTAGAATAGGGCTATAATGTAACAAAATGTGGAAAAAGTCAAGGGGTTTGAATACTTTCCGAATGCACTGTACAAACTATAAAATAAGATGTCAAAATGTATACTTTCATAGCAAGTAATACAAATATATTATTTTAGAATATTTTCACTGTTAATATGTGTACATCATTGTAGTAAATGTATGATAATGAAGTCATGCAATATTTATTAATATTTTACTATTTCAGAGCATTGTAATAATTCAGGGCTACCAACTTTTGAAGAAAGTTTGGAGTGAGATTTGCTATGTGAATTCCATTGCCCCCTGGCCAATCCATAGACGGGGGACTGGGGGCTTACTGTTTTAAAGCGAATTTCCTGAAATTCTATGTATTTTTACATGGCTTAGGCCTATTACCAGGGTGGAAAATTAGGTATTTTCAGGATACTTTGAACATTAAATTAACACTCCAAATTTGACTACTTTGTTACTTTTGGGTATGATATGTAAAGTATGCTAATATGTTTTTTAATGTTTTTTTTAGGTGGTTTGACACTTTATTGAGACAGTAATGAAATTAGATAGGGAGACAGGCAAGTGTTATAAACAGTGGAAGGTTGGAAGCCGGGATTGGTCCCTGTTCTCAGGTGGAAAGTTGTTATGAGACATGTGCCAGGAAGTGTTAGCACTACAACAAGGCTCTGCACAGGAAATGTTCATGTTAATGGTTGATGGCAGTGGGTAACCAAATCGTAGAAATGAGTCTGCTTGGCCATAGACTGCTTTGAAGGTAAGGACACAAACATTTAAATGTTGTCATTTGGGATCTATCTCTTTAAAATAGGGATGGAAGAAAATCCTCTCCAGGAGGGTTGGCCACCCAGATCTATGTTCACCAAGTGCTGGGTGTTTGAAAATGTTCTTGTTATAACACTGCATTTTTCAAGATGACCCAACCTTCAAGAAAAATCAAATGATCAATATTCAGGTGGTTTATGACTACTAGTTGAAGATCAATATTCAGGTGGTTTATGACTACTAGTTGAAGATCAATATTCAGGTGGTTTCTGTCTACTAGTTGAATATCAATATTCAGGTGGTTTCTGTCTACTAGTTGAATATCAATATTCAGGTGGTTTCTACCTACTAGTTGAATATCAATATTCAGGTGGTTTCTACCTACTAGTTGAATATCAATATTCAGGTGGTTTCTGTCTACTAGTTGAATATCAATATTCAGGTGGTTTCTGTCTACTAGTTGAATATCAATATTCAGGTGGTTTCTGACTACTAGTTGAAGATCAATATTCAGGTGGTTTATGACTACTAGTTGAAGATCAATATTCAGGTGGTTTGTGACTACTAGTTGAAGATCAATATTCAGGTGGTTTATGACTACTAGTTGAAGATCAATATTCAGGTGGTTTATGACTACTAGTTGAAGATCATATTCAGGTGGTTTATGACTACTAGTTGAAGATCAATATTCAGGTGGTTTATGACTACTAGTTGAAGATCAATATTCAGGTGGTTTATGACTACTAGTTGAAGATCAATATTCAGGTGGTTTATGACTACTAGTTGAAGATCAGTATTCAGGTGTTTATGACTACTAGTTGAAGATCAATATTCAGGTGGTTTATGACTACTAGTTGAAGATCAATATTCAGGTGGTTTATGACTACTAGTTGAAGATCAATATTCAGGTGGTTTATGACTACTAGTTGAAGATCAATATTCAGGTGGTTTATGACTACTAGTTGAAGATCAATATTCAGGTGGTTTATGACTACTAGTTGAAGATCAATATTCAGGTGGTTTATGACTACTAGTTGAAGATCAATATTCAGGTGGTTTATGACTACTAGTTGAAGATCAATATTCAGGTGGTTTATGACTACTAGTTGAAGATCATATTCAGGTGGTTTATGACTACTAGTTGAAGATCAATATTCAGGTGGTTTATGACTACTAGTTGAAGATCAATATTCAGGTGGTTTATGACTACTAGTTGAAGATCAATATTCAGGTGGTTTATGACTACTAGTTGAAGATCAATATTCAGGTGGTTTATGACTACTAGTTGAAGATCAATATTCAGGTGGTTTATGACTACTAGTTGAAGATCAATATTCAGGTGGTTTATGACTACTAGTTGAAGATCAATATTCAGGTGGTTTATGACTACTAGTTGAAGATCAATATTCAGGTGGTTTATGACTACTAGTTGAAGATCAATATTCAGGTGGTTTATAACTACTAGTTGAAGATCAATATTCAGGTGGTTTATGACTACTAGTTGAAGATCAATATTCAGGTGGTTTATGACTACTAGTTGAAGATCAATATTCAGGTGGTTTATGACTACTAGTTGAAGATCAATATTCAGGTGGTTTATGACTACTAGTTGAAGATCAATATTCAGGTGGTTTATGACTACTAGTTGAAGATCAATATTCAGGGGGTTTATGACAACTAGTTGAAGATCAATATTCAGGTGGTTTATGACTACTAGTTGAAGATCAATATTCAGGTGGTTTATGACTACTAGTTGAAGATCAATATTCAGGTAGTTTATGACTACTAGTTGAAGATCAATATTCAGGTGGTTTGTGACTACTAGTTGAAGATCAATATTCAGGTAGTTTATGACTACTAGTTGAAGATCAATATTCAGGTGGTTTATGACTACTAGTTGAAGATCAATATTCAGGTGGTTTGTGACTACTAGTTGAAGATCAATATTCAGGTGGTTTATGACTACTAGTTGAAGATCAATATTCAGGTGGTTTGTGACTACTAGTTGAAGATCAATATTCAGGTGGTTTGTGACTACTAGTTGAAGATCAATATTCAGGTGGTTTATGACTACTAGTTGAAGATCAATATTCAGGTGGTTTATGACTACTAGTTGAAGATCAATATTCAGGTGGTTTATGACTACTAGTTGAAGATCAATATTCAGGTGGTTTATGACTACTAGTTGAAGATCAATATTCAGGGGGTTTATGACTACTAGTTGAAGATCAATATTCAGGTGGTTTATGACTACTAGTTGAAGATCAATATTCAGGTGGTTTATGACTACTAGTTGAAGATCAATATTCAGGTGGTTTATGACTACTAGTTGAAGATCAATATTCAGGTGGTTTATGACTACTAGTTGAAGATCAATATTCAGGTGGTTTATGACTACTAGTTGAAGATCAATATTCAGGTGGTTGTTGACTACTAGTTGAAGATCAATATTCAGGTGGTTTATGACTACTAGTTGAAGATCAATATTCAGTTGGTTTATGACTACTAGTTGAAGATCAATATTCAGGTGGTTTATGACTACTAGTTGAAGATTAGTATTCAGGGGGTTTATGACTACTAGTTGAAGATCAATATTCAGGTGGTTTATGACTACTAGTTGAAGATCAATATTCAGGTGGTTTATGACTACTAGTTGAAGATTAGTATTCAGGGGGTTTATGACTACTAGTTGAAGATCAATATTCAGGGGGTTTATGACTACTAGTTGAAGATCAATATTCAGGTGGTTTATGACTACTAGTTGAAGATCAATATTCAGGTGGTTTGTGACTACTAGTTGAAGATCAATATTCAGGGGGTTTATGACTACTAGTTGAAGATCAATATTCAGGTGGTTTGTGACTACTAGTTGAAGATCAATATTCAGGGGGTTTATGACTACTAGTTGAAGATCAATATTCAGGTGGTGTATGACTACTAGTTGAAGATCAATATTCAGGTGGTTTATGACTACTAGTTGAAGATCAATATTTAGGTGGTTTATGACTACTAGTTGAAGATCAATATTCAGGTGGTTTATGACTACTAGTTGAAGATCAATATTCAGGTGGTTTATGACTACTAGTTGAAGATCAATATTCAGGTGGTTTATGACTACTAGTTGAAGATCAATATTCAGGAGGTTTATGACTACTAGTTGAAGATCAGTATTCAGGTGGTTTATGACTACTAGTTGAAGATCAATATTCAGGTGGTTTATGACTACTAGTTGAAGATCAATATTCAGGTGGTTTATGACTACTAGTTGAAGATCAATATTCAGGTGGTTTATGACTACTAGTTGAAGATCAATATTCAGGAGGTTTATGACTACTAGTTGAAGATCAATATTCAGGTGGTTTATGACTACTAGTTGAAGATCAATATTCAGGTGGTTTATGACTACTAGTTGAAGATCAATATTCAGGTGGTTTATAACTACTAGTTGAAGATCAATATTCAGGTGGTTTATGACTACTAGTTGAAGATCAATATTCAGGTGGTTTATAACTACTAGTTGAAGATCAATATTCAGGTGGTTTATGACTACTAGTTGAAGATCAATATTCAGGTGGTTTGTGACTACTAGTTGAAGATCAATATTCAGATGGTTTATGACTACTAGTTGAAGATCAATATTCAGGTGGTTTATGACTACTAGTTGAAGATCAATATTCAGGTGGTTTATGACTACTAGTTGAAGATCAATATTCAGGTGGTTTATGACTACTAGTTGAAGATCAATATTTAGGTGGTTTATGACTACTAGTTGAAGATCAATATTCAGGTGGTTTATGACTACTAGTTGAAGATCAATATTCAGGTGGTTTATAACTACTAGTTGAAGATCAATATTCAGGTGGTTTATGACTACTAGTTGAAGATCAATATTCAGGTGGTTTATGACTACTAGTTGAAGATCAATATTCAGGTGGTTTATAACTACTAGTTGAAGATCAATATTCAGGTGGTTTATGACTACTAGTTGAAGATCAATATTCAGGTGGTTTATGACTACTAGTTGAAGATCAATATTCAGGTGGTTTATGACTACTAGTTGAAGATCAATATTCAGGTGGTTTATGACTACTAGTTGAAGATCAATATTCAGGTGGTTTATGACTACTAGTTGAAGATCAATATTCAGGGGGTTTATGACAACTAGTTGAAGATCAATATTCAGGTGGTTTATGACTACTAGTTGAAGATCAATATTCAGGTGGTTTATGACTACTAGTTGAAGATCAATATTCAGGTAGTTTATGACTACTAGTTGAAGATCAATATTCAGGTGGTTTGTGACTACTAGTTGAAGATCAATATTCAGGTAGTTTATGACTACTAGTTGAAGATCAATATTCAGGTGGTTTATGACTACTAGTTGAAGATCAATATTCAGGTGGTTTGTGACTACTAGTTGAAGATCAATATTCAGGTGGTTTATGACTACTAGTTGAAGATCAATATTCAGGTGGTTTGTGACTACTAGTTGAAGATCAATATTCAGGTGGTTTGTGACTACTAGTTGAAGATCAATATTCAGGTGGTTTATGACTACTAGTTGAAGATCAATATTCAGGTGGTTTATGACTACTAGTTGAAGATCAATATTCAGGTGGTTTATGACTACTAGTTGAAGATCAATATTCAGGTGGTTTATGACTACTAGTTGAAGATCAATATTCAGGGGGTTTATGACTACTAGTTGAAGATCAATATTCAGGTGGTTTGTGACTACTAGTTGAAGATCAATATTTAGGTGGTTTATGACTACTAGTTGAAGATCAATATTCAGGTGGTTTATGACTACTAGTTGAAGATCAATATTCAGGTGGTTTATGACTACTAGTTGAAGATCAATATTCAGGTGGTTTATGACTACTAGTTGAAGATCAATATTCAGGTGGTTTATGACTACTAGTTGAAGATCAATATTCAGGTGGTTTATGACTACTAGTTGAATATCAATATTCAGGTGGTTTATGACTACTAGTTGAAGATCAATATTCAGGTGGTTTATGACTACTAGTTGAAGATCAATATTCAGGTGGTTTATGACTACTAGTTGAAGATCAATATTCAGGTGGTTTATGACTACTAGTTGAAGATCAATATTCAGGTGGTTTGTGACTACTAGTTGAAGATCAATATTCAGGGGGTTTATGACTACTAGTTGAAGATCAATATTCAGGTGGTTTATGACTACTAGTTGAAGATCAATATTCAGGTGGTTTATGACTACTAGTTGAAGATCAATATTCAGGTGGTTTGTGACTACTAGTTGAAGATCAATATTCAGGTGGTTTATGACTACTAGTTGAAGATCAATATTCAGGGGGTTTATGACTACTAGTTGAAGATCAATATTCAGGTGGTTTATGACTACTAGTTGAAGATCAATATTCAGGTGGTTTATGACTACTAGTTGAAGATCAATATTCAGGTGGTTTATGACTACTAGTTGAAGATCAATATTCAGGTGGTTTATGACTACTAGTTGAAGATCAATATTCAGGTGGTTTATGACTACTAGTTGAAGATCAATATTCAGGTGGTTTATGACTACTAGTTGAAGATCAATATTCAGGGGGTTTATGACTACTAGTTTAAGATCAATATTCAGGTGGTTTATGACTACTAGTTGAAGATCAATATTCAGGTGGTTTATGACTACTAGTTGAAGATCAATATTCAGGTGGTTTATGACTACTAGTTGAAGATCAATATTCAGGTGGTTTATGACTACTAGTTGAAGATCAATATTCAGGGGGTTTATGACTACTAGTTTAAGATCAATATTCAGGTGGTTTATGACTACTAGTTGAAGATCAATATTCAGGTGGTTTATGACTACTAGTTGAAGATCAATATTCAGGTGGTTTATGACTACTAGTTGAAGATCAATATTCAGGTGGTTTATGACTACTAGTTGAAGATCAATATTCAGGTGGTTTATGACTACTAGTTGAAGATCAATATGCAGGTGGTTTATGACTACTAGTTGAAGATCAATATTCAGGTGGTTTATGACTACTAGTTGAAGATCAATATTCAGGTGGTTTATGACTACTAGTTGAAGATCAATATTCAGGGGGTTTATGACTACTAGTTTAAGATCAATATTCAGGTGGTTTATGACTACTAGTTGAAGATCAATATTCAGGTGGTTTATGACTACTAGTTGAAGATCAATATTCAGGTGGTTTATGACTACTAGTTGAAGATCAATATTCAGGTGGTTTATGACTACTAGTTGAAGATCAATATTCAGGGGGTTTATGACTACTAGTTTAAGATCAATATTCAGGTGGTTTATGACTACTAGTTGAAGATCAATATTCAGGTGGTTTATGACTACTAGTTGAAGATCAATATTCAGGTGGTTTATGACTACTAGTTGAAGATCAATATTCAGGTGGTTTATGACTACTAGTTGAAGATCAATATTCAGGTGGTTTATGACTACTAGTTGAAGATCAATATGCAGGTGGTTTATGACTACTAGTTGAAGATCAATATTCAGGGGGTTTATGACTACTAGTTGAAGATCAATATTCAGGTGGTTTATGACTACTAGTTGAAGATCAATATTCAGGTGGTTTATGACTACTAGATGAAGATCAATATTCAGGTGGTTTATGACTACTAGTTGAAGATCAATATTTAGGTGGTTTATGACTACTAGTTGAAGATCAATATTCAGGGGGTTTGTGACTACTAGTTGAAGATCAATATTCAGGTGGTTTATGACTACTAGTTGAAGATCAATATTCAGGTGGTTTATAACTACTAGTTGAAGATCAATATTCAGGGGGTTTATGACTACTAGTTGAAGATCAATATTCAGGTGGTTTATGACTACTAGTTGAAGATCAATATTTAGGTGGTTTATGACTACTAGTTGAAGATCAATATTCAGGGGGTTTGTGACTACTAGTTGAAGATCAATATTCAGGTGGTTTATGACTACTAGTTGAAGATCAATATTCAGGTGGTTTATGACTACTAGTTGAAGATCAATATTCAGGTGGTTTATGACTACTAGTTGAAGATCAATATTCAGGTGGTTTATGACTACTAGTTGAAGATCAATATTCAGGTGGTTTATGACTACTAGTTGAAGATCAATATTCAGGTGGTTTATGACTACTAGTTGAAGATCAATATTCAGGGGGTTTATGACTACTAGTTGAAGATCAATATTCAGGTGGTTTATGACTACTAGTTGAAGATCAATATTCAGGAGGTTTATGACTACTAGTTGAAGATCAATATTCAGGTGGTTTATAACTACTAGTTGAAGATCAATATTCAGGTGGTTTATGACTACTAGTTGAAGATCAATATTCAGGTGGTTTATGACTACTAGTTGAAGATCAATATTCAGGTGGTTTATGACTACTAGTTGAAGATCAATATTCAGGTGGTTTATAACTACTAGTTGAAGATCAATATTCAGGTGGTTTATGACTACTAGTTGAAGATCAATATTCAGGTGGTTTATGACTACTAGTTGAAGATCAATATTCAGGTGGTTTATGACTACTAGTTGAAGATCAATATTCAGGTGGTTTATGACTACTAGTTTAAGATCAATATTCAGGTGGTTTATGACTACTAGTTGAAGATCAATATTCAGGTGGTTTATGACTACTAGTTGAAGATCAATATTCAGGTGGTTTATGACTACTAGTTGAAGATCAATATTCAGGTGGTTTATAACTACTAGTTGAAGATCAATATTCAGGTGGTTTATGACTACTAGTTGAAGATCAATATTCAGGTGGTTTATGACTACTAGTTGAAGATCAATATTCAGGTGGTTTATGACTACTAGTTGAAGATCAATATTCAGGTGGTTTATGACTACTAGTTGAAGATCAATATTCAGGTGGTTTGTGACTACTAGTTGAAGATCAATATTCAGGTGGTTTATGACTACTAGTTGAAGATCAATATTCAGGTGGTTTATGACTACTAGTTGAAGATCAATATTCAGGTGGTTTATGACTACTAGTTGAAGATCAATATTCAGGTGGTTTATGACTACTAGTTGAAGATCAATATTCAGGTGGTTTATGACTACTAGTTGAAGATCAATATTCAGGTGGTTTATGACTACTAGTTGAAGATCAATATTCAGGTGGTGTATGACTACTAGTTGAAGATCAATATTCAGGTGGTTTATGACTACTAGTTGAAGATCAATATTCAGGGGGTTTATGACTACTAGTTGAAGATCAATATTCAGGTGGTTTATGACTACTAGTTGAAGATCAATTTTCAGGTGGTTTATGACTACTAGTTGAAGATCAATATTTAGGTGGTTTATGACTACTAGTTGAAGATCAATATTCAGGTGGTTTGTGACTACTAGTTGAAGATCAATATTCAGGTGGTTTATAACTACTAGTTGAAGATCAATAATCAGCTGGTTTATGACTACTAATTGAAGATTAGTATTCAGGTGGTTTATGACTACTAGTTGAAGATCCTTGCCATCATTTTACTCTACATAGACATTATGTGATGTGTTTATGAGTTGTGAGTCCACCTACCATCTCTGCCTAGCATGTGCACAATACTAAAATGTTAAAAATTATATTTGATTCCTGGAACATTTAATATCCAATGCTTATTTGTATGACTTATTCAAAACTGTACATGACTGGCAAAAATACATAGCCTCATATAATTCATTTTCAAAGACACAAGTAGGCATATCAGATTTCAAATATGAGATTGCCTGGCAAAACTGGAAAGAGGTGGAATAATAAAATAAGTGTGGGGGGCGACAGTAGTGTTCTTGCTGACAAGCACAGTAATTACCCTATATTTTAGCCCATTGTTAAGAATGAGAATTGTTCCACTAATCAGACTAAATAAAGTAAATAGCTAATAAAATCTCCCGAAGAAAATATTACATAAATCTGCCCCTACACTCTAACCAAACTATTTTATATTTTTTTGTATCCCCTCTAGAATGAAATGTACTCTTTAGGGTTCGCAATCTGTTTGACAAAAGGATTTTCATAGTTACAAATCAGGTCATCCTACCCAACGTCCCTGCTAAAACCTACTGTATGTCACATTCTGACCTTAGTTCTTTTGTATTTTCTTTGTTTTAGTATGGTCAGGGCGTGAGTTGGGTGGGTTATCTATGTTTGTTTTTCTATGTTGGGTTTTTCGTTTGGCCTAATATGGTTCTCAATCAGAGGCAGGTGTTTGTCGTTGTCTCTGATTGGGAACCATATTTAGGGAGCCTGTTTTCTGTTGTGTTTTGTGGGTGGTTATTTTCCGTGTCAGTGTTTGTCCCACATGGAACTGTTTCGGTTTGTATTTCACGTATCGTTTATTGTTTTGTTTATGTGTTCGTTTGTTTCATTAAAATATATTATGGACACATACCACGCTGCGCATTGGTCCGACATTTCTTACACCTCCTCAGATGAGGAGGAGGACAGCCGTTACAGAACCACCCACCAACAAAGGACCAAGCAGCGTGGTAACGGGAAAAAGCAGCAGCGATCGCAGGATTCTTCGACCTGGGAGGAGATTCTGGACGGCAAGGGACCCTGGGCACAGGCTGGAGAGTATCGCAGCCCCAAAGCTGAGCTGGAGGCAGCGAAAGCGGAGAGGCGGTGGTATGAGGAAACTGCACGAAAGCGCGGCTGGAAGCCAGAGAGGCAGCCCCAAAAATTTATTGGATGGGGGGGCTAAAGGGGAGTGTGGCTAAGCCAGGTAGGAGACCTGAGCCAACTCCCCGTGCTTACCGTGGAGAGAGAGGGACCGGGCAGGCACCGTGTTATGCCGTGAGGCGCACGGTGTCCCCGGTGAGCAGGCATAGCCCGGTGCGGTACATAGCAGCGCCTCATATCGGCCGGGCTAGAGTGGGCATCGAGCCAGGTGCCATGAAGCCGGTTCTACGCATCTGGTCTCCAGTGCGTCTCCTCGGGCCGGTGTACATGGCACCAGCCCTACGCAGGGTGTCCCCGGTTCGCCAGCACAGCCCAGTGCGGGCTATTCCACCTCGCCGCACTGGCCTGGCTACGGGGAGCATTCAGCCAGGTAGGGTTGGGCAGGCTCGGTGCTCGAGACCTGTAGTGCGCCTCCACGGTCCGGTCTATCCGGTGCCTTCTCCATGCACCAGCCCTCCTGTGACAGCTCCACGCAACAGCTCTCCTGTGGCAGCACCACGCACCAGCCCTCCGGTGCCGGCACCACGTACCAGGCCTCCAGTTCCAGCACCCCGCACTCGCCCTGAGGTGCGTGTTCCCAGCCCGGTACTACCAGTTCCGGCACCACGCACCAGGCCTACTGTGCGCTTCCAGGGTCCAGTATGCCCTGTTCCTGCTCCCCGCACTTGCCCAGTGGTGCGTGTTCCCAGCCCGGTACCACCAGTTCCGGCACCACGCACCAGGCCTACAGTGCGCCTCGTCTGTCCTGAGCCGCCTGAGCCGCCCTCCTGTCCAGCGCCGCAAGAGCCGTCCGTCTGTCCTGAGCCGCCAGAGCCGCCCGTCTGTCCTGAGCCGCCTGAGCCGCCCGTCTGTCCTGAGCCGCCTGAGCCGCCCGTCTGTCCTGAGGCGTCTGAGCTGCCATTCAGTCCGGAGCTGCCTTTCAGTCCGGAGTTGCCCTTCAGTCCTGAGCTACCCCTCAGTCCTGAGCTACCCCTCAGTCCTGAGCTGCCCCTCAGTCCTGAGCTGCCCCTCAGTCCGGAGCTGCCCTTCAGTCCGGAGCTGCCCCTCAGTCCGGAGCTGCCCCTCAGTCCGGAGCTGCCCCTCAGTCCAGAGGCGCTCCTCAGTCCAGTGGGGCCCTTTAGTAGGGTTGCCAGTCCTAGGTCGGCGGCGAGGGTCGCCGCTCTAAAGACGCTACTGAAGCTGACTAAGACTATGGTGGAGTGGGGTCCACGTCCCGCGCCAGAGCCGCCACCGCGGACAGATGCCCACCCAGACCCTCCCCTATAGGTTCAGTTTTTGCGGCCGGAGTCCGCACCTTGGGGTGGGGGGTACTGTCACGTTCTGACCTTAGTTCTTTTGTATTTTCTTTGTTTTAGTATGGTCAGGGCGTGAGTTGGGTGGGTTATCTATGTTTTGTGTTTCTAGGTTTGGTTTTTCGTTTGGCCTAATATGGTTCTCAATCAGAGGCAGGTGTTTGTCGTTGTCTCTGATTGGGAACCATATTTAGGGAGCCTGTTTTCTGTTGTGTTTTGTGGGTGGTTATTTTCCGTGTCAGTGTTTGTCCCACACGGAACTGTTTCGGTTTGTATTTCACGTATCGTTTATTGTTTTGTTTCTGTGTTCGTTTGTTTCATTAAAATATATTATGGACACATACCACGCTGCGCATTGGTCTGACATTGAGATGAGGAGGAGGACAGCCGTTACACTGTAGGTCTGTCTGCTGCCTTTTCATTGTCACAGCCTAAATGCCAATCACCACATGAGGGGACTAACGCAAGTGTGGATTAAATCGACTTTAGTACATAAAATCAAATTTGATTTGTCACATGTCGTTGAATGCACCTTATCGTGAAATGCTTATTTACAAGCCCGTAACCAACAATGTAGTTTTTAGAAAAATAATAAGGAAATCAGTGAATTGTAATAAATTAATTAGGCCTTAATCTGTGGATTTCATTACTGGGCAGGGGCGCAGCCATGGGTGGGCTTGGGAGGGCATAGGCCCACCCACTTGGGAGCCAGGCCCAACAACTGGAGGGCCAGGCCCAGTCAATCAGAATGAGTTTTTCAGACAGAAATAATGTCTTCTCCCCAATTTCGTGGTATCCATATGGTAGTTCCAGTCTTGTCGCATCATTGCAACTCCTGTGAGAGGCGAAGGTCGAGAGCCATGCGTCCTCCGAAACACAACCCAACCAAGTCGCACTGCTTCTTGACACAATGCCCGCTTAACCCAGAGCCAGCCACACCAATGTGTCGGAGGAAACACTGTGCACCTGGCGACCGTGTCAGCGTGCATGCTCCCGGCCCGCCACAGGAGTCGCTAGAGCGCGATGGGACAAGTACATCCCAGCCGGCCAAACCCTCCCTTAACCCGGATGATGCTGGGCCAATTGTGCGCCGCCCCATGGGTCTCCCAGTCTTGAACGGCTGCGACAGAGCCTGGACTCGAATCAGGATCTCTAGTGGCACAGCTAGCAACTGAGATAAGTGGATGGATTATCTTGACAAAGGATAAAATGCTCACTGATGTAAACAAACAGTTTAGAGAAATAAGCTTTTTTTATTAGTATGAAACATTTCTGGGATCTTTTATTTCAGCTCATGAAACATGGGACCAGTACTTTACATGTTGCGCTTTATATTTTTTGTGGATGGCTGCAAACTATTATTAGGGCAGTGTTTTTGTATCAAAACGAGCAGAGCGGTAGAAGAATGTCTAGTGGTACAGGTACTGTAGGTCGTGACCGGCATCACACTCCAGGGCAGTAGGTGGCAGTGTATGCACATATCAGTTGGTTGCGATTCGCCAATAAATTTGAAGAATAATGTATAAAGTAAACAAACACGGTTTTGACTAGATGGAGTACAGTTTATGTCACAATTGACTATAATTTACTTTTCGTAGCAGGTTAGGAGATCTTACGCAGCAGGTTATGATAATTAGGTTAAGGTTAGGAAAAGGATTAGGGTTAGCTATGAAAGTAAAACTACTTTAAACGTAATTTAACACAATGTATCCCATCTACCAATGATCCAGAAGCACTGCGCGCTAGACTGCAGCTAATTCTATCCGCGTTATTTAAAGCGGCTCCAATTTAGTGTCTTTATTGGTAGTTTACATGTATCCTTGAAATACACAACGAAAGAACAAAGATAACAGCTTGTTTGACTTTTGCACGGGTAATTTGAATGATCTCTTGGTGCACATGTGCAAATTTCTAAACTTGAAAACATTCAGAGTTCAAAGTGCATTTGATTGTTTTCAATGGTTGAACTTTGACACAGTTGTTTCTTTGACAGACGGACATCTAGCTGGTGGTCAAAGGTAACGTGCACATAATTAACAATGACGTAAGATAAAACTTTTTAATTTACCTCACAAAATAACGTTATAACTAAGTGCTTGTGGCTACAGACATGTTTTTACTTGCAATGACAATGTTACATGGATGTTACAACTAGCTAAATATTTTGGCTACAGGAACGTTTTTACTTGCAGTGCGATGACGATGTTACATGGATGTTACAACTAGCTAACTGTATCCACACATTAATGATGTCCTGAATTATTTTTTTTTGTTCGGGGTGTTTGCCTGGTGTTCTATTATTTCATTTGTTGTCATTGTGTTCACAAGAATGTCCCTGTATTGATGTGTAATATTGTTATTATTGTTGCAATAATACAAAAAAAATCCTTCAGATGGCAAGTTCTAGGAAAGTGATTGAACTGTTTTATGACGTGGTCTCTCCCTACTCATGGCTTGGCTTTGAGGTTAGTGTCTTTAGATCAGGGCTGCCCAACCCTCTTCCTGGATCTACTATCCTGTTGGTTTTCAGTCCAACCCTAATTTAACACACCTGATTCTACTAATTAGCTGCTCCACAAGATCTTAACTAGTTGAATCAGGTATGCTAAATTCGGGTTGGACTGAAAACCTACAGGACAGTAGATCTCCAGGAAGAGGGATGGGCAGCCCTGCTTTAGATTGTACATTTTTTAATTTCAGAGGTAGAGTTATATGCATTGACTAATCATTGTGCATGCATGTATCCGATCTGTAGGTCATGTGCCGTTACAGAAATGTGTGGAACATTGACCTTAAACTACGTCCTGCGTTCTTGGGTGGCATCATGCAAGGGTCAGGTAAGTAGCTAAGATCAACATTGCACAAACCAGGCTTCACAATAGGCTATGGATGGATTGTTATGTTTACATTGCACATGTTGTCAGTCAGCCATTAAAAAGTCATTATGATGAGTCATCTGCATTGTGATGTAAAGTCTGATTGTACTTTTATCCTGTATTCCAGGTAATAAGCCTCCAGGTCTGGTCCCAAACAAGTTCCTGTATATGACCACAGACCTGCACCGTCTAGCCCAGTACTTCCAGGTCCCCATCAGTCCCCCTGCTGACCCCTTTGAGGCCATGTTTGAAAAAGGTGCACCCCCCCCCTGCATCTCCTTTATGTAAATATGCCAGTAGCCTATTTTGCCAAGCTTATGACAACGCTATTGGATATATATTCAGGATACACATGGGTGGGAACAGCATTAATATGCCAGTACTGTTTCTTATATAGAATGTATCTTAAAGATCAATGAAGGTTTCCTAATATAGCATCTTTAACAGGTCTAGGCCTCAATGCAGTAGGCCAAGATTTGGTAGCTGGTGGTGACAGGTCTCTCCCTGTAACATTCCATTGAGTACTGCTGTCTGTTGGGGACACTTAAGGAGAAAAACATCTGTGCTGTCAACATGCCTGTTCTATATTATCAATGAGCTTTATCCTTCTGAACCTAATACACTGCTCTGTATGGTCTCTTAGCCTTTTTGTGCCTCGCTGTCAAGTAAAATAAACTCCTTGCTGACCTCAGTCACCACATTTTTCTCTGGCAACCATGTTTTTGTCTGTCCCAGGCTCGCTGTCTGCCATGCGCTTTGTGGCGGCGGTACAGGAGAGTGAGGTGGGAGGAGATAAACAGGTAGAGCAGGTGTCCCGGGAGCTGTGGATGAGGATCTGGAGCCAAGACAAAGACATTACCCAGCCTGCATCACTCTCTGAGGTACCAGGAAGTACTCAGTCACTGTAGCTTGAGTTCAAGGCTTCTCTCCATTCATCATCTGTCTAGTGTTAGTCACATGTGCCTTTCACATAATATCTGAAAAATGTGCATTTTACTGAAGTGTTAAATAAATGCTATCTCCCAACACTAATGCAATTGCACTCAAGATCACAATCCCTGAGTGCTGGAGGGCATAATCCTCCTAGAGCATTTTGAGATTGGGTCTGGGTAGATGGTGGCGTCATGGAGTTGAACATTGCAGGTTGTTTGTTTAATGTGATTCATGTTTTTTTCCAGGCAGCCATGAAGGTGGGGCTCTCAGCCAGTGAGGTAGAAGAGCTGCTGAAACTGTCCACCTCTAAGGAAATCAAAGAAAAGCTGAAGAGATCGACCCAGGAAGCACTGGACCATAGGGTCAGTGTCTCCTCCTCCTCTCCCAACCAACCCCACCCCATACATGTAGATGGTTTAGATGGCTGTTAATGACAATAGCAGCCATCAGTGTGGGAGTGGACATCAGTATCAGTGCATTCACTTCTTTCGCTATCTCACCTTGTCTTTGTACTCTCTATCTCAGGCCTTTGGTTTTCCTCTGGCTGTGTGTCATGTGAATGGAAAGGCGGAGGTGTTCTATGGCTCTGACCGATTTGAGCTCATTGCCCACTGCATAGGTGAGCCCACACTTCCTCTGGCATCATAAGGTGTCATGTTCCTGCATAAACTCCCACTTTGTATGCATCAGAATATTTACAAATAGCATATTATAGAATTGCCTTTAACCAGTATGACTTATCAATGAACCATTATACCAGGGCATGTAATGCTTAAAAACAAATACAATTTGGATGAATACAATATTTAGCTACAGAAGTGCCATTTCTTACCGATCTCTATAGCGTCTGTCCAAAAACGAATCCTGTTATATTAGGTCAACACATACTGGAGGAGTTACTGGCTAGCTACAGTGGCTAGCTTAGCTAACGAACTAGCTACGTCGGTCACAGCACCCATGACCAGAATGACACATCGATGAACCACCAGTCACACCCCAACTTGAGAAAGGGGCGGAGTTCGACCGTTTTGTGTCCAAAGTCAACCTTTAAGATAACAATTACTGTAGGCTATATACTTACAGCAATTTGGCATTCTACGTCATTTAGCAGACGCTCTTATCCAGAGCAGCTTACAGTAGTAAGTGCATACATTTTAATACTTTTTTTTTGTGCTGGTCCCCGTGGGAATCGAACCCACAACCCTGTCGCCGTGCTCTACCAACTGATCTACACGGGACTGCAATCAATACTGTACATCTTATTGTAATACGTCACATGTCATTGTACACGTTTTATGTCATGCACCTCACACATTCTTTTGATAGATTTAGCAATCAAAAGGTATGTAATCACACAACTCAAGACAGTTATCATTATTGCGTCCTGGTTGCTAAATATGGTAGATTCTATTGTTTTGAATTTTGGTTCCTATATCATTACTATCATCTCTTTGAGCCCATCAAGATTCACCTCAGCGCAGACCTTATCCAATCATATCCTTCTGTCTTCTAGGAGAGAAGTGGATGGGACCCCAGCCTGCTGCTGCCAAACTGTGACTTGAAACATGAAACTGGGACTGTCATGTATGGAATTCATTAAGATTAATAAATACTATAGATATGATTTGAAATTGTCTATTTTCTAAATCGGACTGAAATGTATTCTTTGAAATAGATGACTGTCTTTTCACTAATCATTTTTACTGCCACAGAAAGAAACCTGACATTTACATGTAAGGACAAGCAAGGCTTCAGGAAGAGTAGCTGCCAGATAGGGCGAGTGAAAATGCCAGATATGCGACACAAAAGGAAGAGGACAGAAAGAAGTGGAAGGACCTGTTTCCCCAGACAAAAGAGAGTTGACAAAGGGCTAGCAAACACAACGAGAGTTTGACAGGTTAAGACAGAATAAGGAGGGAAATAACTTCTACAGAGGGAGAGAAAGAAGTCCACTAAACAGGTTTAACATTACGATAGACTCCCTGGATGAGGGAGAGAGGGAGGAAATGGAGTGAGAAACGGTGGGAGAGAAAGATGGATGTAGTGCAGGGCGGGGTTGAGACACCGCTGAACGTGTGACTTAGACAAACACAGAGCCACACAACAGTAATCCCTGGAGCCTCACAATCCCCCTGAGAGAATGGGAGAGAGACCGCGACACTAACCCTGGACTACACACACTGACACACAACAGGGAAAATGTATGAAATGTGTTGGTTTCTGTGACGGAAAGGTCAAAGGATTATATCACTGGATTGTTAAGGTTTCTTTCTCAAGGTCTGAGGCACACACACACACACAGGGAGAGAGGTAAGATGACTACACTGTGTTTACTTTGTCTATGTGATTGTTTTATAATGATTTGTCTGAACTAGATCTTGGTTCCATTACTGTATATACGCGATAGAGAGCGATTGTGTGTGTTCCTCTGCTGAGTGTGTCATTGTGCTTTACCTGGTTGAGAAAATGCAGCCGGACAAGTTAAGAAATCACTGCACTGACACACAGGTGATTAGGGAGATTTAGTTTCCTTGTGTAACTGGGAGACACATTTTCATAGTTGGCCTGCAGTAAAACGGTAGTAGTGTGTTAATGGCAAACCAGGCAGAAGCCCCAGATGCTGTGCCACATAGGTGTACAGATGTGCATTGGTGCTGCAATGTGATGCTTCATACCAGGTTGTGCCCTTTTGTTGTGAAGCTTGGGCATATCATTTTGCATTCACAGCTACAATGAGCTGTGTATGTGAGAGGGGAAGTTGAGAGAGGAGAATAGAAAGACTTGACAGGACAAAGAGAGAGAATTGGTTTCCTTTAAGTTAGTTAGTACAATTGGTTTCCTTTAAGTTAGTACAATTTCTGAATAAATTGGAGGTGACTGTGTGTGTCTATGATAATCACAAGTTGTATTAGTGTCTAGGCACACCTCAGATTGATTGTGAGAATCTCTGAGGTTCCTTGCTAGGTTCCTGCAAGGTGAAACATCTGTCTCGTGTGTCTTTCGGAGGAGGGGTTGGGATAAAACAGAAGTCCAATTTCAGTTGGACTTTGTGTACACCTGACGAATAAAGTGATCATAATCTCAATCTTAATTCACATCACAGGATCTGATCTAGTTAGTCCACTATAAGCAGAGGATCTGAAACTCACTATTACTGGTCATCATGTGAGGATGATGTTGTTCATCATTCATGTGATTCATCCGTTCTTGTGTTTTAATGTTTAAGCAGGTTATGTGTGTAAGTGTAACCTTTCCTCATGGGAAAAAAATAAACAGAGGATGTGTTACGTGAATATTCTTCCCCTAGGCACTGAACTGTCTGCCACTGAAACCTTGTTTTAAACCTGATTGAATGTCATCTCTTGACATACAGTACCAGTCAAAATTTTGGGCACGCCTACTCATTCAAGGTTTTTATTTTTTAAAACAATTTTCTACATTATAGAATAAAAGTGAAGACATCAAACTATGAAATAACACATATGGAATCATGTAGTAACCAAAAAACTGTTAAACAAATCAAAATATATTTTATATTTGAGATTCTTCTAAGTAGCCTCCCTTTGCCTTGATGACAGCTTTGCACACTCTAGGCATTCTCTCAACCAGCTTAATGAGGAATGCTTTTCCAACAGTCTTGAAGGGGTTCCCACATGCTGAGCACTTGTTGGCTGCTTTTCCTTCACTCTGCGGTCCAACTCATCCCAAACCATCTCAATTGGGTTGAGGTCGGGTGATTGTGGAGGCCAGGTTTTATGATGCAGCACTCCATCACTCTCTTTCTTGGTCAAATAGCCCTTACACAGCCTGGAGGTGTGTTGGGTCATTGTCCTGTTGAAAAACAAATGATAGTCCCTCTAAGTGCAAACCAGATGGGATGATGTATTGCTGCAGAATGCTGTGGTAGCCATGCTGGTTAAGTGTGCCTTGTATTCTAAATAAATCACTGACAGTGTCACCAGCAAAGCACCATCACATCTCCTCCTCCATGCTTCATGGTGGGAACCACACATGCGGAGATCATCCGTTTACCTACTCTGCATCTCACAGAAACACAGCGGTTAGAACCAAAAATCTCAAAGGACCGATTTCCGCCGTCTAATGTCCATTGCTCGCGTTTCTTGGTCCAAGCAAGTCTCTTCTTCTTTTTGGTGTCCTTTAGTAGTGGTTTCTTTGCAGAAATTCAACCATGAAGGCCTGATTCACACAGTCTCCTCTGAATAGTTGATGTTGAGATGTGTCTGTTACTTGAACTTTGTGAAGCATTTATTTGGGCTACAATCGGAGGTGCAGTTAACTCTAAGGAACTTGTCCTCTGCATCAGAGGTAACTCTGGATCTTCCTTTCCTGTGGCGGTCCTCATGAGAGCCAGTTTCCTCATAGCGCTAGATGGTTTTTGCGACTGCACTTTTTATTTTTATTTTATTTCACCTTTATTTAACCAGGTAGGCTAGTTGAGAACAAGTTCTCATTTGCAACTGCGACCTGGCCAAGATAAAGCAAAGCAGTTCGACACATACAACAACACAGAGTTACACATGAAATAAACAAACATACAATCAATAATACAGTTGAAAAATCTATATACAGCATGTGCAAATGAGGTAGGATAAGAGAGGTAAGGCAATAAATAGGCCATGGTGGCAAAGTAATTACAGTATAGCAATTAAACACTGGAATGGTAGATGTGCAGAAGATGAATGTGCAAGCTGAGATACTGGGGTGCAAAGGAGCGAGATAAATAAATAAATACAGTATGGGGATGAGGTAGATTGGATGGGCTATTTACAGATGAGCTATGTACAGGTGCAGTGATCTGTGAGCTGCTCTGACAGCTGGTGCTTAAAGCTAGTGAGGGAGGTAAGAGTCTCCAGCTTCAGAGATTTTTGCAGTTCGTTCCAGTCATTGGCAGCAGAGAACTGGAAGGAGAGGCGGCCAAAGGAAGAATTGGCTTTGGGGGTGACCAGTGAGATATACCTGCTGGAGCGCTTGCTACGGGTGGGTGCTGCTATGGTGACCAGTGAGCTTGAAGAAACTTTCAAAGTTCTTGATCTTTTCTGGATTGACTGACCTTCATGTCTTAAAGTGATGATGGACTGTTGTTCTTGAAGCTGGTTGAGTGAATGCCAAGGGTGTGCAAAGCTGTCATCAAGGCAAAGGGTGGCTACTTTGAAGAATCTCAAATCTAAAATATATTTTGATTTGTTTAACACTTTTTTTGTTTTATTTAATTGTTTTGATGTCTTCACTATTATTCTACAATGTAGAAAATAGTCAAATAAAGAAAAACCCTTGAATGAGTAGGTGTTTAAACTTTTGACCTGTACTGTACAATGTTGTAACCTACAAGGCCTCATGTTTTACCCACTTTGCCTTGCTTTGTTGTTAGAATGTCTTCAATGTCAGAAGCAGACTCCCGCTGTAAACCGGGAGACACCATCTGTAGTAAGTGTTACACACACACACACCACGTGCACACACACACACCATGCGCGCGCACACACACACACACACACACACACGCACAGTTATCTCTCTTCGTTGTCTTAATGCTCACGTCTGTTCCTCAGATATCAGTGTGTACGAGCAAGAAGTGATCATCGTGCCCATCCTCCTATTGGCTAGCTTCCTGGTCATGCTGGTCTTCATCATCCTGCTACGGTACTGTCCTGAGAAGGTGGACCGCATCCGACCACAGAACACTGTGGCCACGTCCAGATCACAGCGCTCCAGGAGACAACTGCACGGCATTGATGGTGAGTGTGTGTGTATGTGTGTATATTTGTGTTCAAGGATGTGACTTTGAAAGACTGTTTTCATAGTGAAATACTGTAGGTAATTTGAGGTAATGAGTGTGTATGTTTCTGTCTATGTCAACAACATAGGCTCTTATTCTATTTGCGCAGGCTAGTAATGAACAGAATCAAACCTGTTATTATAATGTAGCTATCTACTTCTAAACTTCAGGCAATAACCTCTTCCTCTCTCTTCCCTCTCTGTCCTTCCCCTCCTTCTCTCTCTATTCATCCTTCCCTCCCATTCTGTAGCTCCCCTGGGTATCAACCCCCTGGAACATGAGACTATTGCTCTCGATGCCCCCTCCTACTCTACCTTCTCCCCAACTCACTCCCACCCCTCCTCAAACTGTCTCTCCTTCTCTGTGAGGACTCCCTCTCTCTCCCCTATCCCCCCACCCAAGACCTTTACCACATCCTCCCCGTCCAGCCCCCTGCCCCAGGCGTTGACACCTTCCTTCACCCCTATGGTCCAGCCCAGGGAGCTGCCTCGCCAGAGGCTGCCAGAGTCCTTCAACCTAGTGGCCTCGCTGCCCGCAGCCTTCTCCCTGCGCTCTGACAAGGCTGTCTCCCTCTACAGGGCCCGCATGGACAACAGGAACGCTGTGCTCCGAGTGCTCAACGGTGAGAGGAGTGGGAGGAGATGAAAAACAGCTACTACTGAAACAAGCTATTTAAATAATGGCTTATAAGCAGTGTATTAGCATACCAAAGTGGTAATATAGTCAGAACTACTTAGGGTTAGGGTAAGGGTTAAAGTTAGGGTTGACATCAGTGTAAAGTAGAATTTGTGGTCAAAGCATGTTACTTCAATATTTTCCAACATGGTCAAAAAGTGAGGAAACAGCCACTGTAAAGAGCCTTTCCCCTGCCATTGAATGGGGGCTCAGCGTCATTAGGCAGTTTCTTCCCTAGTTTCAATAGGTGTGGCTGGTGCTTGTGGATTGTTATACAATCACCACCATAATTACAGCAACTGTTTACTTTGTAAAACTGGTCTCTCTACAACCTGTTTCTCTGACCTCCCTTTCAGAAATGTAATTATCAACTGGTACAGCAAATCTGCTTCAAGGCTTTGAGATACAGACAAAATATGTTCAGCCATAGCAGTTGATTATCAAAGGCTTTGGAAGGCCGTTTTCACACAGCATGTTGGCAGGTAATTTAATCTTCCTCTCCTCCTACTCTCCCTCAGACTCTGCGAGCGCCACAGAGAGGCACAACTTCCTGGGCTTTGCTTCCTTCTTGTCCCAGCTGGGGCCACACCCCTTCCTGCCGGAGCTCCTGGGCGTGGTTTCTCTGCGTGTGCCCCTAGTTACTGTTGTTGAGGAGCTAGAGAACAGAGATTTGCTCAGCTTCCTGTGGCGGTGCAGACAGGTAGGAACCACAATACCCATGAGACATTGTCTCTACTAGCCCATTATTTATAGTAAAATTAGGAGCTGTTTGTTATAAGGATGTTTTGGGGTATAAATTGATTCTCTTTGTGTGTTATGTCAGGATGGTGTGGGCGGGGACCCTCCATGTGAGATCACAGAGAGACGTATATTTACCATGGCCAAACAGGTAGCCTCTGCTCTGGTGAGTAGACTATGGTAATATGTTGGCTTAATGTGTTTCTGCCACAGAAATCAACATGTTTAAACCATGAACCTGCCCCATGTTCAAACCATCAAACCATGAACATGCCCCATGTTCAAACCATGAACATCCCCCATCATCAAACCATGAACATGCCCCATGTTCAAACCATGAACATCCCCCATCATCAAACCATGAACATCCCCCATCATCAAACCATGAACCTGCCCCATGTTCAAACCATGAACATCCCCCATCATCAAACCATGAACCTGCCCCATGTTCAAAGCATGAACATCCCCCATCATCAAACCATGAACCTGCCCCATGTTCAAACCATGAACATCCCCCATCATCAAACCATGAACCTGCCCCATGTTCAAACCATCAAACCATGAACCTGCCCCATGTTCAAACCATCAAACCATGAACATGCCCCATGTTCAAACCATCAAACCATGAACATGCCCCATGTTCAAACCATCAAACCATGAACATGCCCCATGTTCAAACCATGAACATGCCCCATCCTGACCTCCTCATTGTCTACTACTAACATCTCTTTACCTTGTTTGCTTTTCCATAATTAGGATCAGAAAGGATCTTGAAAGATGTGTGTGCTGTGTCTCAAAAGTCCATAGTGGTTTCCTGTGCTTATGTATTTTCCACAGTGGTTTCCTGTGCTTATGTATTTTCCACAGTGGTTTCCTGTGCTTATGTATTTTCCACAGTGGTTTCCTGTGCTTATGTATTTTACACAGTGGCTTCCTGTGCTTATGTATTTTACACAGTGGCTTCCTGTGCTTATGTATTTTCCACAGTGGTTTCCTGTGCTTATGTATTTTCCACAGTGGTTTCCTGTGCTTATGTATTTTCCACAGTGGCTTCCTGTGCTTATGTATTTTCCACAGTGGTTTCCTGTGCTTATGTATTTTACACAGTGGCTTCCTGTGCTTATGTATTTTCCACAGTGGTTTCCTGTGCTTATGTATTTTCCACAGTGGTTTCCTGTGCTTATGTATTTTACACAGTGGCTTCCTGTGCTTATGTATTTTCCACAGTGGTTTCCTGTGCTTATGTATTTTCCACAGTGGTTTCCTGTGCTTATGTATTTTCCACAGTGGCTTCCTGTGCTTATGTATTTTCCACAGTGGCTTCCTGTGCTTATGTAATTTCCACAGTGGCTTCCTGTGCTTATGTATTTTCCACAGTGGCTTCCTGTGCTTATGTATTTTCCACGGTTTTCTGCGCTTATGTATTTTCCACAGTGGTTTCCTGTGCTTATGTAATTTCCACAGTGGCTTCCTGTACTTATGTATTTTCCACAGTGGCTTCCTGTGCTTATGTATTTTCCACGGTTTTCTGCGCTTATGTATTTTCCACAGTGGTTTCCTGTGCTTATGTAATTTCCACAGTGGCTTCCTGTGCTTATGTATTTTCCACGGTTTTCTGCGCTTATGTAATTTCCACAGTGGCTTCCTGTGCTTTTGTATTTTCCACAGTGGCTTCCTGTGCTTATGTATTTTCCACAGTGGCTTCCTCTGCTTATGTATTTTCCTTCTCTGCATTGATTTGGTCAGCTGAATGCCATGGTAGGTTTCCTGTATGTCAGGAAACCTACCTGTATGTCAGGTGCAGTACACTGACATACAGGAAACCTACCATGGTACATAATACACAGGTATTATGTACCATGGTAGGTTTCCTGTATGTCAGTGTACTGCACCTGTCCTGTGTATTATGTACCATGGTAGGTTTCCTGTATGTCAGTGTACTGCACCTGTCCTGTGTATTATGTACCATGGTAGGTTTCCTGTATGTCAGTGTACTGCACCTGTCCTGTGTATTATGTACCATGGTAGGTTTCCTGTATGTCAGTGTACTGCACCTGTCCTGTGTATTATGTACCATGGTAGGTTTCCTGTATGTCCATGTACTGCACCTGTCCTGTGTATTATGTACCATGGTAGGTTTCCTGTATGTCAGTGTACTGCACCTGTCCTGTGTATTATGTACCATGGTAGGTTTCCTGTATGTCAGTGTACTGCACCTGTCCTGTGTATTATGTACCATGGTAGGTTTCCTGTATGTCAGTGTACTGCACCTGTCCTGTGTATTATGTACCATGGTAGGTTTCCTGTATGTCAGTGTACTGCACCTGTCCTGTGTATTATGTACCATGGTAGGTTTCCTGTATGTCCATGTACTGCACCTGTCCTGTGTATTATGTACCATGGTAGGTTTCCTGTATGTCAGTGTACTGCACCTGTCCTGTGTATTATGTACCATGGTAGGTTTCCTGTATGTCAGTGTACTGCACCTGTCCTGTGTATTATGTACCATGGTAGGTTTCCTGTATGTCAGTGTACTGCACCTGTCCTGTGTGTTCTGTACAGAAGAGGGAAAGGAAACAAGAGGACAAAGTCACTGTGGACTTTAGAGACTAATTGAATGAAAGGGAATAATTGACAAATGTTGAGATATGACACTGTCCCAGAGCTTTAACCTCTGACCTTTGACCTCACGTTATCCCCTGTCATCCAATCAGGAGTTCCTCCACAGCCGAGACCTTCTTCATGGCAACGTCCGTGCTCACAGCGTATTGGTCAGCCGGGAGCTGACGGCCAAGCTGTGGGGACTGGGCGGGGTCTACACCAGGAATACCCAGGGAGCTACTCAGACTGAAGTTCCTGGCATGAAGAAATGGCAGGCCCCCGAGCTATTGGCTAGGAGGCCTGCCAATCATAGCAGTGACGTGTGAGTTACTCTACTTAGTCTATGCTGACATTTCAATCAATTTTCAAGATATGCAAAATACACTGATACATGTTTGTCTTTCTCTCACTAGCTGGTCATTTGGCATCTTGTTGTTTGAAATGGCGACCTTGGGTGAGTTACATGAAATCTATTCTTCTGACTTTGAGTGCCCCTTTTGGCCAATGATACACATAACAACCACTCTTATTCATTCTGATATAATCTCTTTCTCTGAGCTACAATCTCTAATTTGTGTCATTAACCTTTCCTTCTCTCCCCTCTTTCTCTCTTTCTCCCTCTTTCAGGTGATGCTCCGTTTTCAGATATCTCCGTCAACGAGCTTCTACAGTTTCACCAGAGAGGGAAAACACTGAGAAAGCCAGCCAACTGCTCCAACTCACTGTAACTATCCATTATACAGCACTATTATTACTGTGTTATTGCCAGGAGAGGGAGCTTCTTTAGACTGAGATCAAAGAGATAGATAGAGGACTCTAGTTCCTAAAAGCCTGTTTTAGTATGGGCAGCACCATTGAGGAATTTCACCATTTTGAAGTAGTCAACTGGGTGGGACTTCCTATGGGTTAAGGAAGGGTCACATAATTCCATCCAGGTGATCAGGAGGGATCGGCCAATGAAATATACTTATGAGCAGGGTAAGGCGGTACGGCGTCCTGGCAAAATAAATAGTTGGGGTACACCGTACCGGTAAAACACGAATGAGCATATCGCAATAATTCAAACAAAATGTAAGAAAAATGTAGGCTCTTCCACCTCTTTTTATCATTACCGAATGTCAGAGGCATGAAAAATTAGCGAACTGACTTGAAAACGGGTGGTATAGCCAAAATGTGATGTGGTTCGACGAGAACACAAGAATTTGGCAAGGCAAAGATGAGTGTCCGACACCGAGATGAGAACAGACAGCAGTGGACGCATAAGTTCTTGCCTTATGTCATTACACTTTGTGGTGTTTTGTGTAACAGATTCACGTGCATAGATAGCCTAGTAAAGGAGCCCTTTGAAGTGATTGTTTGACAATCAGAGGAAAACATCATGACTGGTTGTGTTTATGCCACAATAAAAGGTAATACATTGTAAAAGTTAATTGACACATTTTTACGACTAGGCCCACAGAGATCCTATTAAATGAATAGGGATTCTATATGTAAGTAATGATTAAGCACATAAAATTATTTATGCACGCGCTTATAGGAGGTCCCGTACCAGGAAGAAATTAATTATACTTTCACCTGTGCTTGTGAGCAAACATTCCATAACTGCAGGTGGCAGTAAATCCCAAACCTTGGCTTTATACCTGTTCAAACAACACGCTCCAGGTGGCAGTATGCACCCTTTCAGTTTGTTTACCAACTCATAGAAGTAGTAGAAGAAGAAAATGAACGAGTTCATGCCCATGCTCTCACAGACGCCATAATGGGACAGACAGATACAATGTCCTCTATCCTCTGTCTTTATGACTGAGATATACCTCTATTCCCCCTTAACCACGCCCACCCTTCTCACAGGTACTCCATCATAAAGGCCTGCTGCCAATGGAAGGAGCAGGATCGCGCCACATTGGCTGAGGTCGACCGCAAGCTCCAGTCAGGAGAGAAGAGTGCCAACGACAAAGTCCTCAAGGTGCCTGAGCCAATCAACATCGAGCAGTACCTGCAAGAGGCTGGATATGGAGAGTCCAACAGCTACACTGTTTTCTGAGTGGCGGCTGTGCCGGCCAACGAAATGCACTATGCTGAGGGACGACGGTGGATGTTTATATATGTTTGCCTCCATTCATTCCAGAATATTAATTTCCTTCTGCCCTTATTCATGTCTTTGTACCATAGACTTAAGATAGGTATAGTTGAACAGACACAATCGTTGAGTCAACCTCAGTTTGTAGTTGATTGTGTATACCAGTAGAGGCTGCTGAGGGGAGGACGGCTCATAATAATGGCCAGAATGGAGGTAATGGAATGGTATCAATTTCATGTGTTGGATACCATTCCATTCACTCAATTCCAGCCCTTCCACTCCATTCTAGCCATTATTATGAGCCGTCCTCTCCTCAGCAGGGTCCACTGATGTACACTACTGTTCAAAAGTTTGGGGTCACGAAGAAACGTCCTTGTTTTCCATGAAAACATACATAAAATGAGTTGCAAAATGAATAGGAATTATAGTCAAGACGTTGACAAGGTTATAAATAATAATACTTTTTTAATGATTTTAAAATGTATTTATGAAGCCCTTCTTACATCAGCTTATGTCACAAAGTGCTGTACAGAAATCCAGCCTAAAACCCCAAACAGCAAGCACTGCAGGTGTAGAAGCATGGTGGCTAGGAAAAACTCCCCAGAAAGGCCAGAACCTAGGAAGAAACCTAGAGAGGAACCAGGCTATGAGGGGTGGCCAGTCCTCTTCTGGCTGTGCCGGGTGGAGATTATAACAGAACATGGCCAAGATGTTCAAATGTTCGTAGATGACCAGCAGGGTCAGATAATAATAATCACAGTGGTTGTAGAGGGTGCAACAGGTCAGCACATCAGGAGTAGATGTCAGTTGGCTTTTCATAGCCGATCATTCAGAGTATCTCTACCGCTCCTGCTGCCTCTAGAGAGTTGAAAACAGCAGGTCTGGGACAAGGTAGCAGGTCCGGTGAACAGGTCAGGGTTCCATAGCAGAACAGTTGAAACTGGAGCAGCAGCATGACCAGGTGGACTGGGGACAGCAAGGAGTCATCAGGCCAGGTAGTTGTGTCCTTCAAACTTTGCTTTCGTCAAAGAATCCTTAATTTGCAGCAATTACAGCCTTGCAGACCTTTGGCATTCTAGTTGTCAATTTGTTGAGGCAATCTGAAGAGATTTTACCCCATGTTCCCTGAAGCACCTCCCACAACTTGGATTGGCTTGATGGGCACTTCTTATGTACCATACGGTCAAGCTGCTCCCACAACAGCTCAATGCGATCCGGTGACTATGCTGGCCACTCCATTATAGACAGAATACCAGCTGACTGCTTCATCCCTAAATAGTTATTGCATAGTTTGGAGGGTCTTTGGGTCATTGTCCTGTTGTAGGAGGAAATTGGCTCCAATTAACCGCCGTCCACAGGGTATGGCATGGCGTTGCAAAATGGAGGGATAGTCTTCCTTCTTCAAGATCCCTTTTACCCTGTACAAATCTCCCACTTTACCACCATCAAAGCACCCCCAGACCATCACATTGCATCCACCATTCTTGACAGATGGCATCAAGCACTCCTCCAGCATCTTTAAATTTTTTCTGCATCTCACGAATGTTCTTCTTTGTGATCCGAACACCTCAAACTTAGATTCGGCTGTCACTTTTTTCCAATCTTCCTCTGTCCAGTATTCTTTTGCACATCTTAAACTTTTATTGGCCAGTCTGAGATATGGCTTTTTCTTTGCAACTCTGCCTAGAAGGCCAGCATCCCGGAGTCTCCTCTTCACTGTTGACATTGAGACTGGTGTTTTGCGGGTACTATTTAATGAAGCTGCCAGTTGAGGACTTGTGGTGCGTTTGTTTCTCAAACTAGACACTCTAATGTACTTGTCCTCTTGCTCAGTTGTGCACCGGGGCCTCCCACTCTTCTTTCTATTCTGGTTAGAGCCAGTTTGTGCTGTTCTGTGAAGGGAATAGTACACAGCATTGTATGAGATCTTCAGTTTCTTGGCAATTTCTCGCATGGAATAGCCTTCATTTCTCAGAACAAGAATAGACTGACGAGTTTCAGAAGAAAGTTATTTTTTTCTGGACATTTTGAGCCTATAATCGAACCCACAAATGCTGATGCTCCAGATACTCAACTAGTCTAAAGAAGGCCAGTTGTATTGCTTCTTTAATCAGAACAACAGTTTTCAGCTGTGCTAACATAATTGCAAAAGGGTTTTCTAATGATCAATTAGCCTTTTAAAATGATCAACTTGGATTAGCTAACACAACGTGCCATTGGAACACAGGAGGGATGGTTGCTGATAATGGGCCTCTGTATGCCTGTATAGATATTCCACTAGAAATCATCCGTTTCTAGCTACAATAGTCATTTACAATATTAACAATGTCTACACTGTATTTCTGATCAATTTGATGTTATTTTAATGGACAAAAAAAAATGCTTTTCTTTAAAAAACAAGGACATTTCTAAGTGACCCCAAACTTTTGAACGGTAGTGTATATACTGTATATCAGGGATGGGCAACTCCAGTCCTCAGGGGCCTGATTGGTGCCACACTTGTGTCCTAGCCCCAGCTAACGTACCTGACTCCAATAATCAACTAATCATGATCTTCAGTTTAGAATGCATTTAGTTGAATCACCTGTGTTTGCTAGGGATGGGGAAAAGTGTGACACCACTCCGGCTCCCGAGGACTGGAGTTGCCCATCCCTGCTGTTTATTAAGGTTTACAAATCTTGTCTTCAAAATGATTGTGTAATAGCAGTAATAATATATGACTAGAAATCATTATTTTTGTTGTAATTTGAGGGACTAAAAGAACACATGGGTGCAGACACCAGGCTTCATTAGAGATTTATAAGGTGTTTATAAGTTGTTTTGTTACACGTCATTTATCATTTTAAGTCCAAAAATGTATGTAGCAACTAATGATTCTAGATTTAAATACGTCTGTCTCATAAGTAGGGCCAGAGTTTAATTCTCCTGACCACGTAAGGTGAACAGGAAAAACTCGGGACCCTGGTTGCGCCTCCAGTTTGTTCTGGTCAGGTCATGTGATCATGAAACCTCCCGGAAGAGGAAGCAAAATCTCACTCACTCCTTTTTTCTGGTTCATAAACAGTCAATGAAATTAAGAAGACCAGACCCAGCTGCTAATGCCATGGTGCCACCCCTTAAGCAGACCGGAACTGTGAAAATGTTTGTTCTATGGTAAATGGCCTGAGTGGGACATTTGGTACAAGCTATATGGAAGGTCAGAGTTCAGTGGTTGATGTTCTACTGTAAATAAGCACAAACTGAACTCACATTATTTGCACACACTCCACAATGTGAATCAATGTAGAAGTTTACCAATGTCAATTAAAACCGTTCACACTGATGCTTTTTCTCATCTGAATTGGTCAGGAGTACTCTGTGCCAGTGGCTCCCAAATGTTTTTGTCTTTTGAATTCTCTTGTAATTTTTTTCTACTTCTACTTAATGCTTTTCTACAAGCCAGGTGTTACAGGAGTTTGGCCTTGAATGATTGTATCATTGCGCAGTGAGAACCCTACAAGTCATTAAAATGCCACTATAGAGTCAGGGCTAGTTATACTGAACAGAAACAGTTCATATGAGGAAATCAGTCAATTTAAATAAATTCATTAGGCCCTAATTTATGGATGTCAATTGACAGGGAATACAGATATGCATTTATTGGTTACAAATACCTTTTCAAAAATGGGCCTCACAGTGGGCCTCAGGATCTTATTGCTGTATTTTTGTGCATTCAAATTGCCAATCGATAAAATGCAATTGTGTTCTTTGTCCATAGTTTATGCCTGCTCATACCATAACCCCACCGCCACCATGGAACAGTCTGTTCACAATGTTGACATTAGCAAACTGCTCACCCACACAATGCCATTACACATGGACTATGGCTGTGAGGCCGGTTGGACGTACTGACAAATTCTCTAAAGCGACATTGGAGGCTGTTTATGGCAAAGCAATTAACATATTATTTGCTAACAGCTCTGGTGGACATTCCTGCAGTCAGCATGCCAATTGCATACTCCCTTCAAAACTTGAGATGTCTGTGGCATTTTGTTGTGTGACAAAACTGCACCTTTTGGAGTTTTGCCAGCACAAGGCAAACCTGTGTAACGATCATGCTGTTTAATCAGCTTCTTGATGTGCCACACCTGTCAGGTGGATGGATTATCTTGGCAAAGGAGAAATGCTCACTAATAGGGATGTAAAAAAATGTGTGTACACAATTTGAGAGAAATAAGCTTTTTGTGCGTATTGAACATTTCTGGGATCTTTTATTTCAGCTCATGAAACATGGGACCAAGATTTTACATGTTGCATTTGTATTTTAGTTCAGTGTAATTCCAGTCCCGGAGGGCTGAAATATTTCTAGTTTTCATCCTCTCCTAATAAGGGACTGGTTCAGACCTGGGACACCAGGTGAGTGCAATTAACTACCAAGTAGAAACAAAAACCAGAAGTGTTTCAGCCCTCCAGGACCAGAGTCAAATAGCCCTGAGAGTCTGTAGCAGCCATATACAAACAACACTCTGAGCATAGTTCCAGTAACAGGTGTTTATTGGTAGTACTGCATACACAGAGTATCTCCCCTCTCAGGACAAATACCCATATTCAGGTAGTTCAGTCAGTTACTAATACTCACTACATCCCCTCCATGAAAAATGTCCTTCCACACCAAAATAATAACTTTGATTGTAGTACAAAAGATCAAAGCTATAAAAGAGTCATATCTGGTGAAATAAAAAAATGATGTTTAAGCTCTTTAATGTCCTTTCATACACTTGATTAGAGCCTGGCATCTACATTAACATTACAAATCCACTTTGTAAAAAGAAAAGTGAAATGGACCATTTTCAATAATAACACTATGGTTATAGCACCGTTGAAATGTAGAAAAAGGCAACTTGAACTGTCCTAGCTAGCTAGCCACGGTTACTGTAGGTGACCACGTTTGTAGTGTCACATGAGTATGTATATGTTTCTACTGACAGACACACAAATACATGAACTCACCCATGCTTTGTCAGTTTACCTCACAAACATGAACTCTAAAGACAGACTATCAGATGCTCATGCTCACCTCTCACTCATAACTAACAGATTTTTTGCACATTCAATGTCCAGGAAAGTCAAAGCATATTCTAATTATTTCCCCTCTTACCTATATTTAACCCCCTTCTCTTCATCTAGTCTCTAAAATGATTGATGTTTATGATAAAAATCAACCCCTATTTCCCCCTCCCTTTCAGTCTTGGTCTCAGGCTTGAATGTCACTAATACAAGTCTTTAGTGTGGGTCCCAGTTTGAAGTTCATTGGAACCCCTCTTCCTCCTCCCTCCCTCCTTCCCCCGTCAGTCTCGTAGGCTGTTGATGAAGGCACAGATCTTGAGGGCGGGTCCTAGTTTGATGTTCATGGTGGAGATGAGGTGTTCTTCTCTGAGTAGCAGCAGGGCCTGTCCGTCAATCTCCTGGGACAGGAACTGGGCAGCCAGCTCCTCACAACCTGGGAGGGGAGGAGAGAGAGTGAATACGCTATGAAAAGGGACTGCTCACTAGGAATGAACATCAACCTAAAATACACTTTGGCATGGGTTATGGGCAAACCAGAACTCTTGGTTTCTTTGATCTAATTCAGGGTTACCTAAACTGGGTCCTGGGGCCCCCCTGGATGCACATTTAGGTTTTTGCCCAAGCACTACGAAGCTGATTCAAATAAGCAACTCATCATCAAGCATTAATTATTTGAATCAGCTGTGTAGTGCTAGGGAAAAACCCAAAACGTGCCCCCAGGATCGAGTTTGGGAAACCCTGTTCTAATTGACCAGTTGGCCATGGGTTCCATTTTTACAGATTCCCCTATGAAGACTCTTTATGCATTGTTTACTTCATTGACTGTTAATGAATGAGTACTGACCTTGTAGTGAAGAGATGAACCTGCAGACCTCCTCCACACCCCAATGGGCGGGGCTCCCAGACAGGAAGTTGGCCTCGTCCAATGGGAGGCTGCCTTGAGCGGAGTCGTCCAAATGGGGATCACAGTGGGCGGGCCTAGGGTAGGAGAGGGAGGAGCTAGGGGAAAGTGATGGGGAATCTTCCTCCTCCTCCTCTCCGTCACAGCTGGACACATCCTCCGAGCGACTGGACTCAGAACGACACTACAGCCAATCATAGAGAGAAGAGCGTCATACATGTAGGCCTGCAGTTTAAATATGGTACTGGAACTGACCCTGTATGTTTGTATGTATGTATATTATACATACACACTGAAGAAAACTATAAACGCAACATGCAACAATTTCATTGATTTTACTGAGTTACAGTTCATATGAGGAAATCAGTCAATTGAAATAACTTCATTAGGCCCTAATCTATGGATTTCCCTACTGGGAGTACAGATATGCATCTTTTGGTCACAGATAGCAAAAAAAAAAAATGGCCTCAGGATCTCGTCACTGTATTTTTGTGAATTCAAATTGCCATCAATAAAATGCAATTGTGTTTATTGTCCGTAGCTTATGCCTGCCCATACCATAACCCCACCATGGGGCACTGTTCACAATGTTGACATCAGCTAACCGCTCGCCCACACGACACCATGTGGTCTGCGGTTGTGAGGCCGGTTGGACGTACTGCCAAATTCTCTAAAACAAAGTTGGAGGTGGTTTATGGTAGAGAAATGAATATGAAATTATCTGGAAACAGTTCTGGTGGACATTTCTGCAATCAGCATGCCGATTGCATGCTCCCTCAAAACTTGTGACATCTATTGTGTTGTGTGACAAAACGGAACATTTTAGAGTGGCCTTTTATTGTCCCCAGCACAAAGTGCACCTGTGTAATGATCATGCTGTTTAATCAGCTTCTTGACATGCCACACCTGTCAGGTGGATGGATTATCTTGGCAAAGGAGAAATGCTCACTAACAGGAATATAAACAAATGTGTGCAAAAAAATTGAGAGAAATAAGCTTTTTGAGGGTATGGAAAGTTTCTGGGATCTTTTATTTCAGCTCATGAAACATGGGACCAACACTTTACATGTTGCGTTTATATTTTTGTTCAGTATAGTATGCTTACTTACTTTATCGTGTTCTTCTATCTGGTGTGTTTCAGTTCTACCTTGTTATTTTTAGTATTACATTGTTATTGATTACTGCAGTGTTGGGTGGGTTAGAGCTGGTTAGAAATTAATTTCACTGTACTTGTGTATGTGACATTCAAACTTGAAACAGGAGGAGAGTAAACAACGACAACATTTCTATTGCATTGACTCTTTCATGGATCAGAAACATCCCCTTTACCTCCTTGACAGGCAAATGTCTGCCGGCTATTTTAGCGCAGGCGATCTCCGAGCTACTCCTGCGAGGACCCCTGCGTCTGACGATGCTGTCTGGGGGAACGGGAGGACCAGGCGGCCGTGCAGAAGCTCGCCCCCTACTGACCTGGAAGTGGTGACTGCAGCTCACATTGTATCTGGAGGAGAGTGGACAAAGCAGGTAATAACAAGGAGTCAATACTGTTGGCTGCACCCAGGACAAAAATGTGATGTCAACAGTGCTGACTTTAAAGTGTAGATCTGTTCTGGTCAGAGAGGTGTGTGATATAGTGAGAAGACAGGTGAGGTGGCTAGGGTACCTCTTAGCACAGGTCTTGGAGCAGAACCTCTTGGAGCCCCTGAACTGGCTAGCTGGAGCCAAGCTCTCACAGTACTCACACTTCAACACTGGTGAGGAGAGAGTCAGACTGTTAGTACAGAGATGACTAGGGGTCAGAGGAGGCTGGTGGGAGGAGCTATAGGAGGACGGGCTCATTGTAATGGCTGGAATGGAATAAATGGAAAGTTGTCAAACACATTACAATGATTCCGTTCTCTTATAGCTCCTCCCACCAGCCTCCTATGCTAGGGATGACAACTACTGTACAGAATCAAGCTATAGTACTGCAACATCTCACAGACAACTGGATTAGAGGCAGAATCAAGCTATAGTACTGCAACATCTCCCAGACAACTGGATCAGAGGCAGAATCAAGCTATAGTACTGCAACATCTCACAGACAACTGGATCAGAGGCAGAATCAAGCTATAGTACTGCAACATCTCACAGACAACTGGATCAGAGGCAGAATCAAGCTATAGTACTGCAACATCTCACAGACAACTGGATCAGAGGCAGAATCAAGCTATAGTACTGCAACATCTCACAGACAACTGGATCAGAGGCAAAATCAAGCTATAGTACTGCAACATCTCCCAGGCAACTGGATTAGAGGCAGAATCAAATCAAAATAAAGGCTGGTGCATCAGTCAGCTGGTATGGAGTGTATTCTTTAAGGAAGGTAGAAGATATACCACCCACTAACCTGCAGGGCCTCCATTGTCAGCCTGTTGAACACCCATGGCTAGAGGCTCCTTCACTGGCCCAGTCACCTGTCAATCAATGTCAAGTTTGGATGTTAGAGAAGGATATGTTCTGGCCCTAAAGCAAAGTTCTGTGCAAGCAAAACCACATCTCCTCTCCTGATCCATGGTAAGCAGGTAGCTAGGTGCTAGCCAGGTATGTGAACTCACAGGGAAAGGCTCAGCTCCCTCCTGGATGACAAAACCCTCTATGAGGTGGGTGAGGACCTGAGGTTTGACCACTGCCTGGGGCAGAGGGGCTCTGTCTCCCTGACCCCCCACCCCCCGAGACAGGGGCAGAGGCAGAGACAGGGTGGGGGGTGAGGAGAAGGCTGGCACCACTTTAGGAGCTGGAGAAAAGGAGAGAGAGGAAGTGAGGGAACCAGGGTAGAAAAGAGTGTGGGTGAAATGTCAGAGTTTTTACACTATTCATTCAAAAAACAAACATGAATCTAAGTTTTACAATTTAACCTTAAATCCTTGTATCATTAATCGCCAACCTTAGATAGGATTCAACTAAACAAGAACATACATTATGTCTTCAGACATCTTACCTGAGTCCAACGTGGGGGCAGGAGATAGAGGAGGGGCAGAATCTCTCATTGGTGGACAGCAAAGTTGGGAAAGTTCGACTGCCATCTCATTGGTTGCATCAGTTTCCGACTTCCTCTTCAGTGAGCCAATGGCAGGCTTTGCCTGATGCAACAGGAAGAGACAAGTTTTGATTAACACACACACACACACACACACACACACACACACACACACACACACACACACACACACACACACACACACACACACACACACACACACACACACACACACACACACACACACACATCCCAACTCTTTTAGTTTCTAAGAGGGTTACCGTGGTGTTCCCTCCAGTAGAGGCTATAGCGGTGCCGTTGTCCTGGGGGCAGCAGCTTCGGGCCTGTGCCAAAGCCTGGGAGTTTCCTACTGAGCCCTGCCTGGCTCCCACCAGCTGGACTGGGACATGGGGCGGGTGATGGCCCCCCGTGTTGGGTGGGGCCGGGAGGATAGGTGGAGGGTGGCGTGGGGGCAGCTGGACAGGTAAGCGGTGACCCTGTGAGGTTTTGGGCTGTATGTGCACAGGGCCAGAGCTGTGGCTCACCTTGTCCATGTTAGTGTTGGACTGCTGCAGTGGCTGCACCACCAAGGTCTGGGTGTTGACGTTAGTTTTGGGGGCGACTGAACCTATGGGGTAGCCCTGGGAGGAAGTAGGAACGTTGGAGGTGGGGACTAGGATGTGCGTTACCGTGGCAGCAGGGGTAACCGTGGTTACCGCCCGGGCCTGACAAAGGCCTGAGGGGGAGAGGAGGAGCTGGGAGAGAGGGAGCGTGAGAGAGGGGGAGGAGGAGGCGGGAACTGAGGTGGCAGCGGCTGGGGCCATATTCAGCTGGTTTCCAGTCTTGACATTTATACTGGGGAGAGCAGTGGGATGAGTGTAGCTAGTCAGTTTGTTGGCCATTTGTTGCTGTTGCTGCTGGGGTTGTATCTGCTGCTGGGTGTTCTGAGAGAACTGCTGCTGTTGCTGCTGAGGATGCTGTTGTTGTTGTTGACTAAAAGAATAGTTGGCTGATAGAGGGAGAGAGAGAGTTTAAAGCATGTTTAAAGTTGGAATGAGAGACAGACAGTTCTTTGCATCCTAGTGGCACACAAATTGATAAAGAATTGTGTCTGCATATTGGAGGCAAAGATAAGTCCTTTCACCTGCGTCTCTCCTGTCTGGAAATTCAGTCTTCACTGCGGCCACTCTGGGAGTGGAGATACAGTGTAGAGCCAGGTTCTGCACCTGAGAGAGTAAGTAGAGGGAGAGAGAAAATAAGGCAAACAATTAGAAACAATATTATCTGTGCAAAATCTTAATTGCAGACAAATGTTGACTGAAAAAAAATCGCTTCTCACAACAGGAAGTGGTTACTACCTGGTCATTGTCGGATTGGGCATTGGAGGTGGGATGGACTTCCTGTTGCTGCTGTTGTTGCTGAGGCTGTTGCTGTGCAACTGTCGCTACAGCAGCCGTTGCTGTGCCACCAGGCATGAAGATGAGCTGGGAGGCTGCGAGGGGTGCCCTGAGGGAGCGGTTGACCTGTGGGCTCATAGGTCAGAGGTTATTGAATATAAAGAGGCTCCTTCTCAATTGACAAAAAAAAGTATTCCCCTCGTTCAACTCACTCTCAGGTACATCTGGCCCTGTCCAGCTGAGTTCCCACCCAGCAGCACTGATTGGCTGAGAGCTGATGATGTCACTGATGTGGCAGGGCCGAGGGGGCGGGTATTGGTCATGGTCCCTCCCCCAGAGGCAGTGCTCAGATTGACCTGTGACAAGAGGGAAAATGTTGACGCTGCCATATGTGAGGAATCTCAAAGAAAGCTAAGAAACTGCAATTAAGGATAACAACGCTTGCCATATTTTAGTTGAAATATTGACTGTGAAACTTACAGTGGTGGTTGCTTGGGACACACTGTGGTTGGGAGAGTTGGACTGGCGACTAGCAGCGAGGGTGGCCTGAAAGAGAAACACAAAATGAAAGAGGTCAAGAGAAAGTAAAAACTTTGAACGTTGTGACAGTGCAGTGCATTCCTCTGCTTAGTGTTATTACCTGTTATGTAAGGGATAACTAACGACGGGTGATGTGTTCTATGGAAAATAATGAATGACGTGGAAGGTGTGTTCCACGATGCGCTAGCGAAGTGGAAGTGACCTTCCACGGGGTTGCATTATTTTCCAGAGAACGCAAAATCCTGAGCTGATTATCCCTTTTATACCATGGCTATAATTTAACACATTTACTGCTAGACATGTGTTCATTTGCCGGTAGAAATGTGTTCAACATCCACTGAAGTAGCTAGCAAGTTTACTAGATAGCTACAGTTGTCTTAGTAAACAAACAGACTTGCTAGTTTAGCTAACCAAAACGTCATACCTAGCTTGCTACTATGAACATCGAATTCAACAATACCAATGCTTTCAATTCAACTTTTGCTTTCAAAAGCAGCTCAAACAGAACATGCAAGAACGAACTACAGCCATTGAATTCTACTGTGTGTTATAGGGAAATAATGCATGCTCTAGAATGCCATTCAAGCCCATCAGAAACAAGTATTCAACAATGCCATGGTATAAATCAAATCTAATTTTATTTGTCACATACACATGGTTAGCAGATGTTAATGCGAGTGTAGCGAAATGCTTGTGCTTCTAGTTCCGACAATGCAGTAATATCCAACGAGTAATCTAACCTATCAATTTCACAACAACTACCTTATACACACAAGTGTAAAGAAATTAAGAATATGTACATAAAAATATATGAATGAGTGATGGTACAGAACGGCATAGGCAAGATGTAGTAGATGGTATCGAGTACAGTATATTCATATGAGATGAGTAATGTAGGGTATGTAAACATATAAAAGTGGCATTGTTTAAAGTGGCTAGTGATTCATGTATTACCTCAAGATGGCAAGATGCAGTAGATGGTATAGAGTACAGTATATACATATGAAATGAGTAATGTAGGGTATGTAAACATTATATGAAGTGGCATTGTTTAAAGTGGCTAGTGATACATTTTTCCATAAATTTTTTCCATTGTTAAAAAGTGGCTGGAGTTGAGTCAGTATGTTGGCAGCAGCCACTCAATGTTAGTGGTGGCTGTATAATAGTGTTATTAACTGTTGTGCTACCGGTTATTGTGTTATTACCTGTTGTGTTAAGTTATTGTGTTATTACCTGTTCTGTTACGTTATTATTGTGTTATTACCTGTTCTGTGACCTTTCATTGTGTTACTAACTGTTGTGCTACCTGTTATTGTGTTATTACCTATTGTGTTACATATTATTGTGTTATTATCTGTTCTGTTACGTTATTGTGTTATTACCTGTTCTATTACCTTTCATTTTGTTATTAACTGTTGTGCTACCTGTTATTGTGTTATTATCTGTTGTGTTACCTGTTAGTGTGTTATTACCTGTTCTGTGACCTTTCATTGTGTTATTAGCTGTTGTGCTACCCGTTATTATTGTGTTATTATTACCTGTTGCACGGCAGCCAGGTTGTGAAGCTGCTGGGCACTGTTGATTTGCTGCTGCAGCATGAGCTGCTGGAAGTACTGGGCTGCGTTCGGCTGTCTCTGCAGCGCCTGAAGGGCCTAGAGAGTACAAATCACCACCATCATCCTCAACATCATATTCATTAAGATCAACATCATATTGATTAAGATTAACATCACTTCATTGTTCAAATACACACAAGGTCCAAGGGAAATTTGACTTCCGCTTTTAACCCAACCACTACGAAAGACACACATGTATTTTTTGGAGAGGTGCGGGGGGCTGCGACACTGGGCGCCCGGGGAGCTGTTGTTGTGGGGGCTTAAGTGCCTTGCTCCAGGGCATAACTGCAGGCAATGGCATCTAGGATTTGTTACCAGCAACCCTCCAGTATGCACATGGTCTTCTTGACTGGCCATTCCTAGGCAAGGCTAGTTGTTCACCATTGTTTACCTTTATTTAACTAGGCAAGTCAGTTAAGAACACATTCTTATTTTCAATGACAGCCTAGGAACAGTGGGTTAACTGCCTTGTTCAGGGGCAGAACGACAGATTTGTACCTTGTCAGCTCGAGGATTTGAACTTGCAACCTTTCGGTTACTAGCCCAACGCTCTAACCACTAGGCTACCCTGCCGCCCCACATTCAGTGCAGACAGTCGCCCTATTATCAAAGATAATGATTCACGCAGCAGGCTTTTTAAAATAAATTCACCTGCACAGCTTGCCTCTCATACAGAGACATGTGGGCTATCTGGGGAGGGCGGGTGTTCCCAGCAGACGAAGCATTCCCATTGGTAGAGCCCGTGTTCTGGTCATCACCTGCATCCATGCTCTCTGCACAAAACACAAATGTCAATCAAATCATGCACAAATTTCTTACAGTACTGTCAAATCATTATTTTTTTCTTTCTTATATGAAAATATATACCATAACAATTGCAAAGTAATTGTATTACCTAGAAATCTATATTCTCAGTATCACACATTTGACCTCAATAGACCCCTACCTAGTTATCACGTTCTAATCTAGTCTATAAATTAACTGGCCATAACTGCTAAAGCTATATATTGCTGTATGTTTTTGCAGTTGCTATTCTTAGCTGGCGAATGCAATGGGTGAAATTGTCATTAGCGGTAGGAGGCCGGCTGGCTGTCAACAACATGATCGATGACCGAGAGGGATGCAGCCAGAAGGGAACAAGGACGGACAAGAAGTGTGCTCTTCCAAACGTTTAAAACGTTAAAATAGACATTCAAAATGAAGGACAGCCAATTGCGTTTTGATATCAGCTAGCTATATGATTTACTTTCAATGACTGGCAATGTTGAATTCGAACAAAAACTAGGCGAGATCATTGCAGCAACAGTGCATATGGCTAACGTTAGCATAGCTAGCTATTAAGCTAGAGATAGATAAGTTAACCGCAAGACTTTGTGAAATCTTTCTCTTACCTCAATCTCCTGGACCTTTATTTTTACTTTTTTAATATAAAATCCAGCTTTTATCCGTAAACGTTTTAACGCATTTGCTTTTGGAAGGAATCTTTGGTGATGTTTTTCAGATTATTGTGTGAAGCAAACAACGATGAGGCAGATGAGAAAAATCCCGCCCCTTCTCTTTCTTTACCGTTCCTTTCCGGCGCCAAAAATTACGTCATTGAGATGCATCAGAGACACAACAGTAGGCCAATCCAATTATTGCAAGAACTGCGAGCTCTTTAAATTTTAGGTGTCCAAATACCTTAGAAAATGTGGTAGTAATCTTGCTAAGACCAGAAGAGCTGAGGAGGAAAAGGTGATCATTAAGATAACGTCCCTTACTCAGAGGTCCCCAGCAGGCCTCTCAGGGAGGAGAAGATGGGACTGATTGAGTTACAAAATTAACTGGATAATATATATAGATTAAAAGCAGAAGGAGCCTTTATTAGATCTAGGAAAAAATTGATTGAGGAGGGAGAACAGAATTCATCCTATTTCTTTAGACTTGAGAAATTTCACTCTACAAATAACACTATCCTTAAGTTAAACATTGATGGTGTTATTACAGATGACCCAAAATTAATCGCTACATGTAGCAATTTTTACAGAAAATTGTATAGCTCTAGTACTGTCAGGAATCCACAGATATGTTTTGGACTCACTGAATAATGTTCACTCTATCAGTGATATATAATCTAAACAGTGTGATGAACCCATCAAAATTTAAGAGATTATAGAGTCTGTCAAACATCTAAAGAACAATAAATCACCAGGTGTTGATGGAATTACATCAGAATTTTACAAATTATTTTCTGAACAAGTAGCTCCCTTCCTATTTGAAGTCTTTTTAGAGAGTATTAAAAACAATGTTCTCCCTCCTACAATGAGTCAGGGGTTAATAACACAGATACCTAAGCCTAAAAAATAAGTGCTGCTCATCGATAACTGGCGTCCAATTTGTCTTCTTAATAATAACTATAAGATATTAGGCTTACCACTTGCAAAAAGAATTAAAGAAGTCCTGGATGCAATCATTGATGAAACTCAGTCTGGCTTTATGAGGAACAGACATATTTCTAACAATATCAGACTAGTATTAGACATACTTGATTACTCAGACCTAATAACTGAGGATAGCTTCATATTATTTTTAGATTTTTATAAAGCATTTGACATAGTAGAGCATCAGTTCCTCTTCCACTCCCTTGAGAGACTTGGCTTTGGGGATTTTTTCTGTAAGGCTATTAAGACACTCTATACAAATGGTAACAGCTCTATCAAATTGAAATATGGCACCTCACCTAGATTTGAGTTAAAGAGAGGAATTAGGCAAGGTTGTCCTATCTCTCCGTACCTGTTTTTATTGATCACCCAACTTCTTACAAATTCTTTAAATAATAGTCCTGTACAAGGTATTTCCATAGCTGGTAAAGAAATTATTATAAGCCAGCTGGCTGACGATACTACACTTTTTCTGAAAGATGCTAACCAAATTCCCATATCGATCAATGTGATACAATCCTTTTCCAAAGCGTCTGGTCTATATCTGTCACACCCTGGCCTCTGTTATATTGATTTTCTTTATTAGTTTAGTTAGGTCAGGGTGTGACATGGGATGTTTGTGTGTTTTGTCTAGTTTAGGGTGTTTGTATTGTATAGGGGGTTTTGTTGAGTGTATGGGGTTGGGTTTAGTATAGTTGTCTAGGCAAGTCTATGGTTGCCTGAATGGTTCTCAATCAGAGACAGCTGTCATTCATTGTCTCTGATTGGGAGCCATATTTAAGGCAGCCATAGACAGTAGGCTTTCGTGGGTAATTGTCTATGTTGAACGTTAGTAGCTTGTGTGTGCACTTTCGTTTATAGCTTCACGGTCGTTTATTGTTTTGTTAATTTTGTAAGAGTGTTTCGTTTCGTGTTACGTCTTCGTCTAATAAAAGGAAGATGTATTTCTCTCACGCTGCGCCTTGGTCCACTCATTATCCTCAAGACGATCGTGACAGAATTACCCACCAAACAAGGACCAAGCAGCGTGATTCAAGGCAGCAGCAGCAAACGCAGGATTACAGGAATTGGGAGGAAATTCTGGACAGCGGAGGACCCTGGGCACAACCGGGAGAATATCGCCGCCCCAAAGCTGAGCTGGAGGCAGCGAAAGCAGAGAGGCGCCGGTATGAGGAGCTAGCACGGCAGAGCGGCTGGCAACCCCAAAAATTTCTTGGGGGGGGGGGCTGTCGGGAAGTGTAGCTGGGTCAAGTAGGAGACTTGATCCAGCTCCCCGTGCTTACTGTGAGGAACCGAAGATGGAACCAAAGCCAGTCGAGGTGGAATTGGAGGTGAGTAAGGGGAGTGAAGCTGAGACTGTGGATGAATTAATGGGGAAATTGGAGGAGAGCGAAATGAGGGAAGTGCTGTTGTGGAGCATAAAGCACCGCATCCTCTTGAAGGAGCGTGTGCGGGATTTGATGTCACCGGGAACAGCTCTCCATACTCGTCCTGAGGTGCGTGCTAGCCGTCTGATTAAGACAGTACCTACACCACGCACCAAGCCTCCTGTGCGTCTCCAGAGCCCTGTTCCTCCTCCCCGCACTAGCCCTTTGGTGCGTGTCTCCTGCCCATTATCACCAGTGCCTACACCACGCACCAAGCCTCCTGTGCGTCTCCAGAGTCCTGTGCCTCCTGTTGCTGCTCCCCGCACTAGCCCTGAGATGCGTGTCCCCAGCCCGGTACCACCAGTTCCGGCACCACGCACTAGGCCTAATGTGCGTCTCCAGAGCCCTGTACGCACTGTTCCTTCTCCCCGCACTCACCCTGAGGTGCGTGCCCTCAGTCCGGTACCACCAGTTCCGGCACCACGCACCAGGCCTATAGTGCGCTTTGAGAAACCAGTGTGCCCTGTTCCTGCTCCCCGCACTAGCCCTATGGTGCGTGTCTCCTGCCCATTACCACCAGTGCCTACACCACGCACCAAGCCTCCTGTGCGTCTCCAGAGTCCTGTGCGTCCTGTTGTTGCTCCCCGCACTAGCCTTGAGGTGCGTGTCTCCAGTCCGGCACCACCAGTTCCGGCACCACGCACCAGGCCTACTGTGCACCTCAGCAGGTCAGAGTCGGCCGTCTGCCCAACGCCGCCTGAACTGCCCGTCTGCCCAACGGCGCCTGAACTGCCCGTCTGCCCAACGGCGCCTGAACTGCCCGTCTGCCCAACGGCGCCTGAACTGCCCGTCTGCCCAACGGCGCCTGAACTGCCCGTCTGCCCAACGCCGTCTGAACTGCCCGTCTGCCCAACGCCGTCTGAACTGTCCGTCTGCCAAGAGCCTTCAAAGCCGCCCGTCTGTACTGAGCCTGCAAAGCCGCCCGTCTGTACTGAGCCTTCAAAGCCGCCCGTCTGTCCTGAGCCTTCAGAGCCGTCCGCCAGACAGGAGCCGCTAGAGCCGTCCGCCAGACAGGAGCCGCTAGAGCCGTCCGCCAGACAGGAGCCGCCAGAGCCGTCCGCCAGACAGGAGCCGCCAGAGCCGTCCGCCAGACAGGAGCCGCCAGAGCCGTCCGCCAGACAGGAGCCGCCAGAGCCGTCCGCCAGAAAGGAGCAGCCAGAGCCTTCCGCCAGACAGGAGCAGCCAGAGCCTTCCGCCAGACAGGAGCAGCCAGAGCCTTCCGCCAGACATGAGCAGCCAGAGCCTTCCGCCAGCCATGAGCAGCCAGAGCCTTCCGCCAGCCATGAGCAGCCAGAGCCTTCCGCCAGCCATGAGCAGCCAGAGCCGTCAGCCAGCCATGAGCAGCCAGAGCCGTCAGCCAGCCATGAGCAGCCAGAGCCTTCCGCCAGCCATGAGCAGCCAGAGCCTTCCGCCAGCCATGAGCAGCCAGAGCCTTCCGCCAGCCATGAGCAGCCAGAGCCGTCAGCCAGCCATGAGCAGCCAGAGCCGTCAGCCAGCCATGAGCAGCCAGAGCCGTCAGCCAGCCATGAGCAGCCAGAGCCGTCAGCCAGCCATGAGCAGCCAGAGCCGTCAGCCAGCCATGAGCAGCCAGAGCCGTCAGCCAGCCATGAGCAGCCAGAGCCGTCAGCCAGCCATGAGCAGCCAGAGCCGCCAGCCAGCCATGACCAGCCAGAGCCGCCAGCCAGCCATGTCCAGCCAGAGCCGCCAGCCAGCCATGTCCAGCCAGAGCCGCCAGCCAGCCATGACCAGCCAGAGCCGCCAGCCAGCCATGATCCGCCAGAGCCGCCAGCCAGCCAGGATCCGCCAGAGCCGCCAGCCAGCCAGGATCCGCCAGAGCCGCCAGCCAGCCAGGATCCGCCAGAGCCGCCAGCCAGCCAGGATCCGCCAGAGCCGCCAGCCAGCCAGGATCCGCCAGAGCCGCCAGCCAGCCAGGATCCGCCAGGATCCGCCAGAGCCGCCAGCCAGCCAGGATCCGCCAGAGCCGCCAGCCAGCCAGGATCCGCCAGAGCCGCCAGCCAGCCAGGATCCGCCAGAGCCGCCAGCCAGCCAGGATCCGCCAGCCAGCCAGGATCTGCCAGAGCCGCCAGCCAGCCAGGATCCGCCAGAGCCGCCAGCCAGCCAGGATCCGCCAGAGCCGCCAGCCAGCCAGGATCCGCCAGAGCCGCCAGCCAGCCAGGATCCGCCAGAGCCGTCTGCCAGTCCGGAGCTGCCCCTCAGTCCGGAGCTGCCCCTCAGTCCGGAGCTGCCCCTCAGTCCGGAGCTGCCCCTCAGTCCGGAGCTGCCCCTCCGTCCAGTGGCGCCCTCTGGGATGGTATTCAGTCCGGTACTCGCCGTTCCAGAGGCGCCACCAAAGCGTTTAGTGACTATGGTGGAGGGGGGTCCACGTCCCGCACCCGAGCCGCCACCATAGGAAGGCCCACCCGGACCCTCCCCTTCTGTGTCAGGTTTTGCGGCCGGAGTCCGCACCTTTGGGGGGGGGTACTGTCACACCCTGGCCTCTGTTATATTGATTTTCTTTATTAGTTTAGTTAGGTCAGGGTGTGACATGGGATGTTTGTGTTTTGTCTAGTTTAGGGTGTTTGTATTGTATAGGGGGTTTTGTTGAGTGTATGGGGTTGGGTTTAGTATAGTTGTCTAGGCAAGTCTATGGTTGCCTGAATGGTTCTCAATCAGAGACAGCTGTCATTCATTGTCTCTGATTGGGAGCCATATTTAAGGCAGCCATAGACAGTAGGCTTTCGTGGGTAATTGTCTATGTTGAACGTTAGTAGCTTGTGTGTGCACTTTCGTTTATAGCTTCACGATTGTTTTGTTAGTTTTGTAAGAGTGTTTCGTTTCGTGTTACGTCTTCGTCTAATAAAAGGAAGATGTATTTCTCTCATGCTGCGACTTGGTCCACTCATTATCCTCAAGACGATCGTGACAATATCTTAACATTAATAAATGTGAACTCATGGCTGTCAAAGATTGTGTGACACCTTCATATTATCGTTTTCCAGTAAAAGAACTTACATATTTAGGCATAACCATTACAAAGGATCAGATGTCTAGAGGCTAACTAAATTTTAACCCTCTTATTAAAAAACCCCAGAAGAAGCTAAATCAATGGCTACAGAGGGACTTATCTTTAAAAGGAAGAGTCCTAATAACCAAGGCTGAAGGTATCTCTAGACTAACATATGGCGCTCTATCTTTATATCTAAAATAAGCAAGGAGATAGACCAGATGCTTTTCAACTTTCTGTGGAGAAACCGTACCCATTACATTAGGAAAACTGTTGTAATGAACACTTATGAGAATGGTGGGCTGAATTTTCTGGACTTTACTACCTTAAATAATACTTTTTAAGATCAATTGGATAAAACAATTCCTAAGAAGACCCACTTCTATGTGGAATTTTATTTCTCATCATGTCTTCTCTACTTTTGGTGGCCTTAACTTCATGTTGGTTTGCAATTATAGTATTGGCAAAGTTCCAGTGAAACTTTCTGCTTTTCATCAGCAGGTTTTCTTGTCATGGTCCTTAATTTATAAGCATAATTTTTCTCCACACAGATATTATATATGGAATAATCGGGATATATTGTATAAAAATAGTTATTTGTTTTTAGAATATTGGTACCGAAATAATTGTCACGATCGTCTTGATATGAGTGAGAGGACCAAGGCGCAGCATGATATGAATACATCTTCTTTTTATTATTAAGAAGACGGAACACGAAACACTTATTCAAACTAACAAAACTACAAACGCAAGTGCACACACAAACTACTTACGTTCGACATAGACTAGACATATACAATGACCCACAACAGCTAAAGCCTATGGCTGTCTTAAATATGGCTCCCAATCAGAGACAACAGTAACCAGCTGTCTCTAATTGGGAACCCATTCAGGCAACCATAGACTTTCCTAGACAACTACACACAACACTAAACCATCTATACTCCTTAACCCTCTAAACCATACAACCCCCTAGAGTCTAGGGGTGTCAAACTCATTCCACGGAGGGCCTAGTGTCTGCAGGTTTTTGGTTTTTCCTTTCAATAAAGCCCTAGACAACCAGGTGTGGGGAGTTCCTAACTAATTAGTGATGTTAATTCATCAATCAAGTACAAGGGAGGAGCGAAAACCCGCAGACACTCGGCCCCCCGTGGAATGAGTTTGACACCTGTGCCCTAGACAATACAAAAACACATACTTCATGATGTCACACCCTGACCTGACTAAAATAATAATGAACACAAAGATAACTAAGGCCAGGGTGTGACAATAATATCCTATTGGTGAGCCAACTGGTAAATGCAGAGGGTCTTTTACTCAGTTATAAGGGATTCTTATCACTTTACAAGGTCCCTGTAACACCTAAAGATTTTCCAATTGTTTTAGATGCCATTCCCTCAGGTGTTGCTTTATTTTTCAGGAACGGTTCAAGACCTGACCCTCAGAACCTACCTTCCGTTGACCCTGTTGACTCATCAGTAGGAAAGATTTGTTTCTTTTTTGGTCCATTCAACAACAGAGCGATACGAACCTTGTTTCAGCAGGATGTTGTATCTATACCTTCTGTCATGCCTTATTGGAATGGATTTATTGTTAATATCTGTTGGAAAACAGTTTGGATGTTGCCACACACATACCTAATTGTTAACAAAATGAAGGAAGTTTCCTTTTAAATTATTCATAAATATTATCCTGCCAACCACTATATGAAGAAGTTTGAGGAAAACATCAACTCAAATTGTTCCTTTTGTAATGACCACCCAGAAACAGTGTTGCATCTTTTTTGGCATTGTATTCATGTAAGAAAACTGTGGCAAGACATCAGTAGATTTATCATTGAACACATTTATGAAGATCTTACACTATTGTGGAGAGATGTACTGCTTGGATTCTTTACCTATGATAGAAATAAGCTGAAACATTTTTATGGCATTAATTTCATTATTCTTTTGGCCAAATGTCATATTCACAAATGTACATTTACAAACAAACACCACATTTTCATACCTTACAAAAAGACTTTGAACTATATTTTAAGACAATGAAATACTCTACTAACAAAAAAGCTGTTAATAATAAGTGTCTGTATGTATTTCTGTACAGCACTTTGAGATTTCAGCTGATGTAAGAAGGGCTATATAAATACATTTGATTTGATTATGTCCCTTAAGGTCCTTGTGTAATGTGATATTGTACCCCCTAGCCCAATTGTCCGTTGTATATTATTTATATATACTTGTGTTCCCACATGTACTTCCTGTATTGATTTGTTGTTCATAAAAAATATAAATAAAATAAAAAAGCAGTAGGCCAATCCAAAATCGACTCCTAGACCCTACAACCCATGCACTTGTGGAGCTCTAAGACGATTTGACAGGTGTTAGTAATATGGCAATAGCTCCACATTGCCCTCTGATAGTCTCTGAATAAGTTTCACCATATTGCTTACACCGGTCAAATCCTCTCTTATACAGTAATGTGGATGCTACCATGATTACGGATAGTCTTGAATGAATCGTGAATAATGAGTCAAAAAGTTAGACGCACAAATAGCATACCCCCAAGACATGCTAACATCTCACACCATGACAATAAGAGGGGAGGTTAGCATTTTTTTTGGTGGGGGGGGTTGATATTTGTGCGTCTGTAACTTTCTAAATCATCATTATTCAAAATTCATACAGGACTATCCGAAATCATGGTAGTATCCACATTAATGTAGAAGTGTTTAGAGACATATCCTATTATTATTTACAATAAAAGTGACTCCAAAATGACACAATACATTATTTAGCATTCATTTCTATTGGGCATAAAATTATCAGAAACACAACCAAAACAAACAGAAAATGCATCTAACAAGTTTGTAGAGTCACAAGCTTGATGTAATCATTGCGTGCTAGGAATATGGGACCAAATACTAAACTTTTGACTACTTTAATACACATAAATGAATTTGTCCCAATACTTTAGGTCTCCTAAAAGGGGGGACTATGTACAAAAGTGTGGTAATTTCTAAACAGTTCACCAATATGGATGAAAATACCCTCAAATTAAACCTGACAGTCTGCACTTTATTGTATCATTTCAAATCCAAAGTGCTGGAGTGAAGGGCCAAATAAAAAAATTATCACTGTCCCAATACTTTTGAAAATCACTCCTTTTTATACTTGTTTGTCAGTAAAGTTTATTGTTTTGCCTACCTATTTCAGTGATTAAGAAGGTCTACTTTGCTATTTTATACAACATAAAAGGGAAAAATGTGTAATCTTTATCATTTCAGCCAGTAGTTTTGAAAGTAGAGCTCACGAGCCAAAACAGGTCCCCGAGAATAACGTCATCCATTTCGAATGGTATTTTACGTCCTGCAAAATAATTTTTTCCTGCAATTCATGTGATGTTACAAATTCCAATTTCTACGATATGTAACAAGTTTGTAACTGCTTTGGGGCCCATTCAATATCTTTAACTGCTCTGGAAAAAGATTGATGTATGTTTTGTGTTTCTTTTATTTGTAGTCATTGTTGTTGATATTAGAGGCATTTTTATCAGAAAGGATGACATTTGATGTAATTTCTTTTTTTGCATCAATAGGTCCACACCACTTTACATTGGGAGTTGCCTCTTTTAGGCATATGCCAATGATTACACCACTGTCATGGAGAAAAGAAACTGACAAGAGTGAGAGAGGATATTGTGAAATAGTGGGCTGGCAGATCCCAGTCTTCTCTACTTTGAGGTTTGTCTGATTGTGAGTCACTTCATCAAACTGGTCTTTCTTTTTATTTTCCATTTCCATCCACTACAGAGGCTAGAGTTTCTGACTGTAACTCTGGCCAACATGACAGGCTTCCACATGAGATCGTAGCTTTGGCAGAGGAGGAAGATTGGGAAACAGAGGAGTGAAGGAGCGACAGACAAGGGGAAAAGGAGGTAGTGCCGAAGGAGGTGAGGAATTAAGATCTCCAGTTAAGGGGAAGGGGGGGAATAGGGCAGAAAAATGTGCTCTAGGTCAGGAAAATATTGGAGGAGAGGGTGCAAAGACCGGTGTTGGAAAGGGGGGAGGCAGAGTAGGAGCAGCATGGAGTAAATACAGAGAGGGGGAAGATGCAGGCGCAAGAACAGAGCTAGTAATCAAATCAGTTATAAGTGTCACAAATGGAACAAATGGAAAAGAAAATGTTAGAGAGAATGGAAAGGTCGAAGGGATAGAAAATGGAGAAGAACTCAAAGTAAGGGACAGAGGTCCAGGGAGACGAGAGAGAGGAGGAAGGGTGACTGCAAATACAGACGGTCTAGGCCAGGGAGAACCAGTAGAGCTGAAGATAGACAAGAGAGGAAGAGTGAACAGAGGGGTGGGTGGGAGAAGTAATGGAGGTTTGGGTGTAAGAGGTGGAGGGAGAGATGGATTGGGAGGAGGGAGTGAGAATGAGGTAGGACAGAGAGGAGATGTTGAAGCAGGAGATAGCGCTGTGGTTGGTGGAAGACCAGGAGAAGACTCACATCTAACCCAGCAGGACTACCTCCAGCTGATGAAATCACTGAGCGTCAGGCTCCCTGAAGGTGTCCTGACACCACAGGTGATTGAGCTGGCTAACATGGAGAGCAGCATCCAGGATGCCCAGGCCATCATCCCAGACCTGGAACACTTTAACATCCGGTTCAAAGCCGTTCCTCGACTGGGCTGCCGGGAGGTTAAACACTTTCTGGCCATGAAAAGGGACAGCCAGGTCCTTCAAATCACAAAACTCCTCTTCTTTGACCAAGAGGATGATGAAGAGCAGCGTAGGAAACACTGGAGGGGGAACAAGACCAACACAGGCCGAGGGTTCAGGCTGAGGAATAGGTACATGGGTGATACGGCTGTCTCAACACCGGCTATGTACACCAGTGCCACCAGGAGTTGGGCTAGGTTGGAGGTGGGGGGGGTGTCTTCGATAGTGACTAAAGGAACCAGAGTGAATGTGAAAGACATTGAGAGCAAAGAGTATTGTGACGAGTCAGTGTTTTGGAGGAACGGAGTGTCACCCGGGCCTCGGAGGTTCAATATGTTCTTCCAGAATGAAGCAGACGAGTTGGAAATGCTCAAGTTCTTTCATGAGCTGGGAGAGGGCAGGTCAGGTGGAACCAGGACAGCATCATACACCAAAGGCAACAAGGTGGAGTATGGATTCCTCAGCGGAAGGTTGGACTTCCTGGCCCAAATCCAGACGGACAATTCTGAAAAAAGCGGAAAAGCCGCTGAAAAGAAGAAACGTGAACAGCTCGTGATCGAATGCAAAAGCATGGTTGCCAACATGGTCGGGAAACTGGTCACTACAATTCCCAACAGTAACCAGTACAGCTACCAGGTCCAGACCTACATGTACATTCTGAATAGGGAGGGGGAGGTAGAAAAGTGTTCTCAGATGAAGAGAGCAGTGATGATTGTGAGACACTACCACCAGGGAGGGGACCCTCCCAGGGACTTCCACTGGAGTTACCTGCAGATAGAGCCCTCTGTCCAGGCTGAGATAGACAAGCTGAGGGCCCTACTCCAGGTGGAGGTGTTGGCTTGCTACTTAGCCCTCCTCAACCTCATCTTCCAGAAGGAAACTAAACCTCAATAACTGTGATTTTTATTATTAATTAGGTAGTATGATTATGTCTAGTCTATGATTTATTAAACTGGAAAGAAAATAATAAATTAAGATTATCTAGATCATGTTTATATACTGGGTGGTTCGAGCCCTGAATGCTGATTGGCTGAAAGCTGTGGTATATCAGACCGTATACTACTGGTATGACAAAAAAATTTTTTTTTACTGTTCTAATTACATTGGTAACTAGTTTATAATAGCAATAAGGCACCTTGGGATTTTTGTGGTACAGTATTTGACCAATATACCACAGCTAAGGGCTGTATTCAGGCACTCTGCGTCGTGCCGTGCATTAGAACAGCCCTTAGCAGTGGTATATTGGACATATATCACACCCCCTCAGGCCTTATTGCTTAAATATGAATCATATTTTTCAGTACATACAGAGAGCAGTTGTTTAAAAATATATTTATTATGTTTTACATTGTTTTGCTTAGGGAGTTAATTGCCCCTGCAAACACACCAGCACACTAAAACTTGTCATACATGAGAATCAGAACTGTAATAAAACACTTAATTCATATTTAATTTGATGCAAAAGCGCAAAACAAACTAAGCAAATTCTCTTTTACTCTTCTGCAAGTACAAATAGCACCACAAACTAAAGCCAAAGTCAGAACTGACCAAATCCATTGAACCCAGACCTGGTTTAGTTCTGATCCATTTCGCCACATCTCATCGGGGCCTGTTGTCCTGGGTCAGGTCTAACTAATGCCATCTTTCAGGTCTTGATTGAACTAAGCGAGTGCCATGGGCTAAGTTTTTTTGTTCTTAAAACACCACAAAGAAGCAAAAACAAAATTTAAAAAAACATTCACCCACATGTCACAGATAGTACATGTGTATTTTTCATTATATAAATTACTTAAGTTCCTCCATTTTACTGTTGTTACACACAAAGTGCCTTCTGAAGGACCTGTTCAATCACAGCATTATATTACAAAATCATCATCAATGTCCTCAGTATCATTAATACTGCGTTCATAACCAAGTGAGAAGGTGGCATTTACCACATATGACTGGGAAAAACCCACTTGAACACCGTTCCAACTGGTAATTTACTAGTGGGAAACTTGTCTATCATCCCTGAGCTCTGACTTCTCCCTCATGGTGACCTCTGACGTCACCTATAAGAAAATTACCTCGATAACAGCATTTCTGGCTGTTAAATGCAACAAAGTATTATTTATAAAAAGCAATCTGTTAATATGGTTTTTGAACACTGTAATTTGTTGACAAGCGTGAAAGCTGTACTTTTAATTTACAGTTGACGCCACTTGTTGGCCATTAGCCAATCAGCGTTTCCCAACGAATTCAAAGAACGTAAAACGTATCCAAATGGTATTTACGACTTCACAACTGGTAATTACCACCTTCCCACTTGGTAATGAACACAGCATAATAGTAGGCTACTACTCAGTACCATGGTTTGGGGTCAATGCCATTTCAATTTTGTCAACAGAATTAAAATGTAATTGGTTCCAACCATACTCTTCAAATAGCTAAGGAAAAGGTATAACGGGTCAGAAGTACATTTTGGTCAAGGCCCAGTCAGCATCCTACTCTAAAATAGCAACACAGAGTAAATGTGTATGTCTAGCAGTGCATTGGTTGAAATGGCTCTGCACTGTAGTCCAACTTAATTTGAAGGTCGTTATTCAATATTTTTACCCATTCGTAAAATGTAGGCTAAGTGATATTGTGTTTATTTCTTTCTTAACAATAGTAAACATATCTAACCGTTTTAAATGTAATCCATTTATTACAATGACCTGTAAGCATATAAATCGTGATCAAAAGCCTGCTTTATCACTTACTGTGATATTACTATGTAAAAATTATTCTAAGCAATGTATAAGCAGACCTTCAAATAAAGTGTGACCTATGAGTCAGTACACAGCCATCAGCTACTGAAACAAACGGGATGGGAGTGTTAGAAACTGTTCCTATGGTTGCATTGTCAGCACTAACACGTCAGTCATGTAGAAAGGCCTTACGGTTTCCACTAGATAACACAGTCACAAAGTCAAAATTGGCTCTATCGTGAAAATTCATGAAAACAAAATTGTGCTTTTGGTCTCAATTTAAAGGTCAGGGTTAGGCATCAGGTCATCAGTTTGGTTAAGGTTAGTTAGGTTTAAAAGAAATTGTAGAAATAGGTGGGGTTCATGACTTTGTGGCTGCATTAACTAGTAACAACACCTTGTATTGTGCCAGCTGAACCAGATGTAACAGAGTCCGTTTGAGACGTCACTCTCCATCCAGAGGTGGCCACTCCAGGTCATGAAAGGAAAAAAAGTATCCAGGTTTTTGTTGCCACCTCCAAATAATGACGCCTGGGCCATGCAAACCAGGGCAGGTGACTTACCATCTAATATAATGAACTAAGTGTTTAGGAATCATAGATGTCACAAATCCTCGAGCCTTCCATAAACTGGTGTGCCCACCTCTAAACTCATCCCTGAAACTGTCAAAATGAACTAGGATGACATTGCGCATAGACACCGAACTGAGGTCAGTTTTATGTTTCTCCGGACTTGGAGAGAATAAGTGATGATCCTAGATCTGTGCCTAAGGGCAATATCTATCCGAAGCGTCAAAAGCATCACGTGGGATAGATCCGTCCCACTACTGACATCAGATCACATGGGAAGCAAGTGGTCATCCCTCTCTTCTGGCTCCTCCTCTGGCTCTGTGGACACACCCCTGTATGTGGGAGGTTCCTCTTCGGGGCCCTGTGTCCTACACACGACGTTACATCCATCCTGAGGGTGAGGGAGAGAGAGTGAGAGTTATGACTGACCAGCCAATCCCAGCCCTCAAAAGAACAGCTAAGTGCCCTCAAGTAACGCATAATTGTGGCCTTCAACATAGACTCTGAATCCCAAATCAACCCATATACCCTCCAACAGACCCCGAATCCCAAATCAACCCATATACCCTCCTTCAACATAGACCCTGAATCCCAAATCAACCCATATACCCTCCAACAGACACTGAATCCCAAATCAACCTAAACACCTTCCAACCTAAACACTCGTAGGGGATAGGGTTTGGGATTGTACCAGAGAGATATGTGACATCCATAGTCTTACGTCAGATAGTTCAGTGCAGACGGCCGTTGCGTTATCTGATAACTCGCAAACACTCATGGCATAGCTAGAAAGAAGCTTGAAAATGTTACCAAGGTGACATCGTCCACTAAACCCCCTTTCATCCTCAAAAGAGTCAGAGTTAATCTTTCCAAAAACAATAAACCTGTAGCTAATATTGATGTTTTTTCATGAGCAAATCTTCACTAGCTAGGTACATTATCGAGTTGGCCAAATGTTCCAAAGTAGCGAGGCACAGTGCCGTCTGTCCGAATCAGATACATGCTGATTTCTGAGAACAGTCCCAGAACTTTGCTGCCGTACTTCATCAACAAGCTGGAAAACTAGATACTGTATGGCCATTCAAACAAGCTTGCACTGGGCTGCTAGCTGGAGCAAGTTTGCTCAGCTGACCGAGCAGGATTTGCCGTAGTAGCCAGCACATCATCACTACCAAGAGAGGAGTGATTTTCAGAATTAGCTATTAGTGTTAGGCGGATGAACAAAATCTAGATTTTTTTCGATTAGGTCCACGTCCTATAAGACAGATCGGTTGAGGGACGAGCTTCACGTAGTAGTGACGCCACCTGACGTGAGACAGTGATGTGACTTCTACAAACACTCACCGCTGCCAGGTTGCCAACCTGCGTCCAGAAGACATAGTTGGGGAACTGCTGCAACCCTTTGGCCCCGACAATCAACCGCTGGTAGAGGAATCCACAAATGAGGTACACTGACAAGAGGACGAACCCACTGGGACAGAGGAATGAATACAATTTTAAAAAAAGGTGTCAAATCCCCAGTTGGAAACCCATCCCATTAACTGACATATGAACAAACATCACAATGATTCACAGTGATAATTATTTTGGTGTTCTGCTGTGTTAAGCGTTGAGGAAATAAGAGACCATTATTATAATGAATACCAATAAATATGATCCGTTTTGCTTGATCTTGCAGCTTTGTTTGGGAAAAGTCTGAGTATTTCTGTAGTCACTGGAATGTGTGTAATCAGGAAGGATGCATAATCTTAGTACTAACATTATGAGTATTATGGAGCCTGCACTGAGCTGGGATGGCAGAGCAGGACAGACCGCACTGGAGTCCAGTTCAAACAGATAGAAACAGTCCGTGTCCCTCTCCCTCTCCTCCAACACCACTTCCAGCTTCCCCTAAGAGATACATGGGGAGAGTGAGAGAAAGAGAGGAAGACAGAGGTTTGAGCAAGAGGGAGGACGATAGGAAGGGATGTAGAGAGGTGTGCATCAGTGTGTGACAGGGAGAGAGGGAGAGAGGCATGACAAATCACCACACCACAGTGATCTATAGACATTGAAGAATACGGACCAAACCCTCCCTCCCCTCTCTCACCATTTCCACTCCTCTGTTGCAGGAGATCATGACGATGGCCTTCCTCATCTCCTTGGAACAGTGGGTGTCATACTTGGTGCCGTTGCTGTAGATCAACATCACCCAGTCACCTGTAGGGGGTGATGGGTAGCAGAGAGCGAGAGAGAAAGAGTGAGCGAGAGAGATGGAAGGGGAGAGAGAAAGGGCATCACTATATCTGGTCATGCTAGAGCTGACTTACAGAGATACTATAATATAACACACTGATACGACCGCCACATGACTTTTTCAAAAGAAAAGATATAGAACCTGGACATTCTTACTTCCTCCGATAGCCTGTGTTGCAGTGTACAGGCCAAGCACGGTCTCAAGTTTTTTCTCGGTATGGTCGATCTGAACGAGTCCCGCTCCTACCGTTTTCCCCACATCCCCACACACCTGGAACTGATATGTGTAGCTCTCCATGTTGCTTGTCGTCTTCACAGAGAAACTGTAACCAAGGGAACCGTGAAAAAAAACTGAGGTAACGTTACCTTGTATAAGTGTTACGTGTGATGTTACATGAGTGATGTACACTAAAAGTAACACTCTGGAAAATGAAAACTACGGGAGTTTCCAAGCTTAATGTGGCCTCATGACAGCTGAACAATAACCCTTTTATACCATCATGCAAAGCTAATTTCTGTGACAGCTGACAAAGTATAATTTCATCTCCCCAAGCAATGGACGTCAGTGTGCGTGGTCTTACTTTTTTGCTGATAAACACTTGCTTTGATACCCCTCACCTGGTAAAGCAATAGGATATACCACAGATATTTATATTTCTTCCATTTCTAAAATGGTCATTCCTTACGTCTTGTTAGTGAGCGGTTCTAGCAGACTGAGGACCTTCCGTTCTGCCGGGGACTCAGAGAACAGCTTACACCTCTTGGTGTCGTCACTGGCCTGGCCTCCACACACCAACAAGACCAGCTGAACAGCCAGAACTAACAGCCGCACAGACGTTGCTGTGTGTGGGGGTGACATGGACACCTGGGGGAAATATATAATGGTACACGATTAAAATAATATACTTAGTAAGGCTTATTTGGTGTTTCACTGCATGACTGATTCATTGCCTAACCAATTCATTTGACACAGTGACACTGATAAAAGCAGTAAACGAGTGCTGCACTTTTAACGTTGTAGGACTACTGAGAAAAAACACCTGCCTTGTGATATTTACAATGATTGTACAAAACCTCCGGAACATGTGCTCTTCCCATTACATACTGACGAGGTGAACGCTATGATATTGATGTCCCTTATTGATGTCACCTGTTAAATCTACTTCAAATCAATATAGATGGAGGGGATAAGACAGGTTAATGAAGGATTTTTAAGCACATGGATTGTGCCATTCAGAGAGTGAATGGGCAAGACAAAATATTTAAGTGCCTTTGAAGGGGGTATGGTAGTACCGGTTTGAGTGTGTCAACAACTGCAACGCTGCTGGGTTTTTCCACGCTCAACAGTTTTCTGTGTGTATCATGAATGGTCCATCACCCAAAAGGACATCCAGCCAACTTCACACAACTGCGGGAAGCACTGGAGTCAACACGGGCCAGCATCCCTGTGGAACGCTTTCGACATCTTGTAGAGTCATGCCCCCAATGAATTGAGGCTGTTCTGAGAAGGGGGGTGCAACTCAATATTTGGAAGGTGTCCTATTGTTTTGTGCACTGTCACTATTTCTGTGATTCCTAAGACAGAGACACATCTCATGAGCAAGTAGGCCTACCAAGATATAACTCTACTACAACAGCGAGTCAGACCATATGAACTCTGACTGGTAAAATGACGCAGCAAAGCTGCTTTCAAAAATGGTGCGTTCAAGAGAACTGGGAACTCGGAAAAATACCAAGTCAAATCATGATGTCAGTGATCTACAACTCGGAAAGTCGGAGCTCTAGAAAAAGGCCCCAGTTGTAGTTCCCGAGTTGGAATTAGGAGGACGGTTTAAAAAAAAAAAACGATCAGAGCTCGTTTCTTCCCCTCAGTTCCCAGTTGTCTCGAACGCTCAGAAGTTGGACATTTCCGAGTTCACAGTTGTTTTAAACGCGGCATAACATCTATTTGCAGGAGGAAATGAAACTATCCCGCCATCTTGACTTGCACACCCCTGACCTAAGGTGCATTCAGGATGGTTTCTGCAACGTTCCGTGAGCACTCAAGGCAAAACTGTCGAAGATAAACTGAACACCGTGGTAGATGCCGTAAATCATTGCGAAATAGATGATAAAGCCGTAATTAACAAGCAGCTGTCATGCAACTTTTGAAATTTTTTAGAACGTTAACTTACGCATCCTGAATCCACCCCTAGCCGCGGCTGATACTGTAACACGAACAACTTTTAGACATACCTTCATTCCGAAAAGATGTAGCCAGCTATTCCGAAGTGTAGGTTGGGTTAGGTTGAAATGGCTACAACCTAGCTGATCAAGTAGCTAGCAAAAGCAAGCTAAATTGGACACTGTGTCCTCTGTTTTGTCTTGCAAATGCAACAGACTAGCACCTGGTAATCAATTTCGATCACGCACAATTACGAAATCATGTTCGTTAACATTCCGCTATAAAATGTACTTTAAAGTAAACGATTTATGCTATAAAATCATTATACAGCGTCTAGCGTTACTTTGTGAGATGCGGAAGTGGAACTAAACAAGGAAACGCATGTGACGAGCAAAGATTTAACTAAACCAAGATAGACCATAGCTTGTCGTTTCAAATGGTATCAAATGAGTCGTAGTGTGCAGAACAAGCAAGGAGGTGGGCAGAGCCAAGCACGCGCTAGCGATATCCTATTGGCGAGTTCTAGTATACATCTGCATATTTACGTTAGGGAACGCCTACTCTGTGAAGTGCGTGTGTGCAATAACTCAATTGCTTTTGCACTCCTAAACAGCGCGATTAAATAAAAAGAATTGAGCAAGGTACCACGTTCATCTGTACAAACAAGAGTATAAACAAACAATAGTATAAAGTATAAACACCATGGGACCACGCAGCCGACATAGCGCTCAGGAAGTAGACGCGTTCTGTCTCCTTGAGATGAACGTACTTTGGTGCGAAAAGTGAAAATCAATCCCAGAACAACAGCAACGGACCTTGTGAAGATGCTGGAGGAAACAGGTACAAAAGTATCTGTTACGTTTGTATTTGAGTGTGTGTGTTTCAGGAGATGGCATCCTGAAATTCTCCCCAAGCAGCTGATTGGTCGGCCCCAATTGATGATTGGAGAGCTGACCCCGCCCCCTCGTCAAGACGCAGCTGTCTCCAATTACCAATGCCTTCTGAAGCTATCAAAGCCAGTGTTCTGTTGTTCAGGAGAGAGAGATGATAGGCAGGCATGGATCATTGCTGAGAGAGGAGGTTGATGGTTATAGCATGTTGGTCGTTGGTATGTACTGTGTTAGTTGTTGCTGGGAACAGTTGGTATGTTCTGTGTGAGATTGTTACTCAGATAGAGCTTATTTGATGTCCTTTGTTTCTTAGTTTGTTTGAGATATTGTTTGATATTCTGTTTCATTTCCCAGGGGGGAAGGGGAAGGCACCTAGGGAGTGCTTAGGCAAGAGGCCCGTGGGCATACATATACCCGTAGTACACTGCTCAAAAAAATAAAGGGAACACTTAAACAACACAATGTAACTCCAAGTCAATCACACTTCTGTGAAATCAAACTGTCCACTTAGGAAGCAACACTGATTGACAATAAATTTCACATGCTGTTGTGCAAATGGAATAGACAACAGGTGGAAATTATAGGCAATTAGCAAGACACCCCCAATAAAGGAGTGGTTCTGCAGGTGGTGACCACAGACCACTTCTCAGTTCCTATGCTTCCTGGCTGATGTTTTGGTCACTTTTGAATGCTGGCGGTGCTTTCACTCTAGTGGTAGCATGAGACGGAGTCTACAACCCACACAAGTGGCTCAGGTAGTGCAGCTCATCCAGGATGGCACATCAATGCGAGCTGTGGCAAGAAGGTTTGCTGTGTCTGTCAGCGTAGTGTCCAGAGCATGGAGGCGCTACCAGGAGACAGGCCAGTACATCAGGAGACGTGGAGGAGGCCGTAGGAGGGCAACAACCCAGCAGCAGGACCGCTACCTCCGCCTTTGTGCAAGAAGGAGCAGGAGGAGCACTGCCAGAGCCCTGCAAAATGACCTCCAGCAGGCCACAAATGTGCATGTGTCTGCTCAAACGGTCAGAAACAGACTCCATGAGGGTGGTATGAGGGCCCGACGTCCACAGGTGGGGGTTGTGCTTACAGCCCAACACTGTGCAGGACGTTTGGCATTTGCCAGAGAACACCAAGATTGGCAAATTCGCCACTGGCGCCCTGTGCTCTTCACAGATGAAAGCAGGTTCACACTGAGCACATGTGACAGACGTGACAGTCTGGAGACGCCGTGGAGAACGTTCTGCTGCCTGCAACATCCTCCAGCATGACCGGTTTGGCGGTGGGTCAGTCATGGTGTGGGGTGGCATTTCTTTGGGGGGCCGCACAGCCTTCCATGGGCTCGCCAGAGGTAGCCTGACTTCCATTAGGTACCGAGATGAGATCCTCAGACCCCTTGTGAGACCATATGCTGGTGCGGTTGGCCCTGGGTTCCTCCTAATGCAAGACAATGCTAGACCTCATGTGGCTGGAGTGTGTCAGCAGTTCCTGCAAGAGGAAGGCATTGATGCTATGGACTGGCCCGCCCGTTCCCCAGACCTGAATCCAATTGAGCACATCTGGGACATCATGTCTCGCTCCATCCACCAACGCCACATTGCACCACAGACTGTCCAGGAGTTGGCGGATGCTTTAGTCCAGGTCTGGGAGGAGATCCCTCAGGAGACCATCCGCCACCTCATCAGGAACATGCCCAGGCGTTGTAGGGAGGTCATACAGGCACGTGGAGGCCACACACGCTACTGAGCCTCATTTTGACTTGTTTTAAGGACATTACATCAAAGTTGGATCAGCCTGTAGTGTGGTTTTCCACTTTAATTTTGAGTGTGACTCCAAATCCAGACCTCCATGGGTTGATACATTTGATTTCCATTGATCATTTTTGTGTGATTTTGTTGTCAGCACATTCAACTATGTAAAGAAAAAAGTATTTAATAAGAATAGTTCATTCATTCAGATCTAGGATGTGTTATTTTAGTGTTCCCTTTATTTTTTTGAGCAGTGTATATAAGTCCCTCTTCCTTTTCTGTCATTGCCCAATCCTGTTACTGTGATCTGAAGAACTAGCTTTCCTTTTCTGTGGAACTTGGAGTTCTTTCCCACTTACCTACTTCTCCAGGGAATGTTAGGGACGTTTTTATAAGCCTGCTGTGGGCTGTGTTGGTGGTTTGTTTGCTGAGTCGCAGTGTGAGTGTGTTCTCACTCCTCTTTGCCTCCCCTCCCCCTTCCTTGATTCTAGAATCTACAACCCTTACCTACCTTAAGTGTGCTATGCAGACACACCCGGCTATCCTGCATCAACCAATCACAGACAAGGGAGAGTCACCCAGGAGGTGTACTTCCTGTATTTGGTGAGAGAGGAATGGAGCAGGAGAGAGAGAGATAGGGAGTCAGCGAGCTTCATCTCGGGATCAACAGTAACTGATCACGATCACGTCAGTGTTGGAGGAAGGAGAACAGATTGATTTGTGGGATAAAGTCCGTGGGCTTTTGTTTAGTTTGTCCAGATTCTTCTGTTCATTAACAGCGGCTGTGAAGACAAGACAGAGAGAAAAAGAGGAGGGGAAGATAAGTGTCAATCTGTTCAGACTTGTTTGGGAATTTGAGCAAGGAAGGAGGGAAGAGGAGGGGTGAAACAGCAAGAGAGAAGGAGAGAGAGAGAGAGAACAGCAGAGGGGAGAGGTTGACAGACAGATTGAGAAGAAAACAGATGCTGAGAGAGACAGAGGGTCAGGATTGGATTAAAGTTGAAATAGAACTCCCCCCCCCCCCCCCCCCCCCCCCCCCAGCAGATCTGGAGAGGAAGGATTGCTTGTGTTGTGCAATCCTTGTTGGTTCACACTACTGAACTAACTGAGAGCTGCAGAGAGGAGGGAGACTGGACATCTCTAGCGTACTAAACTCAGGTGAGTCCCTCAGATCTCTTTACTGTGTTTCTCTACTGATTTACCAGTCATTCTACAGTTCTAAAATTGATTCATGGCTAATTTGTCTAGTGGTTTATGTGTTACATGTGTTTTCATTGTGTGTAAGTGAGTCCTGTTTTAGGGTTAGTTGGTGTGTTGAGCGATGTTATGTGGACTGTGCTGCGTTCAATAAATCAGTGTTCCCAGGTGTCACATAATCTGGGGGGCTGTAACTGTCCTTATCTACAACACTTTGCTGTTGGCTCTGTTGTTGTATAGATACTTGGTGCTCCAAGCTTAAAGGGAAAATATAGTTTTTGAGTAGATTTTCCCTTTAAATTAACTCAAGCAGTTAGCAGTAGAACCCATTGAGTTCAAGTGTATTGAATTACAGGGTTGGCTATTGTGGGTTGGCTATTAAGTGTTGTCTGACTAAAGGTTGTGATGCTGTGGTCTCAAACTGATCGCATAAACACATTGTTGCCTGTGATTCTTATCATCATAACACCCACAGTTATAACACATTGGACTTGTTGTATTATAGTTACAGTATTTTCACCTTTTTGTAATGACATTTTTTTTTTAACTTCCAATTTGAATTAATGAATAGTGAAGCATTGGTCAGGGCTGGTAAAGACACTAGGCCACTATTCAGCTTCAGTGTTCAGGGGCCACAATAGGCCTAACACGGAACCCAAACCGGCAGCGCGCGTGCGCCATCGTGCATACATTTATTTTGTCCCCCTACACCAAACGCAATCACGACACGTAGGTAAAAATATCAAAACAAACTCTGAACCAATGACATTAATTTGGGGACAGGTCGAAAAGCATTAAACATGTATGGCAATTTAGCTAATTAGCTTACACTAGCTAGCTAATTTGTCCTATTTAGCTAGCTTGCGGTTGCTAGCTAATTTGTCCTGGGATATAAACATTGAGTTGTTATTTTACCTGAAATGCACAAGGTCCTCTACTCCGACAATTAATCCACACATAAAACGGCCAACCGAATCGTTTCTAGTCATCTCTCCTCCTTCCAGGCTTTTTTCATCTTTGAACTTATATGGTGATCCATCTAGACTTTCATAGTATTACCATGACAACCGGCAAAACAGTTAGTCTTTCAATCACCCACGTGGGTATAACCAATGAGGAGATGGCACGTGGGTACCTGCTTCTATAAACCAATGAGGAGATGGGAGAGGCAGGACTTTCAGCCCGATCTGCATCAGAAATAGAAAGGAGTTGTATTTTAGCCCTTGGCATCGCAGACGCTTGTTTGCGCGCGCGAGCAGTGTGGGTGCAATAATTGAATAACATGGATTTCTAAATGTATTTTGCGCCGCTCGCGCACGCGACGTGTCCGGTCTGGTCAGCATGTAATGCTGTTGTTAACCTTCCATTTTCATTGATCTCAATATTCTTTTATCTCCATTTCGTGATTGAAAGTGTTGCTACTTCAAGTGATTCTATTGGTTGTGGCAGTATCCTTGCAGAATGTCCAGATTGTGATGAATTATAAGTTAATGAGAGAATATTACCATCTTTCAGGTTCTGAAAAAAGTATGTTACCATGGGGACCAAACGCCCCAGTCTGACTCCCTTTGACACATTTGATCCATCCAATCAAAGCGCTTCCTACTTGAACCCTCAGCCAATCAGCCAGATCTGCCGTGAAACAAGTCCCAGACCTGGAACTGTGGCCCGGACAGACAGAGAGAGGGAGAGGATCCGAGAGGAGGAATGGAGGAGAGAAAGAGAAATGGAGAGATTTAAGGACAAGACAAGAAATAGAAGAAAAGAGATGGAACCCGGACCAAGAGAGAGGAACAGAGAGAAGGACTGTTCCCCCATATCCAGAGGGAGGGAGGAGGAAAGGGAATGGAGAGAGAGAGAAAGGGGGAGAGCGGGAGAGAAACATGCCAATGGAAGACCTACTTCAAATCTGGAGATCAGGAACGACAGAGACAGAGAAAAGGAGAGAAAGAAAGGAGACACGTTTCCTACAATTATAAAACATAGCAAAGAGAGAGACAGAAGAATGAGTGCATTTGTGGAGGAAGATGTGGGGAAAGAAGGAACGAGACAATTGGAGAGACAGAAGGGAACAGAGAGGAACGACTGGGAGAGAGAACGAGAGACAGCAGCAAAGATACAGCGGTATCGAGATGCAGAGAGGGACTTCCAAAGGTACAGAGAGAGGGAGAGGGAGAGAATCAGGGCACAGGAGGACGGGGAGAAAAATGGAGGGAGGCCCATGGAGGATAAGACATTGAGACGGAGGGAGAGAGCGAGGGAAGCGGAGCCAGATTTCAGAGAGAGGAGAAGAGAGAGGGACTCAAAGGGCAATGACCTATGGAGCAAAAGAGAAAGGTATATGGATGGAGAGCGAGAGAGGCCAAAACTCTGGCAGGGAGAAAGGGAAGTTAGAGAAAAAGAAGGAGATTCACAGAACTATTCGGATAGAGAGGGCAGGGATGGAAGGAGGGAAGGAAATACAGAGGGACAGAGGGACACCAGGAGTGAGGGAGACAGTGGTGGAGAGAAGTGGAAAGAGAGAGTGAGAGATGACAACAGAAGAGAACTGAAACATCTGCACAGTAAAAGTGAGGGGGACACTGAGGGGAACGCATCATGGGATAGAGTGAGAGAGAAAGAGAAAGATAGACAGAAATGGAGAGGGGGGGAGATGTACAGAGAGAGGGATGGAAGGAAAGATGCTTATAGACAGAGAGTGAGGGATGGGGGCAGGGACATTGATGGAGAGAGGGACATGGACAGATACAGAGAGAGGAACAGGAGAAAAGCGAGGGAAGTGGAGAGAGAGAGGGATGGGGTGAGAGAAGGGGGCAGGCAAGAGAACGGACCAAGGGAAAGGAGGGATCCGGAGAAAGATGGGGAGAAAACACAGCCCAATGTAACAGGAGAGAGGGGGAAGCGGATGGACGGAGAGAGGGAGAGATATTCCAAGGGGAAGGATGAAGAGAGGAGGTGCAGGGAGAAGAGGGACAGAGAGACAGATCCCAAAAGGGAGGGAGGAGCAGACGGAGCTAGCCGATCGCCGAGTGAGACAGCCCCAAGGGTGCCACCACGAGCCCAGAGCAGCGGAGAATGGAGCAGTGACACAGAGAGGGAAAGAAAATGGAGAAGAGGAAGAGAAAGTAATGAAGAGAAGGAGTCAGAGGGAGAGAAGGATGTGGACAGGGGGCAGAGAGAGTGTGGTGAAAGAGAGAGACCAGATAGAGTGAGGGGGAGAGAAGAAGGAGAGGAGGAGACGATACCAAAGCGCCCTGAGCAGCGGAGGATGTGGTTAGAACCACAGAAGGTCAGATATAACAAAGAATCCTCTTTAGAGGATGAGGTTAGAGAGCGAGAAAGAGATAGGCACACTAACAGATGGAGAGATAGAAGTGAAGAAGAGGACAGACCCGTGGAACAAAGGACAGGCAGAGAAAAAGAGAGGAAGACAGAGGGAGAAGGACAAGAGGATAGGTCGGTGGAACAAAGAATGTCCATAGACGAAGAGAGAGAAACTGAGAGGGAGGGAGGGCGGGAAAGGTATTTGGAGAGAGGGTTAAATGTAGATGAAGATGATGAGACAGAAGCCTGGAGGAGTTATAGCAGAGGAGAGGAACACCAGACTTACAGCGATGGAGAGAGAGAGGAACTCTGGCAGAGGGACAGGGAGACGGAGATAGAGAATGTGACAGATAACACAGAGGGTGACAGAGAGGAGGAAGAAGAAAGTGATAGATATGCAGAGTGGGAAGGACAGAGGGATATAATCCCTTCCTCTGAGGACGGCTTTATCACTGTGTGCAGTGGTGGAGAAGAGGAGTTTGAGGACTGCAAAGAATTCTTGGAGGTTGGGTTCACTAATCATGTTACCAGGCAACCTGTTAGCTTTCAGGGGAGCGAGGGAGAGATGGAGAGAGGTGGAAGGAGAAGACATGAAAGAGAGAGAGAAAGAACAGAAGAGCAGACAGAGCAAAAAGATGATGCATTGGAGGGAGAGGTGAATGACGGAAAGGGGAAGAAGCAACCCACCTATGTATTCTGTGTGATTGGACAAACACTGTCCAGGTCAAAACCCAATCAGACAGCAGTCCTGGGTGACATGGAATCAGAGCGGACCAATCAAAATCCTGGATATGGTCATAGGGACAGTGGTGACATCACACACCTCCCTCATGAGAACCCTTCCAGAGATGGAGACCAAGGGGCAGAGGATGAGAGAAAAATAGTGAGGGATGAAACCCACGTGCCAAAGGAGGAGAGAACAGACACAGAAGAGAGCTCCATAGTGGACGTCAGTCACACCACCCTAGAACGAGAGAGCGGAGAACGACTGAAGGTCATGGAGGAGAACCCATACGCTGAGATAGAGCGGAGAAACTCTGAGACCGAAAATCTCCTCAAAGAGTGGAGAGAAAGACATAAAGAGTACACAGAAACAAGAGAGAGGGACCCAACAGACAGTAGGAGGACAGAACCAGAGATAGGTCCATCTTCACATCCCAGTGGAGAGTACCACCACCATGGGATCCCTGTAGTTGACCAAGCCACCTCTGACCAGAATAACCCTGGAGTGATGAGCCCAGAGGAAGCTGTGGCCATCCAAATCTGTATAAGGGGAGCCTGGAGCACAGAAGAGGAGGCCAAGCGCCACTCCCAGGCCTCACACATGAAGTGGGCCAAGAACGTATTGAGCGAGATCCTTGGCAGCTCGGAGGAACACGCCCTTGGCAACCCCCAGCCAGAGTCACAGGGAGGTCAAGAGGTCAGCCAGACTGCGAGAGGGACCGAGAGGGTAGAAGAGGAGCTAGAGGAAGAAAAGGATGAGACGCTAGAGGGGGGAGGAGCCTCAACCGTCTACGCCACGGTTCAGAAGAGGACGAAGCGTGGGAGGAAGTCGGTGGAGGCGAGGCTGGCTGAACGGAAGGCAGAGCCAGGGAAAGTGGAGGATGAGAGAGGTACAGGGGAGAAACTAACAGACATGCATGCTGAGGCTTTCACAGCTATGCTTGGTGATGGCAAACCCATAGACATGCATGCTGCCCTGACCCTACACAATACTCATGGTGACACACCTACAGACAGACAGGGAGAGGAGGTGGAGGGTAACAATGTGTGTGCGGACAGACAAACAGACAGCCATATACATATCCAGGTAGAGATGGTGACAGAGGTTGAGGGTGAGATAGAGAAAGGGGTCGAAGTTGGGGACGAGGTTCATATACTGGATGCAGAGAAAGAAGTGAATGCCCAGAAAGAGGAAGATCTGTTTCTCTCTGTGAGCAACACCCTGTACAAACCAACCAGCTGCCCCAGCCTTATATACAACCCTGATTCAGAACAACCTATCACCCCCATAGAGGAAAAGACGGAGGAAGAAGGGGAGAAAGAGAGGACTGTGGGAGAGGGGGAAGAGAATAGTGTGGTAGAGGGGAAGCAGGAAAGGAGGATAGAAGATGGGACCGAGGACAGGGGGAATGTGGGAGAGGCGACTGAGGAGAGGAAAGTGGAAAGGGAGGAGGAGAAGAGGGTAGGAGGGGAAGAGGAGAGGATGAGGGAGGGCAAGGAAGAGAGTAAAAAAACGGGAGGAGGGGGGGTGAAGAGCACTTGTAGTTTCCAAGATTTGGGCACCGATGTTCGGTTTCGGAGGCGGGGGTTCCACAAGACAACAGAAAGAAGAAACGAGGAAGAAGAAGAAGGAAGAGAAGATGCGAGGGATCGCAGAACAAGAATATTCCAGGCGTCAGGTGAGACAGACAGAAAGAGAAGGAGGAATAAATCAAGAGAAAAGCAGCTCAACACCTAACACAGATTAACATTAGAATATCCTAATTATGGTCTTAATACTCAACACCTAACACAGATTAACATTAGAATATCCTAATTATGATCTTAATACTCAAAACCTAACACAGATTAACATTAGAATATCCTAATTATGATCTTAATACTCAACACATAACACAGATTAACATTAGAATATCCTAATTATGATCTTAATACTCAACACCTAACACAGATTAACATTAGAATATCCTAATTATGATTTTAATACTCAACACCTAACACAGATTAACATTAGAATATCCTAATTATGATCTTAATACTCAACACCTAACACAGATTAACATTAGAATATCCTAATTATGATCTTAATACTCAACACCTAACACAGATTAACATTAGAATATCCTAATTATGATCTTAATACTCAACACCTAACACAGATTAACATTAGAATATCCTAATTATGATCTTAATACTCAACACCTAACACAGATTAACATTAGAATATCCTAATTATGATCTTAATACTCAACTCATTTCATGATCATCTCAATCATGTCAACCTAACCAAACCTTTTAGAACGCCAGACAGAAGAGTTCAACCTTTTTAATTTGAAGACAGTTATACAAATGTTCATTCTTAGTTATTGATACTCACATGAAAAAATACTGTAGTATACTATGGTATAAATACTATATTATAAACCAGGTAGTTCGAGCTCTGAATGCGGATTGTCTGAAAGACGTGGTATACCAGACTATCTAACACTGGTATGACAAAAAATTACTTTTTACTGTTCTATTTACGTTGGTAACCAGTTTATAATAGCAATAAGGTACCTCAGGGGTTTGTGGTATATGGCCAATATACCACGGCTAAGGGCTGTATCCAGGCACTCCTCGATGCGTCCTGCATAAGAACAGCCCTTAGCTATGGTATATTAGCCATATACCACACCCCATTGGGCCTTTTTGCTTAAGTATTCACTGTAGGGTTTTTGCAGACTTTACTGTAGTGTTTTTGCAGAATACTGGAATATTTACTGTAGTATACTGTAGTATTTACAATTAACTATAGTATAAATACTGTAGTAAAAGAACTGTAGTATATACAAAAGTTATTAATGTAGGGTTTTTGCGAATTGTAATATGCTGTAGTATTTACTGGAGTGTTTTTGCTGACTAGTGTTTTTGTGGACATTACTGTAGTATTTACCATAGTATTCTACAGTATACTACAACATTCTATAGTAAGTATTGTAATATTCTATAGTAAACTAGTATTTTTTCATGTGGGATCTCACAAAAATCTTAATGAGATCCAACCTCTGATGCTAACTAACCCAACCTTACAACTGTGGACTTCTGTTCTGCTGTTTAAATTTCCTTATAATCTTGGTGTGAATTTCATCATCAGTTCATTGAAGTGATTTTATGCGGAGACTTACAAGAAACTGCCATCAGCTGAGTCACTGAAATGGGGGAAGGGGGCGGGGGAAAGGGAGGAGGACAGTGTAGGTGGGGACAGAGAGGCAATCCCAGAATCTCGCAATAAATAGGCAGGGTTAGACTGTCTGGAACCAGAACTCATTCCTCCTCCATGACTCTTCTATCCATTCTATCCCAGCTCTGTCTTCAGTTCAGTTTAGAGCACAGCCAGGGGAGTTTTGCAAACAACCCAACCCAAAAAAGTTCTGCCTGTTCTGTAGGCCATATTGGGCTGAGCTGTTCTCAGCCACAGCATATTACATTATTGGGTTATGTTGCTCTATCTCTCTGGATTACACTGGAACCAATATGTTCTGCTTCCAGATGAGGAGGTGAGCGTCAACTGGGGAGACGTGGACCTGAGGTGAGTAGAAGATAGCAGGGGGAGGGAGGGGGCATATGTCATGTTAGTGCACTGGGCTACCACAGTGACAGTTTCATTACATGGTCATATTTTATTTTATGTATAGAGTACAGTTAGATTTGTTGCCTGCCATTTAACCCTAACACTAGGCTGTGTTAGGTAGTGCCCGAGTTAAAATTGTCACGAACTGGCTCAAAGTCTGTAACAAAAAGGGAGACAACGTGAAGATTAGAGATAACAAAAATATATTTATTAACTGAGGTAACGTAAATACAATTAACAATGGTGTGTGTAATCAGTAGTGTAAGTGAGTGGTTGCGTGCATAAATGTGATAATGAGTGGTGTTGAAAGGTGCCAAAGCAAACAAACAAAACGGCCACAAAAATGCCACAAACAAAATCTAACAGTGTGTCTGCATGGAGAGAGTCTCCTCAATGAACGGGGAAGAGGTGTATTTATCCCGGGACCACTCCCGGGCCCAGGTGTGTCGCTGACAACCCTCCCAGCTCCGCCCGCCGACATCCTAATAAGGAAAACAAGAGCAAAGAGAAAGAATACGTCAGAGTGGGAGGGTCGTCACCCCCCCGGGGACCAACAAGGACCCCGGAACACCATACCAGTCACACATACAAATTGACCCAGCCTGCATCCCAAATTGACCCAGGCTGCGTCCCAAATACATGGGGGTACTTGTTCACACTTCCATCTGCCCCAGCTAACCTCATCCTCCCCAGACCTCAACAACCTTTGTGCACAGGAAGCAACCTTTAAGAGGTAAGAAGAAAACGAGACCAGAAGAGAACAGACAGGAGCGACAGAACAGGACAATACCAAACAAAATAAACAATGGTCGGTCACGCAGACATTCAGGAACAAGGCGCACGAGATAGAGCGTCAGCAACAAGCTCCAAGGAAAAGACCGTCTCTGGGTCCTTCTCATTCAATTTTGGCAACAACCGTAAGTTTCTAACAAGACCAAATGTGTCCGGGGCACGACCGAAAGAGGAGCGACCCCTGGGTAAATATGGGTCACCTTCCCAGAGCAAACTCCCCTGAGAGCTTTCCTTCCCTAACCAACTCTAGCCGCTCTTGTTGCAGCTTGATTTTAGCACTCTCCAAATCCTTTTTAAATTCCAATTCCTTTTCATACTTTACCCGATCATACTAGCTGTAACAGAAGCAATTCTTTCTGCTGTTCAAAAAGAAGACTACTAGGGCTAGCAGATGGAGCGGCCATTGAAACGAACCGGGGAGACGGCGAGTCCTCAGCAGAGGAGCCTCAGTGTTAACTTCAAGAATACCACTCTCCATCAGATTGGCCTTCAATATCAACCTAACAGATTTTTAGACGTTTATCACTAATTTCAACCTTGTAGTGTTCACCAATCTTCAATAGCTGTTCTTTAGTACATAATTATAACAGTTCCTCTGATGGAAAGCGAATGAACTCATCTACATTAGACGCCATAGTCACAAGTAAATAAAAAATCTCGCTCTTCCCCTCTGCTGAGCACACCAGACCGGACCACAAGAAGAGAAATGACAATCACACTGGGCACCACAGAAGAGAGATGAGATATATATGGAGCTTCCCCAAAACCTACAATAACTCAACCCTAGTATTCATGCGGGTAATTATGCACTGTAGCCCGCTGGCAAGGAAAAAATAACAATAACATTTATTTTTATAATTAAACACCCAGCACACTGGCAGATTCCCCCAAGCCACGGGTGTGCCCCCGAGACAAGTGCTCAGTCCACAGACTGACACAAATAACAAACAAAATAACCATGCCCAACGTATTCCAAAGTGAAACACGTCACTAAGCCTAACAGGTGGAGAAAAAAGGCTATAGCTCCGGGTAGCAAGTGTCACTACCCTACCCAAATCTCCCACTGAGGTACACAGCTGATTGTACTCACCTCCGCGGACCGATGTCCCAACAGCGAGTAGAGCAAGAGTCTCCAGCCTGGGCAGGGGCTTGGAAACTAACCAAAGTACTCTCTCCAATGCAGCACACAACCAACTATCCATCGCAGTGGCAAGTTTACCAAACAAACAAAGGCAACCAATACTGGGCCTACCAAACATTACAACTCAAAAGCTGTAATCAAAAGATGCAAACAAAGCCCCTACAGAGTTTTCAAACATGAACTCCACGTTTTCTCCCAAACACAATACCTTCCAGATCCACTTGTCACAAACCAGCTCAAAGTCCGTAACAAAAAGGAGACAACGTGGAGATTAGGAATAACAAAAATATATTTATTAACTGAGGTAACATAATTACAATTAACAATGGTGTGTGTAGTCAGTAATCAGTAGTGTAAGTGAGTGGTTGCGTGCATAAATGTGATAATGAGGGGTGTTGAAAGGTGCCAAAACAAACCGTCCACAACCAAAATCTAACCGTGTGTCTGCATGGAGAGAGTCTCCTCAATGAATGGGGAAGAGGTGTATTTATCCCGGGACACAACCGGGCCCAGTTGTGTCCCATGTCGCTGACGACCCTCTCAGCTCCGCCCGCCGACATCCTAATAAGGAAAACAAGAGCAAAGAGAAAGAATACGGCAGACAGAGTGGGAGGGTCGTCACAAAATATACCACACTACTTCTGTAGATGAAGTGTGAACGATTCCCTCTCCTGACTCCTGTCTCTCCCTCTGTCCAGGAATGTCACGGATACCATCAGAATGGATAGGAGGAACTCCAAATTTTACAGTGAGTATCTCTGCTCTACCTCTACTGCTCTACCTCTACCTCTACTGCTCTACCTCTACTCCTCTGCCTCTACCTCTACTGCGCTACGTCTACTGCTCTACCTCTACTGCTCTACCTCTACTGCGCTACGTCTACTGCTCTACCTCTACTGCTCTACCTCTACTGCGCTACGTCTACTGCTCTACCTCTACTGCTCTACCTCTACTGCTCTGCCTCTACCTCTACTGCGCTACGTCTACTGCTCTACCTCTACTGCTCCTCCTCTACCTCTACTGCGCTACGTCTACTGCTCTACCTCTACTGCTCTACCTCTACTGCTCTACCTCCATTGCTTTACCTCCATTGCTTTACCTCTATTGCTCTACCTCTACTGCTCTACCTATATTGCTCTACTGCTCTACCGCTATTGCTCTACCTCAACTGCTCTACCTCTACTGCTCTACCTCTACTGCTCTACCTCTATTGCTCTACCTCTACTGCTCTACCTCTACTGCTCTACCTCTATTGCTCTACCTCTATTGCTCTACCTCTATTGCTCTACCTCTATTGCTCTACCTCTACTGCTCTACCTCTACTGCTCTACCTCTACTGCTCTACCTCTATTGCTCGTGCTCTACCTCTACCTCTACTGCTCTACCTCTATTGCTCTACCTCTATTGCTCTACCTCTACTGCTCTACCTCTATTGCTCTACCTCTATTGCTCTACCTATACTGCTCTACCGCTATTGCTCTACCTCTACTGCTCTACCTCTACTGCTCTACCTCTATTGCTCTACCTCTACTGCTCTACCTCTACTGCTCTACCTCTACTGCTCTACCTCTACTGCTCTACCTCTACCGCTACTGCTCTACCTCTACTGCTCTACCTCTACCTCTACTGCTCTACCTCTACTGCTCTGCCTCTACCTCTACTGCTCTGCCTCTACCTCTACTGCGCTACGTCTACTGCTCTACCTCTACTGCTCTGCCTCTACCTCTACTGCGCTACGTCTACTGCTCTACCTCTACTGCTCCTCCTCTACCTCTACTGCGCTACGTCTATTGCTCTGCCTCTACTGCTCTGCCTCTACTGCTCTACCTCTACTGCTCTACCTCTACTGCTCTACCTCTACTGCTCCTCCTCTACCTCTACTGCACTACGTCTACTGCACTACGTCTACTGCTCTACCTCTACTGCTCTACCTCTACTGCTCTACCTCTACTGCTCTACCTCTATTTCTCTACCTCTACTGCTCTACCTATACTGCTCTACCGCTATTGCTCTACCTCTACTGCTCTACCTCTACTGCTCTACCTCTATTGCTCTACCTCTATTGCTCTACCTCTATTGCTCTACCTCTACTGCTCTACCTCTATTGCTCTACCTCTACTGCTCTACCTCTACTGCTCTGCCTCTACCTCTACTGCTCTGCCTCTACCTCTACTGCTCTACCTCTACTGCTCTACCTCTATTGCTCTACCTCTATTGCTCTACTGCTCTACCGCTATTGCTCTACCTCTACTGCTCTACCTCTACTGCTCTACCTCTATTGCTCTACCTCTACTGCTCTACCTCTATTGCTCTACCTCTATTGCTCTACCTCTACTGCTCTACCTCTACCTCTACTGCTCTACCTCTACTGCTCTACCTCTACCTCTACCTCTACTGCTCTACCTCTACTGCTCTACCTCTATTGCTCTACCTCTACTGCTCTGCCTCTACCTCTACTGCGCTACGTCTACTGCTCTACCTCTACTGCTCTACCTCTACTGCTCTGCCTCTACCTCTACTGCGCTACGTCTACTGCTCTACCTCTACTGCTCCTCCTCTACCTCTACTGCGCTACCTCTATTGCTCTACCTCTACTGCTCTACCTCTATTGCTCTACCTCTACTGCTCTACCTCTATTGCTCTACCTCTACTGCTCTACCTCTACTGCTCTACCTCTACTTCTACTGCTCTACCTCTACTGCTCTTCCTCTACTGCTCTACCTCTACTGCTCTACCTCTACTGCTCTACCTCTATTGCTCTACCTCTACTGCTCTACCTCTATTGCTCTACCTCTACTGCTCTACCTCTATTGCTCTACCTCTACTGATCTACATCTACCTCTACTGCTCTACCTCTACTGCTCTACCTCTACTGCTCTACCTCTACTGCTCTACCTCTACTTCTACTGCTCTACCTCTACTGCTCTTCCTCTACTGCTCTACCTCTACTGCTCTACCTCTACTGCTCTACCTCTATTGCTCTACCTCTATTGCTCTACCTCTACTGCTCTACCTCTATTGCTCTACCTCTATTGCTCTACCTCTACTGATCTACATCTACCTCTACTGCTCTACCTCTACTGCTCTACCTCTATTGCTCTACCTCTACTGCTCTACCTCTATTGCTCTACCTCTATTGCTCTACCTCTATTGCTCTACCTCTACTGCTCTACCGCTATTGCTCTACCTCTACTGCTCTACCTCTACTGCTCTACCTCTACTGCTCTACCTCTATTGCTCTACCTCTACTGCTCTACCTCTATTGCTCTACCTCTACTGCTCTACCTCTACTGCTCTGCCTCTACCTCTACTGCTCTGCCTCTACCTCTACTGCTCTACCTCTACTGCTCTACCTCTATTGCTCTACCTCTATTGCTCTACCTCTATTGCTCTACTGCTCTACCGCTATTGCTCTACCTCTACTGCTCTACCTCTACTGCTCTACCTCTATTGCTCTACCTCTACTGCTCTACCTCTACTGCTCTACCTCTATTGCTCTACCTCTACTGCTCTACCTCTACCTCTACTGCTCTACCTCTACTGCTCTACCTCTACCTCTACCTCTACTGCTCTACCTCTACTGCTCTACCTCTATTGCTCTACCTCTACTGCTCTGCCTCTACCTCTACTGCGCTACGTCTACTGCTCTACCTCTACTGCTCTACCTCTACTGCTCTACCTCTACTGCTCTGCCTCTACCTCTACTGCTCTGCCTCTACCTCTACTGCGCTACGTCTACTGCTCTACCTCTACTGCTCTACCTCTACTGCTCTGCCTCTACCTCTACTGCGCTACGTCTACTGCTCTACCTCTACTGCTCCTCCTCTACCTCTACTGCGCTACCTCTATTGCTCTACCTCTATTGCTCTACCTCTATTGCTCTACCTCTACTGCTCTACCTCTATTGCTCTACCTCTATTGCTCTACCTCTATTGCTCTACCTCTACTGATCTACATCTACCTCTACTGCTCTACCTCTACTTCTACTGCTCTACCTCTACTGCTCTTCCTCTACTGCTCTACCTCTATTGCTCTACCTCTATTGCTCTACCTCTATTGCTCTACCTCTACTGCTCTACCTCTATTGCTCTACCTCTACTGATCTACATCTACCTCTACTGCTCTACCTCTACTGCTCTACCTCTATTGCTCTACCTCTACTGCTCACCTCTATTGCTCTACCTCTATTGATCTACATCTACCTCTACTGCTCTACCTCTACTGCTCTACCTCTATTTTTCTACCTCTACTGCTCTACCTCTACTGCTCTGCCTCTACTGCTCTACCTCTACTGCTCTGCCTCTACTGCTCTACCTCTACTGCTCTACCTCTACTGCTCTGCCTCTACTGCTCTACCTCTACTGCTATACCTCTGCTGCTCTGTCTCTGCTGCTATACCTCTCTTTTCTCTCCTTCATCCCTGAGGCACTCACATCCACTTTCACACATCCACTTCTCTGAAATGTATTTTATATGTAATAATATGATAATAATGTTAGTTCAATAGCACCTTTAATGCTACAATGAGCAGAGAGAGCTAGTCTTGTGTTTATGGCTATGTAGGTATGGAATCTGTGAAGGTATTCTAGGTTGACTACGCTCCTTGTAATTTGAAATGAAAAAGTCAGTAAAATCAAACAAGATACTTCCACAGACAGATATCATCTGCCAGTAAGGGTGCTGTCAAACAAGATACTTCCACAGACAGATATCATCTGCCAGTAAGGGTGCTGTTAAACAAGATACTTCCACAGACAGATATCATCTGCCAGTAAGGGTGCTGTTAAACAAGATACTTCCACAGACAGATATCATCTGCCAGTAAGGGTACTGTTAAACAAGATACTTCCACAGACAGATATCATCTGCCAGTAAGGGTGCTGTTAAACAAGATACTTCCACAGACAGATATCATCTGCCAGTAAGGGTGCTGTTAAACAAGATACTTCCACAGACAGATATCATCTGCCAGTAAGGGTGCTGTTAAACAAGATACTTCCACAGACAGATATAATCTGCCAGTAAGGGTGCTGTTAAACAAGATACTTCCACAGACAGATATCATCTGCCAGTAAGGGTGCTGTTAAACAAGATACTTCCACAGACAGATATCATCTGCCAGTAAGGGTGCTGTTAAACAAGATACTTCCACAGACAGATATCATCTGCCAGTAAAGGTGCTGTTAAACAAACATGTCCACAGACAGATTGAATCTGAGACTAGATATGACTGTATAGCAGTGTACTGTGAGTCCCAAGACAGACTTCTTCCTGTGAATGGCTTACTCATATATACAGTGTGTGCTTGATCCCTTTCTGTATTTTCCCAGATTGTTTTCCAGCTCAAACATGTTGTAGGTTTATTCCATGGAACCTATAAACTGTAGGATTTCATTTTCAGTTCTGCTTTCCGACCCAATCATTTAAACATACCAAAATGGCAGCAGGTTTGCAGGCCTATGAGTCATGGTGAAATTTTATGAAATGGGGTGTGTGTGTGTGTGTGTGTGTGTGTGTGTGTGTGTGTGTGTGTGTGTGTGTGTGTGTGTGTGTGTGTGTGTGTGTGTGTGTGTGTGTGCGTGTGTGTGTGTGCTTGCGCTCAAGGGCCACAGGCAGGTTTGTGCAGGTATTCATATCTCTTAACGCCAATTAAAACCAACTGTTGCTGCTACAGCATAGCATTCCAAGAAGTGTAAAATGCAATCCATACACTCTGGCTAACCCACTTCTCTGTCTCTCTATACCTCTACCTTTTCATCTATACCTATTCTGTCCCTGTCTAACTTCTCTCTCTCTTACTCTACTCATCTCTCTCGTCACATCTCTTTGCCTCCCCTCCACCTCTACTCCTTTCTCTCTCTTCCCTTTCCCTCCTTTCCTCCCTTCCTCCTCTCCCTCACCCCCTCTCAGATTCCCAGCTCTACCAGGAGTACAGTGAGACAGCTCAGAACAGGGAGATCCTCAGTCAGTCTTGCTCTGACGCCCTCTCCATCTACGAGGAGCTCCCTGTCCACCTGTCCCCCGTACCCTCCTCCCTGGCCCCCTCGCTCCCTCCGGCCCGCAGGCCCTTACCCCGTCTCCCCCCAGTCATCCACCCCCACTCTCTGTCCCACTCTGGCTCTAACTCCAGTGGCACCAGTGCCAAGTTCCTTCCCGTACCACAGCCGCCCCAGGCCCCCCCGGCCAGGACTTCCTCTCCCCGCCTCTCCGTCTCCCTCACCCAGTCCCCCAGCTTGTGGCAGGAGATCCCTGAGGTCAGGAACAGTGCTGAGTTTGGGGAGCTGACTGACAACCAGAGACGCCTGCAGGAGGTAAACAAAAACAAACAGTTGACCCTTCAACCAGCGATGTCGATGATGACATTTGCCAGGGGCCTAGTAGCTAATGTAGATTTTTTGGAGCCTGGATCTATGGGTCCTCTGGGTATTTGGAACAGTGCCTGTAATCCCCCCTCTCCCCCCCTCTCCTCTTCCTTTCTTCTTCCTGTCAGGTGCAGTTTGAGGTTGTAACTTCAGAAGCGTCGTACTGTCGTAGTCTGGATATTGTGGTGGATCACTTTGTCAAGTCTAAGCAGCTCGGGGAGCTGTTGACTACTCAGGACAGGAGCTGGCTGTTCTCCAGGCTGGCTGATGTCCGAGCCATCAGCCACAGGTGAGAGGACTGGGACTTATTTGTTTGCTCCTCACACTAGCAAACCCACAGGCTGAATGTCACAGGACCTCTCTATGCCCCTCTTTATCTTTTTTCTGTCAACGTTTACCTCATAGTCCTTCTCTGTATTTGTTGTTCTCGTAGTTTTCTGTCGAAGCTGGAAGAGAGGGTAGAATCTGATATGATGCACTTCACCGTGTGTGACATCATCGCTCGCCACTGTCAACGCTTCAAGAAGGTCTACGTGCCCTACCTCACCAACCAATCATATCAGGATGCCACTTACCAGAGACTCATGTGAGTCCTCCCCCAGGGTTCACTGACTGGCCAGACTCTTTCTGACACTCTTTGTATTACTGCACGTATATACGTGTTTACGTTGACTTACAAACAGCACCTTCTTTCTCTCTCTCTGTCTGCCCTGCAGGGATGAGAACCATGGGTTCAGGCGGGTAGTGGAGAAGTTGGAACGCGGTCCAGTGTGTCAGCGTCTTCCTCTTCGCTCCTTCCTCATCCTCCCCTTCCAGAGGATCACACGAATCAAACTCCTTGTGCAGGTGTGTTTGTGTGTTTGTGTGACTGTGTGTATGTTTTAAGTGCACAATCTAAGTATGCGACTCCTTATAATCCTCTCTTCGACTCGGTCTCACTCTCCCCTTCTCAATCTCGCTCATCCTCCCCATTTCTCTCTGTATTTTTGCCTCAGAACATTGTGAAGAGAACAGCCCAAGGCACAGAGGAGGAGGTCCAGGCCATCAAAGCTATGAAGCTACTGGAGAGGGTATATTACACCCCCCCTCCTCCTTCTGGTTGTGCACTGTTACATGATGTAGCCAAGAGATAACTGTTAACCATCTCTCTTCTCTCCCTCTCTCCCTCGGTCCTTCAGTTGATCCAGGAGAGCAATGACAGTATTACTCAAATGAAGAGCATTGAGTCGCTGGTCTCTCTCAGTGCCAGAGTGGACTTTGAATGCAGGGTGAGTAATAAACTACATCTCCCATGATCCCCTGCTTTACATGCTGTCCCTTGAACATATCAGTGTTGAACTGATCACAATAACAAGTTACAATACAAGTACAGCAGCAAGCTTTAACCGAGTTTAACCTATGTGTGTGTGTTGTAGACTCTCCCCCTGGTCAGTCAGTCTCGTAGGCTGGTGAGAGAGGGACCGGTGACTGAGATGATGGATTTCTCTCTGAAGGAGACAGAGAGGAGTGTTTACCTTCACCTTTTCAATGACTACCTGCTGCTGTCGCTGAACAAAGAGTGAGTCCCCTCAGACAAACACACTCACACAACCAAAGCAAACCAAGCATTAGGAAATCTAGACTGATATCACTTTTTATTGACAAGTTTTTCAATGTTCTCATCATTGGGCATTATTAACTCTCCACTCCTCTTCTCTCCTTCTCCCTCGTTCTAGAGGGGGCAGGTTCACGGTGATAGACCATGCTCCAGTGTCAGAACTGAGAGCTGAGAACTGTCGGGTCAAACTGCACTCTCTAGAGAAGAACCTTTTCCGCCTCCACCTTAACAAGAAAGCCCTGCTACTTAGCACCGACACACAGTAAGACAGAGAGGGTTGTGTGTGTGTGGGTGTGTGCCTGTGTGTGTGTTACAAAGAATGAGAGTAGTTTAATCCACAGGTGTGTGTGATTGTGTGTAAAAAGTGTGTTTTCTTGTGATCTTTCAGAGGTGATAAACTGCGTTGGATCTCAGCTGTCTCCAGGCCCCATCCTGTTATTGACTACTCTACAGCACAAGGTGGGTTGAAAGTTGCTATATTGCCATCCAGCCTAGCATGGCCAGACAATGGGGACATCTTGACCCTCATGACCCTGCTGTATTTGTCCTCTGACCCGCTCTCCCACTCACAGACTTCACACAGATGCAGTGCGTCCGAGCCTTCGTTGCCCACCAACCAGACGAGCTGTCCCTGGAGAAGGCAGAGGTCATTCTCGTCCACCAGCAGAGCAGCGACGGTAAGGAGGACAGTACCACCCACTTCCTGATTGGTTGTGGGAATACACAACATCTCCATACCTCACTGTTATTGAGTGCTAAAAATGTGTTGCTTTTTTAGTTGCTTTTTGTTAAAACTCTTTCCCTTCTCTCCCTCCTCTTTCCTCTCCCCCTCCCTGTTTCCCTCTCTCGCTCTCTCCCTCTCCCTCTATCTATCATTCCTCAGGTTGGGTGGAGGGGACCAGGCTGTCAGACAGACACAGAGGATGGACTCCTGAGTCCCACTTGGAAACCATAGCCAGCCTCAGGGTCCGACAGCGCAACCTGTTGGACGCTCTAAAAATTACCACAGCCACGGCTGCAGTTTGACAAACCAACCACTGCCTGACTACGCTGGGGGAATCCTAGTCACTGTGTTACTGGGGACATATGGATTTGGACAGTGGATGAAACATAGTGTTTCAGACTGGAGTTGTCCCTCCCGGCCTCACCCTGCTTATTGGGGATGAATGGCAAGGGGATGAATGGCGTTAGAGGGGGTGCCTTAGAGATAGGCACTGGACTGACATGAATACCTTTAACACTTACAGGAGTGTCAACGTAAATGATTGGAGGGGTTTGGAGGTGCCTGGGAGTGTCTAGGGTAGCCTTGTAAATCAAACCCTGGCAATGAATGTCGATGGACTGTTACAGGATCATTTGGAAATCAGCCATCTAAGAACATCAGTGGATTGAGGACCTGTAGCCCCGGAGAAGTACAGAAGTTTCTCCATAACTACTTTACTTGGGGACATGGTATGGGGCCTCCCGAGTGGCGCAGCGGTCTAAGACACTGCATCGCAGTGCTAGAGGCAGACCTGGGTTCGATCCCAGGCTGTGTTGCAGCCGGCCGCGACCGGGAGACCCATGAGGCGGCACACAATTGGCCCAGCGTCCTCCGGGTTAGCTGGCCGGGATGTCCTTGTCCCATCGCGCTCTAGTGCCTCCTTGTGGCAGGTCGGGCGCATGCACGCTGACTTTGGTCGCCAATTGTGCGGTGTTTCCTCCTACACATTGGTGTGGCTGGCTTCTGGGTTAAGCCAGCAGTGTGTCAAGAAGCAGTTTCGGAAGACACATGGCTCTCGACCTTCGCCTCTCCCGAGTCCGTACAGGAGTTGCAGCGATGGGACAAGACTGTAACTACCAATGGGATATCATGAAAAAGGGGTAAAAAATACAACAACAAAAATAAGACATGGTATGATACACCATGGCAGTGTTTTGCAATAGAGGTGTTTGTCTTTGAACAAAATGTTTCTATATATTCAGGGCAATGTATTATTTGTGTATATTACAAAGATTTTATAAATGACTTTTAAAAATAGGTGCAATTATCAAAATAAGCTGTTCTGTCTGTGTTGAGGAAACTGAGAAGTATGCTTTGGAAATAAATGGCCTATGTGAAATACTTTTTCATTTTCTGACTTTTGTTTTTGATAACAAATAGAGAACAGCAGGAGAACTTGGCTACGCCATAGACTTTAGGCCTAAAATCAATAGCAGACCCTGGTCAAAGGACTTAGATAGACTGAACACAACTACGTTTACAGCCCTGACTTAAAGCGTACTTTTTACAGGACAAATGGTATGCAACGTCTGGCACGTCTGGCACGTAGAGGAAACAGCTCCTGGCCCAGTTTTCCAACAATTTAATTGGTTGACTACAACGTAATTCAAGCAAAAACCGAGTCGGGGGGCGGGACCATTACTCCAATGAGGGCATTGTAAACAAACATAAACACCGCCCCCTAACTCTGCCCGAGTGGTTAAAAACTTTGTCCGTCAGCTCAAAGGACGTTCATTGGTCTAAATAACTCAAATTGGGCGTTACTGTATTTGTTGTTGTTTCTCGTGCAAGAAGTAGCTTGTTAGAACAGTCAGCTATTTAAGAATATATTTCGTTTAAATAATTTCATCCAAAATAACTGTTCGTCGTGCTCATTATATGATAGCGTTGGTTACGTGAAGAGTCGGTGGGAAAGATCGGTGTGGAATTTTCACTTGTATTTGTTTTTATTACGTGTTTCCAAAGAAGGTGAGTGTCTGACTGTTTAATATTCATTGTCTTCGCTTCGAGATCGTGCAGCATATTTCTCAATCTCGCACAATATCAGAAATAGCTAATTTGCTTTGATCGATTTGTTGGCTGGTATTGGCTCTCTTTTGGATGTCATGTGAATACGTTTTTCATTCAGCTATAAGGATTAGCCATAACATCCGCTTGCAACGTAAACTAGCTACTGGAGGCAGCTGACGTTAACCTTCGCCTGCTCAGCTGACCAAGCCCAAAACTGTAAATAATGACGTGGCCACCTTGCCATTGTCTGAAAAACCACAACAGTAGGATACAGTAGTTGGCTGTGATATAAACAGGGCTGTGCAGAATTCAACCTGTAGCTATTATGATCATACATTTTAGCTAACGTTACCTTGGCTATCACACGATGTTTGTAAATAAGCTGTATAGTTAATTAATGTATCCACTAGAAAGCAAGCCAGTGTGTTGACGCAATGTAGGCTATGTTGTACATTTTCATATCTAATCTCAATATTTAGTTTACCAACAAGTGCAAATATAAGACTATATATGCATATCACATTTATAAAGTTTAAATAAAAAATTTAAAAACTTTAAACATTGTAGGCCCCTCTACATACAATACATGATTTCAAATGATTGAGTTGTCAAGACAGCATACAATAGCCTATCTGACTCTCCTTGACAAGTTTGCTTTTGTGTACCTGATCCATTATGTCATCATGGTCTTGGTACCTTGATATCAAGGTACAGCTGATAACTGGTCACTATAGCAGCACCCACTCGTAGCACACGCTCCAGCAGGTATATCTCACTGGTCACCCCCAAAGCCAATTCCTCCTTTGGTCGTCCTTCCTTCCAGTTCTCTGCTGCCAACGACTGGAACGAACTGCAAAAATCTCTGAAGCTGGAAACACTTATCTCCCTCACTAGCTTTAAACACCAGCTGTCTGTCACGTTCCTGACCTGTTTTCCCTTGTTTTGTATTTATTTAGTATGGTCAGGGCGTGAGTTGGGTGGGTTGTCTATGTGTGATTTTCTATGTTGGGATTTTGTGTTCGGCCTGGTATGATTCTCAATCAGAGGCAGCTGTCAATCGTTGTCCCTGATTGAGAATCATACTTAGGCAGCCTGGGTTTCACGTGTGTTTTGTGGGTGTTTGTTGCCGTGTTAGTGTTTTTTCACCACACGGTACTGTTTCGGTTTTCTGCACATCGTTTATTGTTTTTGTATTTCAGTGTTCAGTTCGGTTTTAATAAATCATCATGAGCACTTACCACTCTGCATATTGGTCCGATCCTTCTCGCCTCTCCTCGTCCGATGAGGAGGACGAAATAGACAATCGTTACACTGTCAGAGCAGCTCACAGATTACTGCACATGTACATAGCCCATCTATAATTTAGCCGAAACAACTACCCCTTCCCCTACTGTATTTATTTATTTATTTTGCTCCTTTGCACCCCGTTATTTCTATTTCTACTTTGCACGTTCTTCCACTGCAAATCTACCATTCCAGTGTTTTACTTGCTATGTTGTATTTACTTCGCCACCATGGCGTTTTTTGCCTTTACCTCCCTTATCTCACCTCATTTGCTCACATTGTATATAGACTTATTTTTCTACTGTATTATTGACTATGTTTTGTTTATTCCATGTGTAACTCTGTGTTGTTGTATGTGTCGAATTGCTATGCTTTATCTTGGCCAGGTCGCAGTTGCAAATGAGAACTTGTTCTCAACTAGCCTACCTGGTTAAATAAAGGTTAAATAATTTTTTTTTTTGAAAAAAGTGGCTCTACACATAGTCAGCTGGTTAGGCTATATTTGACTTTTAAATTAACTATACACATACGAATAGATGTTGTTTGAAGAGTATCACTTAACATATTTTATCCTGCATTATTATTTGCACAACTGCGAGTAACGATACAGTGGTGTTGCAATGATAACGGTGCATCCATATATGATGTATTATCAAATGTTAACCACTGTTGACCCGTCCCTGTGTGTCTCTGTAGATGGACAGTCAGTACCAGCGCTCTGTACCACTGGAGGTGAGGAGGGCAGAGGGTGAGAGGGTGCGAGCCAAGCATCCCGACAAGATACCGGTGAGTGTGAACAGAATAAATGGCAGTAGTCTTGGATAGCGTCCTCTCCTTAACTCCTTTCTCTTATGACCATTGGCCACTGATCTGACAGGACATCACACTCATATGATTGTGAATTCATTTTCAGGGCCTAAAAACCCTATCCATCCCTTTTATCAGCTGATAAGTGATCCTGGCATAGGATTAAAGGAAAGGAAGCTAGTAAGGTGTTATTAAGGTCATATAGGGTTCAATACATGGATGTTAGCGTTGCATGCCAAGTTTCTTGGCTCCAGTTGAATGGGACATGATGGTGCAGTGTGTAATTACTGACCAAGTACTGTGTTCCCTCCTAAACCAGATCATTGTGGAGAGGGCTACCAGGTCGAGAGCTCCTGACCTGGACAAGAAGAAGTACCTTGTGCCCTCTGACCTCACAGGTGAAACTGATGAGATGTCTGTCTTTCTCACAATTATTTCCTCTCTTCCAACTCATGACCTTGTTCTTATCCTCTTCCCTCTCTTCCTTCTCTCCACCTTCCCTATTTTCTCCACTATTGTGCCACTCTTCCTCTTCTTTTGAAATGAAAGTCTAGATAATGTGTTAGTTTTGTTCTGTAAGTCCCTGTCTGACCATCTCTCTATTTTTCTCTCTCAGTGGGTCAACTGTGCTTCCTGATCCGACAGCGTGTGTCTATGAGGCCTGAGGAGGCTCTCTTCTTTTTCGTCAACAACTCCCTTCCCCCATCCAGTTCTCCTCTCTCTGCTGTCTATGAGGTAAACACACACGCACACTGACACAACCTTTTATCCTACCCCCATGACCCCCTAACGCGAGATCCAGATGCCAGGCATTTCCTCACGGTCAGTGACACAACTCCATTACATTGAGATTGTGTTGTGTGGGTTTTGCCTATGTTATAAACAATTACAATTAAAATATCATGTTTTATTCAGTGTACATACTTCAGTTATTATCAGCAGTTCTGTTTTTGCCATTTTAAATCCTTATTTCCCTCCCTGTCCCTGTCCTCCCCGGTCCCTCACAGGAGCACCATGAAGAGGACCTGTTCCTATACATGACCTACAGTAACGAGAGCGTCTACGGTGCCTAAGACGGGACAAAAGGAGGAAAGAGAGAGACAGGAGATGGAGATGGGAGAGAGCTCTTTGTAATGTTTCACCACTTATTCTTTAAGTATTTAGGAGATGGCTGTGGGGAGGAGAGAGGGTAGGGAGGAGAGTTTGGTGGGTAGAGTTTGTATAAGTTTTGTCAGTATTTTTGGGGTGATCATATTCTGTGTCAGTATGCTCTCAACCATGGTAAGGCATTCTGAATTTGAAAAGTAACGGGGTAGTTGGAAATGGGGGGAGTGAAAAAGAGATTTCAATAAAAGAAGAGTGTTAAGGGGAAAGCTATTTTATTTATATCTTTCTTTCTCAGCCAGCCATCTGTATTTAATGCAAATAGTATTTTTTGTTGTAAATTAATATCATGGACTTTTGTGGAAAATAAAATCCAAAATGCATGGTTTGCTAGTTCTGCAGTTTGTCATTTAACATTTTTTTTTTTATTCAAGCAAGACTGTGTGCGAGTGTGTATTGTCATATCACAAACTGTCCCCATCTCATCCTCTATTTTTAAAAGTTGTGAATGTAAGACATTTGTCTTTTGCAGAAGTTCTAAGATGTTTCATTTCGATCTACTGTGTGATTCATTTTGTCAATCACATGTCCCATAAATCACAATTCAAATAAATTGCTGACACTCAGTAATGGCAGTGGGAATGACAAAACGTCTTTTATAAAAAAGAGTGAGTGAGCCAAAGAGAAATCAGTGAGGAAGTGTAACTTGTAATTGAAAGGAGGGATAACTTTAGTACATTGTTTATTTTGTATTCAAGTGACACTAGCTACAGAGACTAAGGGAGAGAATTTAAATGGACATATTTGGTTTGTGTGTGGGAGACTTGCTACAAGTAACTTTCTGGAGTTTTTGCTGAACAGGCTTATAGGCTTTCCAGGGAAATAGAAAGTTAGAGACCCAGACAGAAAACGAGAGAATCATGGAGATGCAAGAAATCCCCCGAGAGGAGGAAAGAGTGGTGGAAGTGGACGAGAGTCAGAGAATGCTGGAGACCTCAGGTAAAGAAAGAGAACATCTTCATCACCAAACTTGAGCTACTGGGGTAGATTTGCACCACCTTCCTCGGAATACATCAGCATATTTTCATTTCTATTACTGTATTAGGTTCAATCCTTTTAAAAAGCGTCTTAGGCTATATGCTATTTTTTTGTGTTCTGAGAAGATTAATTTGGTCCTAAGCTTCCACATAACCTATCTGTGTGTCTGCATGTCTATCAGTCGAGGAAGCTGAATCTACAATCTATTCCAAACTGAAGAGTCCATCGGAGGACATTTATGCTGAAGCTACTCCTGGCCAGCCCTCTGCCAGATACAGACCAGGTACAAGTGGCTACAACACTGTTATTATATTATTCATCAAATTTAATCAATGAAATATATTTTATAAATACATTTTTACATAAGCAGATGTCACAAAGTGATTTACAGACACACAGCCTAAACCCCAAATATTATTATAATTATAAGATTATTACATTATTATTATTACATATGTCTGAACTAATCCTAAATAAATGGAGGTCTAAAAATGTCCTATTAAAGTAATAAACATTATTTCTACTTTTAATAGACAAGAGAGGAAAAAGAGGAATAGAGAAAGACTGAATGAGTGTATGTGTGTGTGAGAGAGAGAGAAGAATAGTCAGTGCAACAGTGAAAGTAGTTTCCCCAGTTCCGAATTTTGATTACCGACACATTTCCTTGGTCTAGCCTACTATTAATGTTGTGTGTGGTGTGCAACTTGCAGTTTGCATCTGCATGTCTAGACTTTTGAGGTCATTCATTGCCAACCCTTATATGGCACATGTTACAGGTGAGGTGACGTTGTTATAACAAAAACAGAATGTTAATGTTCCAAAATGTCCATATAACACGATTTCTATATTTCTGACATGGAAACATGAAATAAAGTGGTGAAAATGTCTAGTTTTAGGGGAGAATATTATCTAGCTTGTAACATAACGAAACCCATCTGGAGAGAAAGGACCTGTTTGTCTGTCTCACAATCAAGGCTGAGACATGATAATAGCAGACCTCCAAGCAGAGGCCCAATCTATTGTTGAAAAACACAGCCAGGCTGAATGGACATCTCTCCAAGGACTTGATATCTCTCCACAGTTATTCAGAACGCTGTCTTTACACACGCAGAGATAGAGAGACAGAAAGTAGCAGCAGCAGCCAAAGGATTTTGTGACAGACTGAGTATCGTATTACAGGAATGAATTATAAATCTAAAAAGGATATAGAGACGGAGAGGTTTTTTTTTTTAAAGCCACAGTGCATTTAGCCTTCATAGTACTTTACAGTCGCAGTCTGTTGGTCAGGAACGACAGTAATGTATATAACATTTTGCCGTATTGCAGGAAGTGGAGGGAATGCCAAATTACCAGATGAGGCAAACACAAAGTTATCGGTTCAAGTGAAGGAACAGCAAGAGAAAGGTAAGCAGGATTTCATTTGTTGCTCGTAGTGATTGCTTATACAATGTCTGATGGTGCCGGCCATATAACAAAGCCAGGGCCGTCCAAGAACGATACCTATAACGAACTATAACATCAAACAATTGAAATCGTTCTAATTCAAGTGAACAGGAGCGTTCACATTACAACTATAACTACAAAATTAGTGGATAACGAGATCTATCTATCGTTTGGGGTCACTTTCAGAGCGATGTTTACCCAGTCCCTAACAACCAATCAAAAAGGCGCTCTTGGTTCTAGCTGGGTGAGGCTGCTCAGAGAGGAGGGCACGGTAAACTTGCCTAAAGAAAATAATGTACTTTTTTACTTCATACATTTTCCCTGACACTCAAAAGTACTCGTTACATTTTGACAGGAAAATGGTCAAATTCAGGCACTTATCAAGGGAACATCCCTGGTCATCCCTACTGCCTCTGATCTGGCGGACTACCTAAACACAAACGCTTCATTTGTAAATGAATGTCTGAGTGTTGGTGTGCCTCTGGCTATCCGTAAATAAAAAAAATGGTGCCGTCTGATTTGCATAATATAAGGGATTAGAAATTATTAATACTTTTACTTTTGATACTTAAGTATATTTTAGCAATTCCATTTACTTTTGATACTTAAGTATATTTAAAACCAAATACTTTTAGACTTTTACTCAAGTAGTATTTTACTGGGTGACTTTCACTTTTAGTTTAGTCATTTTCTATTAAGGTATCATTATTTTTACTCAAGTATGATAATTGAGTATTTTTTTCACCATAGCTGATATAGAACGACTTGGGAGAAGGATGATACATGACAAACAGCGCATATCAGTATAAGGCCATATTTTCCGATGGTACAGTACCAGTCAAAAGTTTGGACACACCTACTCATTCAAGGGTTTTTCTTTATTTTTACAATTTTCTACATTGTAGAATAATAGTGAAGACATCAACTATGAAATAACACATGGAATCATGTAGTAACCAAAAAAGGGTTAAAAAAAAATCTAAATATATTTGAGATTCTTCAAAGTAGCCACCCTTTGCCTTGATGACAGCTTTGCACACTCTTGGCATTCTCTCAGCCAACTTCATGAAGTAGTCACCTGGAACGCATTTCAATTAACAGGTGTGCCTTGTTAAAAGTGAATTTGTGGAATTTCTTTCCTTCTGAATGCGTTTGAACCAATCAGTTGTGTTGTGACTAGGTAAGGCTGGTATACAGAAGATAGCCCTATTTGGTAAAAGACCAAGTCCATATTATGGCAAGAACAGCTCAAATAAGCAAAGAAAAATTACAGTCCATCATTACTTCAAGAGCTTTGAAAGTTTATTCAAGTGCTGTCGCAAAAACCATCAAGCCCTATAATGGAGTTGGCTCTCATGAGGACCGCCACAGGAATGGAAGACCCAGAGTTACCTCTGCTGCAGAGAATAAGTTCATTAGAGTGAATTGCACCTCAGATTGCAGCCCAAATAAATGCTTCACAGAGTTCAACAGACACATCACAACATCAACTGTTCAGAGGAGACTGCATGAATCAGGCCTTCATTGTCAAATTGCTGCAAGGAAACCACTATTAAAGGACACCAATTAGAAGAAGAGACTTGCTTGGGCCAAGAAACATGAGCAATGGACATTAGACCGATGGAAATCTGTCCTTTGGTCTGATGAGTCCAAATTTGAGATTTTTTGTTCCAACCGCTGTGTCTTTGTGAGACGCAGAGTAGGTGAACTGATGATCTCCGCATGTGTGGTTCCCACTGTGAAGTCTTATGGTGTGGGGGTGTATTGCTGGTGACACTGTCTGTGATTTATTTATAATTCAAGGCACACTTAACCAGCATGGCTACCACAGCATTCTGCAGCGATACGCCATCCAATCTGGTTTGCGCTTAGTGGGACTATCATTTATTTTTTCAACAGGACAATGACCCAAAACACACCTCCAGGCTGTGTAAGGACTATTTGACAAATGAGAGTGATGGAGTGTTGCATCAGATGACCTGACCTCCACAATCACCCGGCCTCAACCCAATTGAGATGGTTTGGGATTAGTTGGACCGCAGAGTGAAGGAACAGCACCCAACAAGTGCTCAGCTTATGGTGGATCTCCTTCAAGACTGTTGGAAAAGCATTCCTCATGAAGCTGGTTGAGAGAATGCCAAGAGTGTGCAAAGCTGTCATCAAGGCAAAGGGTAGCTACTTTTTTGGTTACTTTTTTGGTTACTGCATGATGTGTTATTTCATCGTTTTGATGTCTTCACTATTATTCTACAATGTAGAAAATAGTAAAAAAATACAGAAAAACCCTTGAATGAATAGGTGTGTCCAAACTTTTGACTGGTACTGTATATGTTAATGCCAATACATCCTGACAAAATACACACTCTGACTGTCCTGCTAATGTGCCTTTCGGAACCTTGTAAACTGTCGAGAAAAGACCCATTACTGATCAAATTGGTTGCCTAATCAGGCCTAGGCTAGATTATTATTATTTCAGAATGAAACAGGCATTCAAAACTCAAGGCTTTTTAGCAGTTATTGAAATGATATATTCATTTTTATACACAGTGTACAAAACATTAAGGAACACCTGCTCTTTCCAAATCGGGCACTAGAATTACTTTAAAAATATGAATTTTTACATTACTTATTTTATTGATTTCCCACCATTTTATAAGTCAAAGGCAGCCATCTAGAGCTTCCTAGGATTATGTCAACATCTTTTGTCGAATAAACTTGTATTTGCCTCCCTCTGGTGGTTGGCTGCATCATTACATCCATTTATATCACTTCACTGCAACGTTAGGTCAAAGGGGCCGTCCTTAGAAAAACAGTTATCCGTCTTGACTGCTTCATGGCACAGACATGGCAAAGCAATTGCTGAATTTGTCTTGAGCAGGCGGATCTAAATACATAACTTTCATAGCTCTACAATAAAGATTGCGACCTACACACTTCCTTAAACTTAAAATAAATAAATAAGTAAGTTTGTGAGGAAGTCAAATATTTTATGTCGGAGGCAGATACATTGCATGTGTTCAGAATGACAAAATCGAGCCCTTTACATGGCCCTTCTCCCCTTGTCTATAGGAGGGATGCAAGCTGTTTAAATGGCCCAAATGTTGATTTAGACGTTCACACATTCACCTAATAAAGAAGGTGAAATATTTTGGGTAGATGTTCCTAAAGCAGATTATAACTATATATGGAAATATTATAAAGTATAAAAAGGCTTATTCATTCACAAAAAATAAATAAATCATATTATCATATTTGTATTATACTTGTATTGTGTATTAGATCATATAGGTTGAGAAGTGTTATTTTCTCAGACATAAATAAACAATTCCAGGTGAAAGCCAAAGGTCATGCCTTTCTAGGGAGGGAAACACTACTACATTAATAACATATTGACCTCTTGCTAGATTGATGACTAAAACACAGCGAAACAGTGAAAAATGTCTGTCAGCTTTTAAGCCTTGAGACAATTGAGACATGGATTGTGCCATTCAGAGGGTGAATGGGCAAGACAAAATATTTAAGTGCCTTTGAACGGGGTATGGTAGTAGGTGCCAGGGGCCCTGGTTTGAGTGTGTCTAGAACTGCAACGCTGCTGGATTTTTTACACTCAACCGTTTCCTGTGTGTGTCAAGAATGGTCCAGCACCCAAAGGACATCCAGCCAACTTGACACAACTGTGGGAAGCGTTGGAGTCAACATGGGCCAGCATCCCAGTGGAACGCTTTCAACACCTAGTAGAGTCCACGTCTCGACAAATTCAGGCTGTTCTAAGGGGAAAAGGGGGGTCCAAATCAATATTAGGAAGGTGTTCCTAATGTTTTGTACACTCAGTGTATAATGTTATTGTTAGCATTATAGTTATCGTCTTTGGTGTGGATGGCCCTTAAGACTATTCTTTCCTTGTCTAGACCTGCAGGTCCTGGGGAACGTTGGTCTGTACCGCGCAGTGTGTTTACTACTGTCTGTCATCTGTCTGGTTCTACTGCTCGTCATCATCATCCTCTGTGTCAAATGTGAGTATCATAGACATTCTATTCTAGAATAGTGATTTAGAAACAGGCAAGACTCATTTGTATTTTGATAGAATATCTAGCATGTTGGTTTAGATAGCCTTCTATGCAAGAAAGAACTAAACAAATGTGTAATAGGATTCCATTCTCTTTTTTTCTTCATTATTCTCTAGTTCCATCCCAGCCTCAGGACTGTCATGGAACTGAAAAAGGGATTGAGGCTAAAGAGGAGAGGTTCCAGTCCACTGAGGTGTGCAGCCTTCAGACATGCCAAGCACAATACTTCCAACAACAGAGCCAGGGTGAGTCCACCACTGTAGTGTGTTAGTCTAATGTAACCATTAAACTATATCACTCTACATTTTGTCAATGTATCGATCTAATGCTTTGAGATGTATTGTACCACTACAATGTTTTCTCTTTGACTTCATACCATGCTAATAATAATTATTGAACCTACATGTATTAATTGAACTACATGTTGTACTTGAAGAGTAATTTCCTCCTTTCCTCCAGTCCCTGCCTGCCACATGTGTGATGAAGGCTGGCTGCACTTTGAGAGCTCCTGCTACTTCCTCTCCAGAGACAGAATGAACTGGGACGAGAGCAGGGACGAGTGTAAGAAGAGAGGGGCAGATCTGGCCATCATAACAAACAAAACAGTGCAGGTGGTTCTACTACAATTGTTACTCCTCTCTACCTCTTGTTTCTCTTCTTTGTATATCAGTGACCATGCAATGATGATAGCAAAGCAACAGTGATTGTATGACAATCACACATAAAATTTGGATTGACTAAGGTTACTAATAGTCCAATAAAACGGTGTAAAAACAAATAATTCTCCCAGACCTTTCTAACGAAGAAGGGAAACCTGATGTACTGGATCGGCCTGAGACAGAGAACCAGGAACTGGGTTTGGGTCAACAACACTGCACTGGGACAGAGGTGAGACAACCGATGATGATGTTTATTGTACTTCAAGACGACAAACAGACTTTGTTTTCCAGAAAGTATGGACAGTACTGAGCTGTTCCCTTTCCTCTCATTGGTAGTTACTGGTCAGGATCCAACAGACAAGGGGATTGTGGGTTACTGACAGGAAAGGAACCTCCTGAGAGAAGCTGGAGCTCCGCATCATGTGACCAGTACAGCTTCTACATCTGCCAGAGGGTGCGCTAAAGAACAGACTTCACCATCTGCCAGCAGTCACCAACCCTGGTCCTGGAGAGCTATACGATGTACAGGCTTTTGTTCCAGCCCAGCAGTAAGACACATGATTTAGCTAGTCAATGAATCACCTTGATTAGCTGAATCATTTAAGTGTTGTACACCATGTAGGTCAGCAGGGTTGGTGGCCACTGCCATATTCCAACTAAGAAACCTGTCAATACGGATTCTCTTTAGACTTCCATCTATCATTCACTCCTATTCCATAGCCTTTTATTCCATGATTACACATCTCTATCAACTGCCTTTTAAACCATTATTATACACTGTATGACCTAAGTCTATATTATCATTCATTAGACATCTAGGTATGACCATTGATGGTAAAAATAATCCCATTACAGTTAGTTATGCCTTGTGAAGAACAATCAAGTCGGCCTGCCAGTTTCAGTTAGAATTTGCACTAATGTTAAAGATTAACACTCTATATTGCACTTATTTGCTTGTTTTGCTGAGATGTTTTCTATATGTTTTCTTAATGCCTTTGAATGTGATAATGACCGACATGATTATGTGCATTAACCAATCATTAGGTTTTAAGTATTGATTCACAATCCTGAAAGAAACAAAAGTTGAATATAATTTGTCCCTGTAATAAAGAATCAGTTATTATACTGTCTTGTCAAACCTTTCATAAAAAGTGTTCATGTGCTTTACTTGGAATGATAAAGTAATTTACATGGTCCAAGAAAATTGAAAATGAATCTAGTCTACATTTCAACCCAGTCATACCCATGTACAAATATTTAGTTTTTGACATGTAATACTGCATATACAGTTGAAGTCGGAAGTTTACATACACCTTAGCCAAATACATTTAAACTCAGTTTTTCACAATTCCTGACATTTAATCCTAGTATAACATCCCTGTATTAGGTCAGTTAGGATCACCACTTTATTTTAAGAATGTGAAATGTCAGAATAATAGTAGAGTGAATGATTTATTTCAGCTTTAATTTCTTTCATCACATTCCCAGTGGGTCAGAAGCTAACATACACTCAATTAGTATTTGGTAGCATTGCCTTTAAATTGTTTAACTTGGGTCAAACGTTTGTAGGCCTCCTTGCTCGCACACGCTTTTTCAGTTCACAAATTTTCTATGGGATTGAGGTCGGCTTTGTGATGGCCACTCCAATACCTTGACTTTGTTGTTCTTAAGCCATTTTGCCACAACTTTGGAAGTATGCTTGGTGTCATTGTCCATTTGCAAGACCCATTTGCGACCAAGCTTTAACTTCCTGACTGATGTCTTGAGATGTTACTTCAATATATCCACATAATTTTCCTCTTCATGATGCCATCTATTTTGTGAAGTGCACCAGTCCCTCTTGCAGCAAAGCACCCCCACAACATGATGCTGCCACCCCGTGCTTCACGGTTGGGATGGTGTTCTTCGGCTTGCAAGCGTCCCCCTTTTTCCTCGAAACATAACGATGGTCATTATGGCCAAACAGTATTATTTTTGTTTCATCAGACCAGAGGACATTTCTACAAAAAGTACGATCTTTGTCCCCATGTGCAGTTGCAAACCGTAGTCTGGCTTCTTTATGGCGGTTTTGGAGCAGTGGCTTCTTCCTTGCTGAGCGGCCTTTCAGGTTATGTCGATATAAGACTCGTTTACTGTGGATATAGATACTTTGTACCTGTTTCCTCCAGCATCTTCACCAGGTCCTTTGCTATTGTTCTGGGATTGATTCGCACTTTTCGCACCAAAGTACGTTCATCTCTAGGAGATAGAACGCGCCTCCTTCCTGAGCGGTATGACGGCTGCGTGATCCCATGGTGTTTATACTTGCGGACTATTGTTTGTACAGATGAACGTGATACCTTCAGGCGTTTGGAAATTGCTCCCAAGGATGAACCAGTCTTGTGGAGGTCTACAATTTCTTTCTGAGGTCTTGGCTGATTTCTTTTGATTTTCCCGTGATGTCAAGCAAAGAGGCACTGAGTTTGAAGGTAGGCCTTGAAATACATCCACAGGTCCACCTCCAGTTGACTCAAATTATGTCAATTAGCCTATCAGAAGCTTCGAAAGCCATGACATCATTTTCTGGAATTTTCCAAGCTGTTTGAAGGCCCAGTCAACTTAGTGTATGTAAACTTCTGACCCATTGGAAATGTGAAACAGTGAATTATAAGTGAAATAATCTGTCTGTAAACAATTGTTGGAAAAATTACTTGTGTCATGCACAAAGTAGATGTCCTAACCGACTTGCCCAAACTATAGTTTGTTAACAAGAAATGTGTGGAGTGGTTGAAAAACAAGTTTTAATGACTCCAACCTAAGTGTATGTAAACTTCCGACTTCAACTGTATATAGTACCAGTCAAAAGTTTGGACACATCTACTCATTCAAGGGTTTTTCTTAATTTTGACTATTTTCTACATTGTAGAATAGTAGAGAAGACATCAACACTATGAAATAACACGTATGGAATCATGTAGTAACCTAAAAAGTGTTTAATAAATCAAAATATATTTTAGATTCTTCAGAGTAGCCACCCTTTGCCTTGATGACAGCTTTGCACACTATTGGCATTCTCTCAACCAGCTTCACTTGGAATGCTTTTCCAACTGTCTTAAAGGAGTTCCCACATGAGTGCTTCCGGCGCCGACAGAGATGGCCGCCTCGCTTCGCATTCCTAGGAAACTATGCAGTATTTAAATTTTTTATGTGTTATTTATTACATTGTTACCCTAGGAAATATTAGGTTTTATTACATACAGTCGGGAGGAACTATAAGATATAAGAGCAACGTCAACTCACCAACATTACGACCAGGAATACGACTTTCCCGAAGCGGATCCTCTGTTTGGTCCACCACCCAGGACAATGGATCGGATCCCAGCCGGCGACCCAAAACAACGGCGCCGCAGAAGGGGCAGACAGAGTGGTCTTCTGGTCAGGCTCCGTAGATGGGCACATCGTGCACCGCTCCCGAGCATACTACTCGCCAATGTCCAGTCTCTTGACAACAAGGTAGACGAAATCCGAGCAAGGGTTGCCTTCCAGAGAGACATCAGATATTGTATCGTTCTTTGTTTCACGGAAACATGGCTCACTCGGGATACGTCATCAGAGTCGGTACAGCCACCCGGCTTCTTCACGCATCGCGCCGACAGAAACAAACATCTCTCTGGTAAGAAGAAGGGCGGGGGGTGTATGCCTTATGATTAACGAGACGTGGTGTGATCATAAAATAATACAGGAACTCAAGTCCTTTAGTTCACCTGACCTAGATTTCCTTACAATCAAATGCTGACCGCATTATCTACCAAGAGAATTCTCTTCGATCATAATCACAGTCGTGTATATCCTGCCCCAATCAGACACATTGACGGCCCTGAAATAACTTAATTTGACTCTATGTAAACTGGAAACCACATATCCTGAGGCTGCATTTATTGTAGCTGGGGATTTTAACAAGGCTAATCTGAAAACAAGGCTCCCTAAATGTTATCAGCATATCGAATGCGCAACCCGGGCTGGCAAAACCCTGGATCATTGTTATTCTAACTTCCGCGAAGCATATAAAGCCCTCCCCAGCCCTCCTTTCGGAAAATCTGACCACGACTCCATTTTGATGCTCCCAGCCTATAGACAGAAACTAAAACAGGAAGCGCCCGTGCTCAGGTCTGTTCAACGCTGGTCCGAACAATTGGATTACACGCTTCAAGATTGCTTCGATCACGTGGACTGGGATATGTTCCGCATAGCGTCGGACAATAACATTGATGAATACGCTGATTCGGTAAGCGAGTTTATTAGCAAGTGCATCGGTGATGTTGTACCCACAGCGTCTTAAAACATTCCTCAACCAGAAACCGTGGATTGATGGCAGCATTCGCGCAAAACTGAAAGCGCGAACCACTGGTTTTAATCAGGACAAGGTGACCGGAAACATGACCGAATACAAACTATTGTTTGTAGCTATTCCCTCCGCAAGGCAATCAAACAAGCTAAGCGTCAGTATAGAGACAAAGTAGAGTCACAATTCAACGGCTCAGACACGAGAGGTATGTGGCAGGGTCTACAGTCAATCATGGACTACAAAAGGAAAACCAGCCCCGTCGCGGACCACGATGTCTTGCTCCCAGACAAACTAAACAGCTTCTTTGCTCGCTTTGAGGACAACACAGTGCCACTGACACGGCCCGCTACCAAAACCTGCGGGCTATCCTTCACTGCAGCCAACGTGAGTAAAACATTTAAACGTGTTAACCCTCACAAGGCTGCCGGCCCAGACGGCATCCTCAGCCGAGTCCTCAGAGCATGCGCAGACCAGCTGGCTGGTGTGTTTACGGACATATTCAATCAATCCTTATCCCAGTCTGCTGTTCCCACATGCTTCAAGAGGGCCACCATTGTTCCTGTTCCCAAGAAAGCGAAGGTAACTGAGCTAAATGACTATCGCCCCGTAGCACTCACTTCCGTCATCATGAAGTGCTTTGAGAGACTAGTCAAGGACCATATCACCTCCACTCTACCTGACTCCCTAGACCCACTCCAATTTGCTTACCGCCCCAATAGGCCCACAGACGACGCAATCACGATCACACTGCACACTGCCCTAACCAATCTGGACAAGAGGAATACTTATGTAAGAATGCTGTTCATCGACTACAGCTCAGCATTTAACACCATAGTACCCTCCAAACTCGTCATTAAGCTCGAGACCCTGGGTCTCGACCCCGCCCTGTGCAACTGGGTCCTGGACTTCCTGACAGGTGGTGAGGGTAGGTAACAACATCTCCACCCCGCTGATCCTCAACACTGGGGCCCCACAAGGGTGCGTTCTCAGCCCTCTCCTGTACTCCCTGTTCACCCATGACTGCGTGGCCATGCACACCCCCAACTCAATCATCAAGTTTGCAGACGACACTACAGTGGTAGGCTTGATTACCAACAACGACGAGACGGCCTACAGGGAGGAGGTGAGGGCCCTCGAAGTGTGGTGTCAGGAAAACAACCTCACACTCAATGTCAACAAAACAAAGGAGATGATCGTGGACTTCAGGAAACAGCAGAGGGAGTAGCCCTCTATCCACATTGACGGGACAGTAGTGAAGAAGGTGGAAAGTTTTAAGTTCCTCGGCGTACACATCACGGACAAACTGAAATGGTCCACCCACACAGACAGCGTTGTGAAAGCGGCACAACAGCGCCTCTTAAACCTCGGGAGGCTGAAGAAATTCGGCTTGTCACCAAAAACAATCACAAACTTTTACAGATGCACAATCGAGAGCATCCTGTCGGGCTGCATCACCGCCTGGTACGGCAACTGCTCCGCCCACAACCGTAAGGCTCTCCAGAGGGTAGTGAGGTCTGCACAACGCATCACCGGGGGCAAATTACCAGGACACCTACACCTCCCGATGTCACAGAAAGGCCAAAAAGATCATCAAGGACAACAACCACCCGAGCCACTGCCTGTTCACCCCCCTATCATCCAGAAGGCGAGGTCAGTACAGGTGCATCAAAGCGGGGACCGAGAGACTGAAAAACAGCTTCTATCTCAAGGCCATCAGACTGTTAAACAGCCATCACTAACATTGAGTGGCTGCTGCCAACATACTGACTCACCTCTAGCTACTTTAATAATGAAAAATTGATGTAATAAATGTATCACTAGCCACTTTAAACAATGCCACTTTATATAATGTTTACATACCTTACAATACTTATCTCATATGTATATACTGTACTCTATACCATCTACTGCATCTTGCCTATGCTGTTTGGCCATCGCTTATTCATATATTTTTATGTACATATTCTTATTCATTCCTTTACACTTGTGTGTATAAGGTAGTTGTTGTGAAATTGTTAGGTTATATTACTTGTTAGATATTACTGCATGGTCGGAACTAGAAGCACAAGCATTTCGCTGCACTCGCTTTAACATCTGCTAACCATGTGTATGTGACAAATACATTTGATTTGATTTGACATATGCTGAGCACTTGTTGGCTGCTTTTCCTTCACTCTGCGGTCCAACTCATCCCAAACCATCTCAATTGCATTAAGGTCGGGTGATTGTGGAGGCCAGGTCATCTGATGCAGCACTCCATCACTCTCCTTCTTGGTCAAATATCCCTTACACAGCCTGGAGGTGTGTTGGGTCATTGTCCTGTTGAAAAACAAATGATAGTCCCACTAAGCGCAAACCAGATGGAATGGCATATCGCTGCAGAATGCTGTGGTAGCCATGCTGGTTAAGTGTTCTTTGAATTCTAAATAAATCACAGACTGTGTCACCGGCAAAGCACCCCCACACCATCACACCTCCTCCTCCATGCTTCACGGTGGGAACCACACATGCGGAGTTCATCCATTTACCTACTCTGCGTTTCACAAAGACACGGCGGTTGAAACCAATAATCTCAAATTTGGACTCATCAGATCAAGGACAGATTTCTTCCAGTCTAATGTCCATTGTTAGTTTTTCTTGGCCAAAGCAAGTCTCTTCTTCTTATTGGTGTCCTTTAGTGGTGATTTCTTGGCAGCAATTCGACCATCGAGGCCTGATTCAGGCATTCTCCTCTGAACAGTTGATGTTGAGATGTGTCTGTTACTTGAACTCTGTGAAGCATTTATTTGGGCTGCAATTTCTGTGGCTGGTAACTCTAATTAACTTATTCTCTTCAGCAGAGGTAACTCTTGGTCTTCCTTTCTTGTGGCGGTCCTCATGAGAGGCAGTTTCATCATAGTGCATGATGGTTTTTGCGATTGCATTTGAAGAAGCTTTCAAAGTTCTTGAAATTTTCCGGATTGACTAACCTTCATGTCTTAAACTAATGATGGATTGTCGTTTCTCTTTGCTTATTTGAGCTGTTCTTGCCATAATATGGACTCTGTCTTTTACCAAATAAGTCTATCTTCTGTAAACCACCCCTACCTTGTCACAACACAACTGATTGGCTCATACACATTAAGAAGGAAAGAAATTCCACAAATACATTTTTAACAAGGCACACCTGTTAATTGAAATGCTTTCCAGGTGACTAACACATGAAGCTGGTTGAGAGAATGCCAAGAGTGTGCAAAGCTGTCATCAAGGCAAAGGGGGAATACTTTGAGTAATTTCAAATAATAATTTCAAACAGATATTTTGATTTGTTTAACACTTTTTTGTTTACTACGTGATTCCATATGTGTTATTTCATATTTGTGATGTCTTCACTATTATTATACAGTGTAGAAAATAGTAAAAATAAAGAAAAACCCTTGAATGAGTAGGTGTGTCCAAACTTTTGACTGGTACTGTACATGCACCCATTATTTTAGAAGGGGCAAGAAGTACGCGAGGATGCAGGGGGGGGGGGGGGGGGGGGGGTCAACCCCCCTCCGGAAGTCGGAGAATGTATCTTTTTTTATTTATTTTTTTACATCTGAAACAGCTCTTTCTGTCACGCCCTGACTTTAGTTATATTTGCTTTCTTTATTATTTGGATAGGTCAGGGTGTGACAAGGGTGGTTTGTTTAGTTTTGTATTGTCTAGGGTTTTGTCTTGTCTAGGGTTTTTGGTTATCTATAGGGATTTTGTATTGTCTAGGGGTATGTAGGTTTATGGTGGACTGAATGGGTTCCCAATCAGAGACAGCTGTTTATCGTTGTCTCTGATTGGGGAGCCTATTTAGGTTGCCATTTTCCATGTTGGTTTTGTGGGTAGTTGTCCATGTTTAGTTGCCTGGATGCACTACGTTGGCCTCACGTGTCGTTTGGATATTTATTGTGTTGTTGGTGACATCGTTAAATAAAGAAGTATGTACGCTCAAAACGCTGCACCTTGGTCCACTCCTTTAAACGGCCGTGACAGAACTACCCACCACCAAATGACCAAGCAGCGTGGTATCGAGGAGCAGATGGTTCAGGACTCCTGGACTTGGGAGGAGATATTGGACGGACAGGGACCCTGGAGACAGGCTGGGGAATATTGCCGCCCGAAGGAAGAGCTAGAGGCAGCGATATGAGGCAAGGCAGCGCAGCAGGCACGAGAGGCGGAGTCTGTCCGGGGGGCACACGGGGAGATTGGCGGAGTCAGGCGATAGACCTGAGCCAACTCCCCGTGCTTACCGGAAGCAGCGTGGTACTGGTCAGGCACTGTGTTATGCGGTGAAGCGCACGGTGTCGCCAGTGCGCGCTCATAGCCCGGAGCGCTATAGGTCAGCCCCCCGCAAGTGCCATGCGAGAGTGGGCATCCAGTCAGGGCGGATTGTGCCAGCTCAGCGTGTTTGGTCTCCAGTGCGCCGTTTCGGCCCAGGGTATCCTGCGCCGGCTCTGCGTACTGTGTCTCGGGGTGCTGGCTGGGTTCAGTTCGTCCTATGCCTGCACTCCGCCCGTGCCGGGCGAAAGTGGGCATTGAGCTTAATGGAGAGGTGCGAGCGTTGAGAACCAGATCTCCAGTGCTCCCCCACAGCCCGGTTCGACCTGTGCCTGCACTCTGGAGGGGCCGGGCTAAAGTGGGCATTCAGCCTGGAGGAGTGGTGCCAAGGCTGCGCACCAGAGCTCCAGTGCTCCCCCACAGCCCGGTTCATCCGGTGCCTCCTCTGCGCACCAGGCCTCCTGTAGGTCTCCCCAGCCTGGTGGGCCCTGTGGCAGCCCCACGCACTACGCTGTCTCTGCGTCTCCTCCCTCCAGAGTCTTCCTCCAGTCCGGACCCTCCAGCGACGCCCTCCGGCCCGGAGCTGCCGGAGTCGCCCTCCGGCCCGGCGCTGCCGGAGTCACCCCCCTGTCCGGCGCTGCCGGAGTCGCCCCCCTGTCCGGCGCTGCCGGAGTCGCCCCCCTGTCCGGCGCTGCCGGAGTCGCCCCCCCTGTCCGGCGCTGCCGGAGTCGCCCTCCTGTCCGGGGCCCCCTGCGAGGGTCCCCGCTCCAGAGGCGCCACCTAAGTGGGCCAAGCCTAAGGTGGAGCGGGGTCCGCGTCCCGCACCAGAGCCGCCACCGCGGTGAAATGCCCACCCAGACCCTCCCATATAGGTTTAGGTTTGCGGCCAGGAGTCCGCACCTTTGGGGGGGGGGGGGGGGGGGGTACTGTCACGCCCTGACTTTAGTTATATTTGCTTTCTTTATTATTTGGTTAGGTCAGGGTGTGACAAGTGTGGTTTGTTTAGTTTTTGTATTGTCTAGTTTTTTTTGTCTTGTCTAGGGTTTTTGGTTATCTATGGGGATTTTGTATTGTCTAGGGGTATGTAGGTTTATGGTGGCCTGAATGGGTTCCCAATCAGAGACAGCTGTTTATCGTTGTCTCTGATTGGGGAGCCTATTTAGGTTGCCATTTTCCATGTTGGTTTTGTGGGTAGTTGTCCATGTTTAGTTGCCTGGATGCACTACGTTGGCGTCACGTGTCATTTGGATATTTATTGTTTTTGTTGGTGACATCGTTAAATAAAGAAGTATGTACGCTCAAAACGCTGCGCCTTGGTCCACTCCTTTAAACGGCCGTGACACTTTCCTGCAAACTGGAGCCATAATTATTATGCCTCTTTACCTGTTCAATTGTCATTTTAATTAATGATGCACATTGATTCTTTAAGAACTTTTATGCTTTAGGAGTTTAGCACAACTGCTATACTGGTACACTACATGACCAAAAATATGTGGTCACCTGCTCGTCGAACATCTCAATCCAAAATAAGGGGCATTAATATAGAGTTGGTCCCCCCTTTGCTGCTATAACAGTCTCCACTCTTCTGGGAAGGTTTTCCACTAGCCGGAACATTGCTGCAGGGACTTCCATTCAGCCACAAGAGCTTTAGTGAGGTCGTGCACTGATGTTGGGCAATTAGGCCTGGCTCACAGTCGGCGTTCCAATTCATCCCAAAGGTGTTCGATGGGGTTGAGGTCAAGGTTCTGTGCAGGCCAGTCAAGTTCTTCCACACCGATCTCGACAAAACATTTATGTATGAACCTCGCTTTGTGCACGGGGCATTGTCATGCTTAAACAGGAAAGGGCCTTCCCCAAATTGTTGCCATAAAGTTGGAAGCACAGAATCATCTAGAATGTCATTGTATGCTGTAACGTTAAGATTTCCCTTCGCTGGAACTAAGGGGCCTAGCCCGAACCATGAAAAACAGCCCCAGACCATTATTGATCCTCCACCAAACTTTACAGTTGGCACTTTGCATTTGAGCAAGTAGCGTTCTCCTGGCATCCGCTAAACCCAAATTCGTCAATCGGACTGCCAGATGGTGACGCGTAATTCATCACTCCAGAAAACGCGCTTCCACTTCTCCAGAGTCCAATGGCAGCGAGCTTTACACCAGTCCAGCTGATGTTTGTCATTGTGTATGGTGATCTTAGGCTTGTGTGTGGCTGCTTGGCCATGGAAACCCATTTCATGATACTCCCGACAAACAGTTATTGTGATGATGTTGCTTCCAGAAGCCGTTTGGAACTCGGTAGTGAGTGCTGCAACTGAGGACAGACGATTTTTACACGCTACGTGCTTCAGCACTCAGCGGTCCTGTTCTGTGAGCTTGTGTGGCCTACCACTTCGCAGCTGAGCCATTGTTGCTCCTAGACGTTCCCACTTCACAAAAACACCACTTGCAATTGACCGGGCAGCTCTAGCAGGGCAGACATTTGATGAACTGACTTGTTAGAAAAGATGGCATCCTCTGACGGTGCCACGTTGAATGTCACTGAGCTCTTAAGTATGTTCCCTTCTACTGCCAATTTGTGTCTATGGAGATTGTATGGCTGTGTGCTCGATTTTATAAACCTGTCAGCAACAAGTGTGGCTGAAAATAGATGAATCCACTAATTTGAAGTAGTGCCATATACTTTTGGCCATGTGGTGTGTATTGTATCGTAAGACAAGAATTAAAACAATTTTTGTATTTTCTAAAGTCTAGCAACCTTGCCAGCTGGCATGCCTGCTAAGCTAGTTAGACAAGCCATTCTAACTTAATTGATAGCCTGAAATGACAAGGTAGCTAGTTACGAGGTTGTGAGATTGGGAACCCATCTACCTGGCTAGCTAAAACAAACTTTATAAAATTGCTAGGTGGCTAGTATGACAGAGAAACCTATTGTGACCACGGCACTCAGAACAGGTTCCGGTAGCAAAATGTAATAGAATTCTTAAATTGTTTAGCTGGTCCGCACTCAAAAAAGAGATTCAAGGTTAATTTTGAGTATTTATTTCATTCAAGGGTGGGTAGATAGACAAACATTTCAGCCTTCGTCAGTGTCATCAGCATCCCCTCTGAAGGTGCACTTCATTAATGCTTGTTTTATTTATTAATCAAGAAGGAATCAACATAGCTTGATCAAATTAATTTACAAACAGTCCTGCCCATCACTGGCAGCTAAAATCAGATGAAACGCTGTGTGTCACTCGACACTCTCTCCTCCTTCACTCATGATACTGTCTTCACACATATCTTTGCTTAGTGGTTCACCTAGGAAGGAACCACTTACTAGGAAGAATATGGGGGAGGGGGCACTGATTAGGATGCTGTATACACTTTCATCATGGTTTTAAGCTATTTTTATGGAGTATGTAGGAGAGACTATATGTGTGTGCCTGAGTGTGTTTGCATGTGTGTGTCAAAATGTGTGTGTGCCCCGTATGGGTATGACGCCTCTGCATTCATGCTTGCATCACACGTATACTATATAATAACAATATAATGATCTGTTTTGCTGTCTTAAACCTCAGATCTATCTTACTTCCTGGTCATCCTCAGGCTCTTCCTGTTCCACATCTAAACCCAGAGCGCTGTGGCGAATCATCTGCCAGCATGCCAGGGACTTCCTGTTTCCATCTATCTCACCCCTGTGTTTGGGTCTGATCAGAGGGCTTCCAGGTCCTTTTGACATGTCAGTGTTCTCCGTCTCCTCCCGCTCCTTGCTCTGGTCCTCATCCTTAGAGAAGGCTTGGATGTAGCGACGCATCTTTTGCACCAGTGGGTCGTTGCGATCTTCAACCCTGCAATGGAGACATTAAGAGTCATTATAATATAAAGCCTGTATATGACAGGATGGGGAAACACTATTAACACCACCACACCTAAGACAGAGAGTACAGTAATAGGCCAGTTAGATGAAGTGTTGTTGTCTTACCGGAGGTACCACCGCTCCCCCAGGCCGTAGAGCAGACCACACACCCCCAGCCGGGGCCACAGGCAGCGGGGCAACCTCCTCTCCAACATCAGGGTAGTAGCCACCACCTACACAGTGAGCAGGGACAAAGGACATAAGGATCATTAGAATGGCACTGATTGGGATGCTGTATACACTTTCATCATGGTTGTAAGCTATTTTTATGGAGTATGTAAAAATTTGATTTGATGTAGGAGAGACTATGTGTGTGTGCCTGAGTGTGTATGTGCATGTGTGTGTGTCAAAATGTGTTTGTGTGTGTGTGTGGCACACCTGTGTCCTCCAGAGCTCGTCCCTCTCCTGGGCAACTCTCCATTGTGTATCACTCATCATGGCTGTGAGTAGGTTGAGCAGCAGTATGTAGGAGACCACAGAGAAGGTGCAGTGCAGCACATGGACAATAGGGGGCGTTGTGATGGTGTGGTCCACTGGCAGGTCTATCAGACCCACACTCAGCTCAAACTGGGAGAACAGAGTGATGGGGAAGGAGCGGTACGCAGGTAGAGAGTCTGGGTCCTGAGTCATGTACACCATCCACAGGGCTGGGAGGGAGGGAGGATAACCGGCAAATAAAAATAGTAATTATATTTGGTTTAATACATTTGTACTATTAATATGGTTTTTGAGTGTCTCTTTTACAGAATGTACTTACAGGTGGAAAACCCTATGAGCACGATGAAGCTCAGCCACATGAACTTGGTCAGGTCTCCAAATATAATCTAGGAGGAAATGAGACAAAACACCACAACAGTTTAATATGGGATTCAAAACAGAAAAAACATACGTTCTACAGTAACGTCACGCCAATGCTTGTGTGTGTGTGTGTGCGTGCATGCACATGTGTGTGTCTGCTTCCCTTACATACCTTCTGTATCATGATGACGTAAGGCCCCAGCATCTGAAAGCCTCGGGCAAAGAACATGACGTTGCTCCAGCCAAGCACCAGACACACAGCCATGACAACTGTCTCCCCCTGCACCCCACTGACCCTGAACACACACAGCAGCACCACCAGGAACGCATAGGCAATACTGGGGAGGAAACACAGATTATTACACAGGTTATAAACGCTACATAAACATGACAAAACACAACAACATCACTAGGTAGGTAATACATGCTACATAGGCACCAAGGTTGACTTACAGAATGACATGGAAGGGCCCCCCCAGGGCCGTCTGTCCAAAGTAATGCTTGGCCCCCACTCTCAGCATATCTGGGATCTTAGGGATTGGGAATAACACAGATTATATTGACAGCCAATAATGTGATCTAATCTACCGTGTAAATATAAGTGACATGTAAAACTATTGGGTGATGTATGTTTTACCTCCAGTAGCAGAATAACCAGGGCACCCAGGACACTGATCATCTCTCCTGCCAGACGCAAGTTGTCCCCATAGGTCACATAACTCTCCTACAGGGACAGGGACAGAGAACAGGGCACGTGGATCACAAAGGGTTCATTTGAACACCTCTGATTGAGGTTTGCACACAGGCTGTCATATGAAGATGCCTTCATGTCTCCCCCACCTTCAGAGTTTTCTGCACGCGGATGGTTTTGTCCATGTCAGATACAGTGTAATTCTCTGGAGCATCCTTTAGAGGGCGATACACACAACACAGTGTGAAGGTCCCAATGTACAGGAGGTACAGCAGCAGCAACAACCTGTACACAACACAATAATAACATTACAACATTAAACATAAACAAATGACAGCATCTCAAACACAACATCAGAACATAATCCACTGTATGTGTTGTTACCTAAAGTAGTGTTTTCCATAGAGGTTCCACTTGAGACTGACCAATTGCCTAACAGGAGTCACTTCCAGTATCCTCCTTGCCTGAAGTAGGAGATCATCATCAGTTTCCCTGTACTGTATATTACAATGTATCATGTTTGTGTACTGTACTGTACCTCTCTCCTCTGGCTGCCCACGATGAGCTCAAGCACAGAGCAGTCGTCGTCGGCGACCAAGGAGTCGATCTCTGTGAGGTCATAGAGGTTAGAGGTCAAGGGTCCCAGGTTCCACTGGTTGATTCGCCTCCGATTGACCAGGTGCTGGAATGCCTGGAAGGGACAGATGTTGTTTTATTTTTATTTTTTACTTTCTATCCCTCTATCCATGCTCACCACAAGGTTGCCCTCTTTGGCAGCCAGTTTGAAGGGCGTTAAGCCATGGTAGTTGGGCACCATGTCCAGTGGCACAGCCTGGTCCAGCTCAACGTCACGTGCCAACAGCAGATCCAACGCCAGGCATGCTATAGTCTTATTGGGCTGCAGGACCAGGATGTGGAGCACTGTGTTACCTAGGGGGGAGAGAGGGAGATATTAAACTGCTGAAAATGGGAGAATAGAGAGGGGAGGGGCAGAACGAGGAGAAGAAAGAGTAATGTTTCATACCAATGGAGTCCTGGGCCCTGGTGCTGGCTCCTGCGTTGATCACCATGGAGATGATGTCCTGATTCCCCACACAGGCCGCAAATGCCAGAATGTGCTCACCTAAAGTAAAGCCCACGGAATCAAATAACCACATTTCCCAAAATGCATTGCTCTACTCCTTACAGACCACAAACAATCATCTTACCATAGTAGAGCAGCCCTCCTCTTCTCTTCCTGAAGTACAGGCCTGTGACTCTGGGCGTGGCCACATCCGCCCCTCGACCAATCAGACTGCGGACCAGGTTAAAGTTCTGATTCACCACGGCAATGTGGAGAGGTGTCATGCCTGATTGAGAGCGAGTAAGAGAGAGAGAATATATGATTGTGTGATTAAATATCTGTGTGAGTTTTATGATATCATAGTGTATTTGTTCATTGTGTGTGAGAGTTTATGTACCAAGGAAGAGGTCAGAGGTCATGGGCTCATTGATGAGTTCAGGTGCTCCGTCCATCAGAGCTAAAGCAGCTTCCATGTTATCATTCATAACTGCCACATGCAGCGCGGTCTCCCCCAGAGCACCTCTCTCAAAGATGTTAGTGGATGCACTGTCCAGAAGTTTCTTAATGCAACCTGCACTGTTCTCTTTGGCGGCAAAAAAGAGAGGGACGCCATTTGTCCTATGGGAGAGAGAGTGTGTTTGCAAGTTTGAATTCAAATCCTGCATTCATAACATGTCGTAATTATCAGCATATGACTGGGAAAAATCCACTTGAATGCTCCTCCAGCTGGTAATTACTAGTGGGAAACTGTCTATCATCTCTGAGCGCAGACTTCTCCCACATGCTGAGCTCTGATGTCACATTCCACTGAGCACAGACATCAGTTCAACGTCTAATTTTGATTTACATTTGGTTGAGTTGTCAGCTATTGTGAATTCAACAGGAAATCAACAAAAAATGTGGCCTTGTCATTGGATTTAGGTTAAAATGCCCTTATGTTGATGACTTTTTCCAAATCCAATAAGTTTCCCATGTTGATTCAAAATAGATCACATAGATTTCTTGGGTTGAAATGAAGTGGAAACAACGTTGATTTGCCAAGTGGGATACTAAGGAAATTACCTCGATAGCAGTATTTTTGGCAGTTAAGTGCAACAACAAAACATAATAAAAAAATACAAACGATTAATAACCTCTTTGGGCTGGGGGGCAGTATTTTGACGTTTGGATGACAAGCGTGCCCAAAGTAAACTGCCTATTACTCAGGCCCAGAAGCTAGGATATGCATATAATTGGTCGATTTGGATAGAAAACACTCTAAAGTTTCTAAAACTGTTAAAATAATGTCTGTGAGTATAACAGAACTGATATGGCAGGCGAAAACCCGAGGACAAACCATCCAGAAAAAATACATTTTCAGCCCAAGATTGATTCCTATGGCTGTCATTTTTAAAATGAAGGGAATACCTCCCAGATTGTAGTTCCTAGGGCTTCCACTAGATGTCAACAGTCTTTAGAAAGAATTTCAGGCTTGTTTTTGGAAAAATGAGCTAGAATTTGTAGTTTTTCTAAGTTGCTCCCATTTTGGCTGTAGTGTTTGTTACGCGTTCTGGTGAATGCGCATACTTTGTTGTTTATCTCCGGTAATGACAATAATGATTCTCCGTCTTAAATTTGATCGTTTATTAATGTATTAGGGTACCCGAGGTTTGATTATAAACATTGTTTGAGTTGTTTGGAGAAGTTTATTGGTAACGTTTGGGATTCATTGTGTATGCATTTTGAAGGAGGGAAACCGGTGGATTATTGAATGAAGCGCGGCAGCTAAACTGAGTTTTTGAGGGTATAAAGACGGACTTTATCGAACAAAATGACCATTTGTGATGTAGCTGGGACCTTTTGGAGTGCCAACAGAAGATCTTCAAAGGTAAGTGATTTATTTTATCGCTATTTCTGACTTTTGTGGCGCATGTGCCTGGTTAGAAAATGTTTTTAATGCTTTTGTGTGCTGGGCGCTGTCCTCAGATAATCGCATGGTGTGCTTTCGTCGTAAAGCCTTTTTGAAATCTGACACAGCGGCTGGATTAACAAGTTAAGCTTTTAACTGATGTATGACACTTGTATTTTCATGAATGTTAAATATTACTTTTTCTGTAATTTGAATTTCGCGCTCTGCAATTTCACCGGAAGTTGTCGAGATGGGACGCTAGCATCCCACTGATCTGCAAGAATTAATATGGTTTTGGATCACTACAATTTGTTTATGAGCATGATAGCTGTACTTTTAGTTTATGGTTGACGCAGCTTGTTTGCCATTACAGGCTGACTACACCGCTCGCATCGCGTGTGCGAGTGTTGCAAAATAAATGTAGAAATCTATATTATTCAATTATTGCACCCACACACTGCTTGTGCGCACCATCGAGCGTCTGCATTGCCATGGGCTAAAATAGAAGTCAGTTCTATTTGTGACGCAGATCGCGCTGCCTCTCCCATCTCCTCATTGGTTTATAGAAGCAGGTACCCACATGCCATCTCCTCATTGGGTATACCCACGTAGGTGACTGAAAGACGAAATAGGTTGGTGACGGTAACATAATTTATGAAAGTTGCCAATCGCAATACAGTCGTGGCCAAAAGTTTTGAGAATGACACAAATATTAATTTTCACAAAGTCTGCTGCCTCAGTTTGTATGATGGCAATTTGCATATACTCCATAATGTTATGAAGAGTGATCAGATGAATTGCAAATAATTGCAAAGTCCCTCTTTGCCATGCAAATGAACTGAATCCCCAAAAAACATTTCCACTGCATTTCAGCCCTGCCACAAAAGGACCAGCTGACATCATGTCAGTGATTCTGTCGTTAACACAGGTGTGAGTGTTGACGAGGACAAGGCTGGAGATCACGCTGTCATGCTGATTGAGTTCAAATAACAGACTGGAAGCTTCAAAAGGAGGGTGGTGCTTGGAATCATTGTTCTTCCTCTGTCAATCATGGTTACCTGCAAGGAAACATGTGCCGTCATCATTGTTTTGCACAAAAAGGGCTTCACAGGCAAGAATATTGCTGCCAGTAAGATTGCACCTAAATCAACCATTTATCGGATCATCAAGAACTTCAAGGAGAGCAGTTCAATTGTTGTGAAGAAGGCTTCAGGGCGCCCAAGAAAGTCCAGCAAGCGCCAGGACCGTCTCCTAAAGTTGATTCAGCTGCGGGATCGGGGCACCACCAGTACAGCGCTTGCTCAGGAATGGCAGCAGGCAGGTGTGAGTGCATCTGCACGCACAGTGAGGCAAAGACTTTTGGAGAATGGCCTGGTGTCAAGAAGGGCAGCAAAGAAGCCACTTCTCTCCAGGAAAAACATCAGGGACAGACTCATATTCTGCAAAGGGTACAGGGATTGAACTGCTGAGGACTGGGGTAAAGTCATTTTCTCTGATGAATCCCCTTTCCGATTGTTTGGGGTATCCGGAAAAAAGCTTGTCCGGAGAAGACAAGGTGAGCACTACCATCAGTCCTGTGTCATGCCAACAGTAAAGCATCCTGAGACCATTCTTGTGTGGGGTTGCTTCTCAGTCAAGGGAGTGGGCTCACTCACAATTTTGCCTAAGAACTCAGCCATGAATAAAGAATGGTACCAACACATCCTCCGAGAGCAACTTCTCCCAACCATCCAGGAACAGTTTGGTGACGAACAATGCCTTTTCCAGCCTGATGGAGCACCTTGCCACAAGACAAAAGTGATAACTAAGTGCTCGGGGAACAAAACATTGATATTTTGGGTCCATGGCCAGGAAACTCCCCAGACCTTAATCCCATTGAGAACTTGTGGTCAATCCTCAAGAGGCGGGTGGACAAACAAAAACCCACAAATTCTGACAAACTCCAAGCTTTGATTATGGAAGAATGGGCTGCCATCAGTCAGGATGTGGCCCAGAAGTTAATTGACAGCATGCCAGAGCGGATTGCAGAGGTCTTGAAAAAGAAGGGTCAAAACGGCAAATATTGACTCTTTGCATCAACTTCATGTAATTATCAATAAAAGCCTTTGACACTTATGAAATGCTTGTAATTATACTTCAGTATTCCATAGTAACATCTGACAAAAATACCTAAAGATACTGAAGCAGCAAACTTTGTGACAATTAATATTTGTGTCATTCTCAAAACTTTTGGCCACGACTGTATAAAGTCAAGAGAAGAAAAGGCCTGGAAGGAGAGATGACTAGAAACGATTCGGTTGACCGTTTTATGTGTGGATTAATTGGTGGAGTAGATTGCATTTCAGATAAAATAACAACTCAATGTTTATATTCCAGGACAAATTAGCTAGCAACAGCAAGCTAGCTAAATAGGACAAATTAGCTAGCAACAGAAAGCTAGCTAAATAGGACAAATTAGCTAGAAAGTGCAGGCTAGCTAGCTAAATTGCCATAAATGTTTAATGCTATTCGACCTGTCCCCAGATTAATATAATTGGTTCAGAGTTTGTTTTGAAATTTGAACCTGCGTGTCGTGATTGCGTTTGGTGTGGGGGGACAAAATACATTTATGCACGATGCGCACGCGCGCAGCCGGTTTGGGTTTAGCCAATCAGCGTTCAAAGCATGTGAACACACACAACTCGTTGCTTCCAGGTTACAATTAGTATTTTCAGAGTTTCCCACTTGTAATAATATAATATCAACCAATACCTGACAGTCGCTGTTATTTTTTACCAATAGGAAACTCACCTTTTGTTCTGCAGCAAAAAAGTTTCATCCAGCATCTCTTTCCACCCCTTCCTGTTCTGGAGGCGGAACCTAAGCTGGCTCCACCAATGGTTGAGCTCACCTGGAGCAGATCTTGCCAAGGGCGGGGCCATCCTCTCATATGGTTAGTCAATTTGAAATGGCTGGAAGGAGAGAGAGGTGCATGTGTGTGAGAGAAATTGAGTGTCAGAAACAGAGATGTTCTACCATCAGATTTAACTCAGAAAGAAATACATCCTTCTCCTTATGTACTAGGGACTCAAATCAAATCTAGAATGTGTGAGCTGTCAGCAAACTAACTGACAGATCATTCAGGTCTGCACCATTCCACAGACCAGAGCTGAACCTGAATCAGAGGTCCATATTTCCCCATTAATCCAGGCAAAGGAAGATGTCCACAATAACGTAGTTTTTCTCTATTCTATCCTATTCTAAACAGTTCTGTAAAATGTAAAAGGTTAACACTTATTGTTCCACAAAAAGAGTGCCTTTTGCATCCCTTCGATATTTCAAGTAGAAATTGTGCACCAATATTGCATTTTAAGACCCTGATATATTAAATGAAGTGCCCTTGACATTTAAAAAATATTTGTTACATTTTATTCGTTTTAGCAGATGCTCTTATCCAGAGCGAATTAAAGTAGTCAGTGCGTACATTTTGTACTGAATTCCCCCCGTGGGAATCAAACCCACAGCAACCCTGACGTTGCAAGCGCCATGTACTACCAACTGAGCAACACACGAAATTAACTGATACACTTCGAGAAAACAACCGCTCACATATCCAAGATTGTGTCCCAAATGTCACCCCATAGCCTATGTAATACACGACTCCTGACCAGAGCCCTATGGCCCTGGTCTAAAGTGGTGCTCTTTAACAGGGAATAGGGTGCCATCTGGGACACAGCCTTAGAAAGGCCATTCTCTCCTTCTCTTATCGCTTTAATACATACCATATGGAGAATTCAATATATCAGATTTTTTTGATGAATAAAGACTTGCTAAAGTACCCAAATTCAGTATTTTGACATGTCCCTCTGTGCACCCTATGTGACTTCTAGGAAGATTGCTACCCACTTAACCCAAACATTTCTCTTAAGTTTTCGCCAAAGTCATTTTTGAAAATGATTGTCCCTCATTTTAAGGTCAACCCTGTTGTGTGAACTGAACTCTCAATTCAAAATGGGTAAACTGTTCCTTTTAAAATATTTTTTTCTAAAGAAGCATTTAACATCTAATAGTCAAATCATAGTGTAAAAGCAGGTGAGCTGGTTCTACTCTTTTTGGCCATTTTATGTTGTTTTGTGGTGGAATACTAAGCGGGTCAAGCTCAACACGCCAACACTATTACCCATAGATAGACAGGCTAGAATTTTTTTTAACAATTACACTTTTATTGTGAAGCTTGTATTCAATTGCCACTCCCTGTTGCAAACAACAAGCTTCAATTCTGCCTGTTACAAGGGGATTCATGGCTGATTTAAGATGAAATCGTCAACCCTGTTACTTTATTTGGCACTTTTTATAGTATTTTTTATTTTATTTTATCACTTGAGATGGCAAAAAAAACTATTATGACAGAATGTTAACATTTTGCGAAATCACTTTTTTAAAATCAAGTTATACTTCTCAAAAGGCACTGAATTGGTGGAGTGACCCACTTACCTTTTACAGAAGAAAACGGTTAGTCCTTTACTCCTAATTGACAGTCAGGTACTATGGGATTCACAGGTGGTGATCTTTATATATGGAGAGGAGGTCAAGAGGAGGGGAGGAGGTCAAGAGTAGGATAGATGTCAGAGAGAGGAGGGAGGAGAGAGGAGAGAGGGAGGGGCCAAATGGTGGAAAGGAGTAGTAGTCATAACTTGAGCATTATCTTTAGGGAAGATCCATACTTGTATTGGAATCATTTACTGCAGTATACCAAGGCTGCTTGACATTTTGCTAAAACGTTTTGAACGCTAAAGACTGCTCTGGCCTTGCGCTTGACCGTCACACTCAGTTTACCTGGCAGATGTCCTGAGTCTGGTCCATGGTCCATAGATCTCCCCCATGGCTGATTTTCAGCCCCTGCATCACCCCCATGTAAAAAATGTCAACATCATGACAGTCAACACTTTTTGGTCTTCATTCTCAGTGAACCGTTCAGATAACCGGTTCGAAAGTCATCTACCTTTCAAATGTCTCAATACTGGTGTGTAATCAAAAACCTCATATTGAGTTGAGCTTGTCTACCTGGACATATATTTGCTGTTTCAGCTGTATGATCGTATAGACACCTTACCTGTCAGGTCTATGGAAACTACTTTTGACTGGCTGTGATCTAGTTCAATCTACACTGAAAAACATACATGTTCTTAAATGGTTCTTCTTTAGCTCTTAAGGTTCCTTGGAGAACTCTTGCCCTATAAAGAACCGTTGAGTTAAGTGTGGGGTTCTTGACATGGCATCTACAGTTCTTCAGAATTCTAAAAGGTTCTTGAAATGTATGGAAACCTGCAGATGTGTCAGGTTTCCATACATTTAAAAAAAAATAGTTTTTTTCAAAATGTATGTTTTTTATGTACATTGATTGATTAATTCATCTTATGCTACTCAAATATAAATAACATACATTTTTTCTAAACTATTCCAATCTGTTACTTGGACTTATTGCACCCGTTACTGAAAGGGTTGTTTCAGTTTAGATGTTTAAGGCAGTCTCATATCTTAGTCTTCCCAACCCTAGCACTGGCAGTCATTCTGAATGCAGGTTGTGGGTGACTAAAATATTCCAATTGTTGTATATCACCACTCTGGCTGGATTTCAATAGGAATTACACATCACTTTGCAAGTCAGCATAAAGTGAATTTCAGGCCACTGTATTAAGGTAAAACTAGGCCCTCAAAATAAGGCCTTTTGAAATAGGTAATGTATTTTCTTTACATTTTACATTTACATTTTAGTCATTTAGCAGACGCTCTTATCCAGAGCGACTTACAGTAGAGTGCATACATTTTTTTCAACAATGACAACATATTCACTTAGAATCTCACTTGGTGAAGGCCACAGAACTGAAAATGATTGAATGCAACAACCACGTCTCGGTCACTAGCAAACATAGTCATGGGTGGTACTGGTAAGTAGTGATGTTACGTTTAAAACTGGAGCTCTGAGGCATGCATCAAAATCGCTAAGCAGCTACCTTCAAAGCGGTGTGCCGATGCTTGTATCACTTTATCAGAAGTACTTCATCAAAGACACCCGAAGCTTTGTTTGGTCACGTGTTTTTTCAAACCTCGCAAAATGCGAGACCCCACTGATTTCTCGGTGGTTTGGGCTCTTTCGTTGATTCCAAGCTGCTTTCAAACACTGACTTCTTCTGGACACCGTACTTGCACCTGATCGGTAGCTTAGCAAGTAGAGTAGGGAACTATGGAACATTCATAGATGTGAGGGTATGAGGTTGAATCTTGTTGTAGGCACACTACTTAGAAAATAGTTTTATTTGAAACCACACTTTCTGTGCTGTTGTTCAAATAATTTGTTTTGTTTAATATAGTTTAAGCTTCTGTCTTAACCTCACTAGGGTATGTGGGATGCTAGCGTCCCACCTCGTCAACAGCCAGTGAAACTGCAGGGCGCCAAATTCAAAACAACAGAAATCCCATAATTAAAATTCCTCAAACATACAAGTATTTTACACCATTTTAAAGATACACTTGTTGTAAATCCAGCAACAGTGTCCGATTTCAAAAAGGCTTTATGACGCACACCAAACGATTATGTTAGGTCAGAGCCAAGTCACAGAAAAACACAGCCATTTTTCCAGCCAAAGAGAGGAGTCACAAAAAGCAGAAATAGAGATTAAATGAATCACTAACCTTTGATGATCTTCATCAGATGACACTCATAGGACTTCATTTTACACCATACATGTATGTTTTGTTCGATAAAGTTCATATTTATATCCAAAAATCTGAGTTTACATTGGTGCGTTATGTTCAGTAGTTCCAAAACATCCAGTGATTTTGCAGAGAGCCACATCAATTTACAGAAATACTCATAATAAACATTGCTAAAAGATACAACTGTTATGCATGGAATTTTAGATCCACTTCTCCTTAATGCAACCGCTGTGTCAGAGTTCCCAAAAACGTTACGGAAAAAGCACACCATGCAATAATCTGAGTACAGCGCTCAGAGACCAAAACAACCCAAACAGATATCCGCCATGTTGTGTAGTCAACAGAAGTCAGAAATAGCATTATAAATATTCACTTACCTTTGATGATCTTCATTAGAATGCACTCCCAGGAATCCCAGTTCCACAATAAATGTTTGTTTCGTTCGATAATGTCCATCATTTATGTCCAAATACCTCCTTTTTGTTTGCGCGTTTAGTCCAGTAATCAAAATTCATGAGGCGCGATCACTAGGTGCAGACGAAAAGTCAAAAAGTTCCGTTACAGTCCGTAGAAACATGTCAAACGATGTATAGAATCAATCTTTAGGATGTTTTTAACATAAATCTTCAATAATGTTCCAACCGGAGAATTCCTTTGTCTTTAGAATTGCAATGGAACGCAAGCTAACTATCACGTGAACGCGTGTGGTCAGTTCATGCCTCTCTGGCAGACCTCTGACTCAATCCCCTCTCATTTGCCCCCACTTCACAGTAGAAGCCTCAAACAAGGTTCTAAAGACTGTTGACATCTAGTGGAAGCCTCGGGAAGTGCAATATGACCCCATAGACACTGTGTATTCCATAGGCAATGAGTTGAAAAACTACAAAACTCAGATTTCCCACTTCCTGATTGGATTTTTTCTCAGGTTTTTGCCTGCCATATGAGTTCTGTTATACTCACAGACATCATTCACACAGTTTTAGAAACTTCAGAGTTTTTTCTATCCAAATCCACTAATTACATGCATATTCTAGCTTTTATGGCTTAGTAGCAGGCAGTTTAATTTGGGCACACTTTTCATCCAAAATTCCCAATGCTGCCCCCTACCCTAGTGAAGTTAAGCATCCTAAATAAAGCAGATTCAGTTTTTGAAAACAGGGAAGCATGATGTAAGATGCGGACCTGGTATTCCAACTGATTATAGGCTACTAACGGCAAAGACTTACCGCTAGGGTGGCTACTTTGAAGAGAATGCCATGAGTGTGCAAAGCTGTCGTCAAGGCAAAGGGTGGCTACTTTGAAGAATCTCAAATTTAAAATATATTTTGATATGTTTAACAGTATATTGGTTTCTACATGGTTCCATATGTGTTATTTCATCGTTTTGATGTCAAGTGTTTCTACAATGTAGAAAATAGTAAAAATAAAGAAAAACACGAAAGAGTAGGTGTATCCAAACTTTTGACTGGTACTGTAAATAATGGCGACATTTTGTGATGTTTTTGGTCGTTTTGGACTTTGGTGAGTTTTTTTTCAGCTGTTCGGGCACACCAAAAAATGTCTGAAGGCAAGCTGAAGTTCGGAGCCGAAGTTTACGCCCTTTCATTGGTGATTGGTCAACAGTAGGGATTCTTCAATAAAGTCTTTGTTGTCGTTCAACATGAACCTTTAGCTCCCACTTCCCTATTGTGTGATAGTTATTTGTACTGGCTGTCAATGGTTTTACATTTGTTCTTAACTGACTTGCCTAGTTAAATAAAGGTTAAATAAAAAATAAACAAATAAAATAAAACATGCCTACATGCCCCCCAAAATATATTTTATATTCTAAAATACTTTGAATGATAAAGAAACATTTTAATAGTAAAAAATAGTTTAGTGTAGGTGGGTAAAAAAATAAATACAAAAAACCCCCGATCAGCCAAACATTAACCACCACAAATTAACCATAGGGAACCAGGAATATGACAGAATCGAGAAAACATAAATATACTGTAGAGTGAAACAACCTTATCTGAGGGCTGAGAGCATTTGATGTAAAATAGGAATTAGAACAAGTAGTGAATAATCGACAATACACCGTTACAATCAGTGGTGTTAAGTAAAAATACTTTAAAGTACTACTTAAGTCATTCTTGGGGGTGTCTGTACTTTACTTAACTATTTATATTTTTGACAACTTTTACTTTTACTTAACCACATTCCTAAAGAAAATAATGTACTTTTTACTCCATACATTTTCCCTGACATCCAAAATACTCGTTACATTTTGAATGCTTAGCAGGACAGAAAAATTGTCCAATTCACTCACTTATCAAGAGAACATCCCTGCCTCTGATCTGGCGGACTCACTAAAAACACATGCTTTGTTTGTAAATGCTGTCTGAGTCTTGGAGTGTGCCCCTAGCTATCCGTAATTTTTTTTTTTTTTTTAATGATGCCGTCTGGTTTGCTTAATATAAGGAATTTGAAATGATTTATACTTTAACTTTTGATACTTAAGTATATTTAAAACAAAATACTTGTAGACTTTTTCTCAAGTACTATTTTACTAGGTGACTTTCACTTTTACTTGAGTAATTTTCTATGAAGGTATTTTGACTTTTACTCAAGTTTGACGATTGAGTACTTTTTCCACTACTGGTTACAATGCAGAAGAGTCACGCTGATTGAATAGAATGGGACAAAGACAGCAAGAGTTGCATGGCTTGAGTTATTGCAGTGGCTATTTTAGCATGTAAATCTTGGTGGGATAAAACAAATGTAAAGTGAGATGCATGCCAGAAAAGCCACTACACAACACAACACTAAACAATACATTAATTGCACTATAACGGTGACAAACGGTGCCCACAAAAGCTGTCCCAACATCTTACCACTGTTACACCTGGCTATCAGCGGAGCCTTGTCTGGCAGCGAAACAGTTCATTCAGCCTAATTTACTGCCTTTTTAAAAAACATAGCTGATACGGCTGACTGGCTTAAACAAATGTGGTTTCTAATGACAATTGAGATGTACAAACTATGGCATAAGAGGACAACAAGCGGATAAGAGGCAATCTGTAATTTCTATTAAGAGATTAATGAGTGGGCTAGGACGGACGTAGTCAGTATAACTATTTGTTTAGCACTTTTGAAATGTACAGCGACAGAATTCAGAACATGGGCCGTTCTTATAGTGTTCTCCCTGTACACCAAGTCAGAACCGTAGGATAAATATATGGGGCATATAAGCAGAAAATGAAAGCTCTTTCAAATTCGATGAATACATTTCTATAAAACAGGTTATAGGCTACATGTGCACCACCAAGTCAGAACAGCAGGCGAAATTAAGAGGGGTAAATCGACCAAATTGTTAGGGTGAGGAACATGAGCTACTAACAGCTCCTTACACAACATACATTTAGTATTACTTTCAATAGCTACAGTATACATATCTCCCTGGCATATTACATCATTTATGCAGCAGCGTACAATATATTTTTGGATTCACCTTGGTGTGCTGTGCTCACTTCAACAGGAAGGTGGCGCGGCGGTCCTTCGTGGGCAAATTTGTCATCAAAGTCTGCCATTCTCTGGATTTATGGTGCTTTCAAAACAACTGTGAACTTGGGAAAAAAACAAGGTTGAATTATGATGACGTCATTGATCTTCAGGTCATAGCTCTAGAAAGAGGCCGGATTTACAATTCCGAGTTGGATGACCGTTCAAAACGTATTTTCCCAGTCAGAGCTTGTTTATTGCTGACTTCATAGATGTCTTGAACTCACTGAAGTCAAGTTTTTGCAGTTCCGAGTTAACAGTTGTTTTGTGTGCGGCACAAATCATGCTTCATTGACAGCATGGCCGATGTTGAATGTTTATAATTTTAAACTTGGAAAAGAGCCCTTTAAGCCCAGATTTGGGACCACGCAGCCACTGTCACTGATTCCTTCCAAACCACTCATTGTTGAATTTGAGATTTCCAACTTGTTGTGTAATGTTTATGTCCAATGGCCGATGAGCACCGATACGTTTTATCTATAATTTCTCTTCATTATTTCTCTTCCTATAACAAGGATTAAAAAGGATTTGCCAGTAGATTGTCAAATTGATTCATGATGATGACTGCTAGCTAAGATTGTGAAAGTATGATGTTGACATGATCAGTCCAATCAAAGCTACTGTACATATAACGTGATTTGATGTCATTTTATCTGTAGCCAATGACCTTGAGCCTTCTTGGATGGGCACTTCTAATGTAACTCAATGGCAGCACCCAAGAGGCTAGAATTTTCTAAGTCTACCCTTAGACGTAGTGTCCCCATGAGTGACAGAACACTGAGCACGGTGCAACGCTCCGTATATTCTGCTGGCTTGCCCCACCACCACAGAAACCACTGAGCTAGGCTGGAACACCTGCATTTTGGAGCTGCCTTACTCAAGAAAACAAAAAAGAGACAATGTTTGTATGCAGCTTTATTAACTCAATGATATATATCATTTTTTACATTATTTGCAAACTAACTCTGTGTTGTTGTCTGTGTCACACTGCTTTGCTTTATCTTGGCCAGGTCGCAGTTGTAAATGAGAACTTGTTCTCAACTGGCCTACCTGGTTAAATAAAGGTAAAAATAAAATATTTGACACGTATTAATGCCAAAATAACATGCACCCACAAGCCCCCAAAAAGAAAACATTTATTTGTATTTATTTTTTGCTAAAAATGTGGGGCTCAAAACATGAATGACGGGTGTTTTGAGCTGTACCGAGGACTCGTGAGCTGCATCCGTCCATATAACAGCTATAATATTCTTCTGCATTTGAATATTTATGCAAACCTGGAGTAGGTGTAGATATTGCCATAGCATTGGCTACTTTGGGCCGTTTGGTAGGGTTGTCTCCCCAGCTAGTGTGCGGCAAGTTGAAAGGACATAGGCGGGCCAACAATAATCAATTTAAAATATCTAGACTAGCGAATTAGATCGAGATTACCTTCTCTCGCTAGCCAGACAGCTAACGTCAGCTAACCAGCGAAAAAGCTATGGGTGAACAAACAGTTATCTAAGTATAATACGACAGCATAATCAAAATTACACTGAATCAAGGTTGAGATGAGCAGTTTCTTAACTTTGATGTTAAAATATCTAGTGTTATGATATAAGCATTTCAATTTGTCATTGTTGCTAGCTATCTGGCCATCCAGAATCACCACAAAACACGGACTTCTGCCCCATTGAAGCGTGCACATCGTTTTCGTGACATTGTCTGCTAACCCATCTATGACCGAGTATGTTTTTCATTTTAACAAAAAGATGGTACATTTGGTTTCTTACCAACCAAACCTCTTATACAGTAAAGCACATATTCTAAACTGAATGTCATACAGTATTTTTATGTCCACATATTTGATGACCATCTATTATACATAACAACCCAGACACCCAAAACACTTTCTAAATGCCATGGTTTGGTGTGTGTATTCAGGTGTTTGTGTACCATGTATAGGTCATGAGTAACATGTTGGTTACCCACAGAGTGTTAAAGGGTTTCAATTAAGGTTTATATCAGACAGGCCTGGGTAATAGTTCTGACTGAGCCAGTCATCTTGTGTTGTCTTGATATTAGCTATTTACAGCGCCTTGCAGTGAGACACCGGGGTGCTGCCATATAGACCAGTGGTTCCAATTGTCATAATGCCTTTATTTAGGCACAATAACAAGGTTCCATTGCAGTGTGTGTGTGTGTGTGTGTGTGTGTGTGTGTGTGTGTGTGTGTGTGTGTGTGTGTGTGTGTGTGTGGTTTCGGACTGGCTCAGTAGGGGAGACCAGGGGTTGGTTGTCACAACTGGCCAATTCATGTTAGCATGACAAAACATTGAGGTGAGGGGAATATGTGTTTTTCATAGATGAAAGTAAAAAAATAATATATATTGTTATTTTCTTTGTAAATGCTTGAATTATGGGAGTATCCATAAATAATTATGTTTGTTGAACAGAGAAAAGGGAGAGCTATGTTTCAAACCAATTTCTGAGTTCCTAGGTCAAGCCATGTGGTAAGTAATATCTTAACTAGCATTAGTATTGCCTCTCTCTGACACACATATTTTCCCTGTCACACACACACGCACATACATGCATAGACACACATGCACGCATACATACACAAATTTACAAAAAATGTCATATGTTATTCTCATTCTTCATAAAATGCTGTATTTTGTTCGATCAAAGAAAGGCTTAGCTATTTCTAAGACTGTTTGTTATTTTTCTTCATTTCCTGATACAAAAGGAATAAGTTACTTGCGAACATTGTGACAACCAACCCCGCGATTGGGCTGGTTGTCACAAGTGGACAGTGTGTTTGATGATTTATAACTCCATGTTGGAGTTAATAAGGGTAAAAACGGCCCTCATTTTAACCCAAGATCTTAGTCTTTATCCTAATATTGAAAAGAGTCTTGTAAGATATACTGGTGCTGAGAAATATACATGAGATTAATAAGTGCGACAACCAACTCCAGTCTCCCCTACACATGATAACCTTGGAACTATTTTGCAGAACAAGAACAAGGGGTTGAGACTGAGAGGAGTTTTTCTTTTTTACTTTAAGTCTCTAGTTTTGTCATTTATATATAGATATTGGATCTTAATTTGATGATCGGGTGAAATGGACATGTGTTGGTGGTTGTGTAAGAGGCCCTCAGGTCAGATCCTATCTGATGCCACCATGAGATCTGGGAGACAGGTGTATTGGCCTCTCTCTAATGCTGAAGTCAACAGATCTCCAACAGATTCAGGTGAAATGTGCTGATCTGTCTATTCCTATCAGACATGGGGGAACATGAAGTTCAGTCTGTTTGATGGAAAGGTTATAATGTGGACACTTTTCTGTTTTATGTCAAATAGGTTTACGGTTAGGGTTAGAGTTAGGATTTCAACTGTAAGTGCAATGTATTAATTTAGGGTTAGGGTTACCTTAACCCTAACCCTAGATTGGTAATATATTGCACTTAAAGGGCTTCATTGCCAACATCCCGAAGTATTTCTTTATCTACTTCCCCAGAGTCAGATGAGCTCATGGATACCATTTTTGTCTTTGCATCCAGTATGAAGGAAGTTAGAGGGAGCTTCGCGAGCCCGATGCTAACTAGTGTTAGCGCTACAAGCATGATAGCTGTTACCACAGACTTCCAGTCATATCGCTGACGCTAATTAGCAGTTGTGCTTATGCTAGTTAGTCTGACTCTGGGGAAGTAGATAAAGGACTTTGTTGCCAAAATCCTGAAGTATCCTTTTAAGGTCAGGCACCACAGGCTAAAATTACATTTTTGCATCTACTTATCAATTATGAGATATTGGTGTATTTTGGTTAAAATGAGTATAAAAAAGGTAAAAAAAGATAAGAAAGTTAATTAAAATGTATATTTGCTTTAGTTTATCATGCTACCATCATCAACATTTCATGAATTGTAATCCCTTTAAAATGGACAAACAGTACCAGTGAAAAGTTTGGACACCTATTTATTCAAGGGTTCTTCTTTATTTTTTAAAACTATTTTCTACATAATAGTGAAGACATCAAAACTATGAAATAACACATGTGGAATTATGTACTAACCAAAAAAGTGTTAAACAAATCAAAATATATTTTAGATTCTTTAAAGTAGCCACCCTTTGCTTTGATGACAGCTTTGCACACGCTGGAAATTCTCAACCAGCTGCACCTGGAATGCTTTTCCAACAGTCTTGAAGAAGTTCCCACATATGCTGAGCACTTGTTGGCTGCTTTTTCTTCACTCTGCGGTCCAACTCATCCCAAACCATCTCAATTGGGTTGAGGTTGGGTGATTTTGGAGGGGAGGTAATCTGATGCAGCCCTCCATCACTTTCCTCCTTGGTCAAATAGCCCTTACACAGCCTGGAGGTGTGTTGGGTCAATGTCCTGTTGAAAAACAAATGACAGTCCCACTAAGCGCAAACCAGATGGGATGGTGTATTGCTACAGAATGCTGTGGTAGCCATGCTGGTTAAGTGTGCATTGAATTCTAAATATATCACTGGCAGTATCACCAGCAAAGCACCCCTACACCATCACACCTCCTGCTCCATGCTTCATGGTGGGAACCACACATGCGGAGATCATCAGTTCACCTACTCTGCGTCTCACAAAGACATGGCGTCAAATTTGGACTCATCAGACCAATGGATAGATTTCCACCGCTCTAATGTCCATTGCTCGTGTTTCTTGGCCCAAGCAAGTCTCTTCTTATTATTGTTGTTCTTTACTAGTGGTTTCTTTGCAGCAATTCGACCATGAAGGCCTGATTCATGCAGTCTCCTCTGAACAGTTGATGTTGTGATGTGTCTGTTGAACTCTGTGAAGCATTTATTTGGGTTGCAATCTGAGGTGCAGTTAACTCTACTGAACTTATCCTCTGTAGCAGAGGTAACTCTTGGTCTTCCTTTCCTGTGGCGGTCCTCATGAGAGCCAACTTCATCATAGCGCTTGATGGTTTTTGCAACAGCACTTGAAGAAACTTTCAAAGCTCTTGAAGTAATGATGGACTGTCATTTTTCTTTGCTTATTTGAGCTGTTCTTGCCATAATATGGACTTGGTATTTTACCAAACAGGGCAATCTTTTGTATACCTGCCTTCTCACAACACAACTGATTGGCTCAAACACACTAAGAAGGAAAGAAATTCCACAAATTCACTTTTAACAAGGCACACCTGTTAATTGAAATGCGTTCCAGGTGACTACCTCATGAAGCTGGTTGAGAGAATGCCAAGAATGTGCAAAGCTGTCAACAAGGCTAAGGGTGGCTACTTTGAAGAATCTCAAATATGAAATATATTTTGATTTGTTTAACACTGTTTCGGTTACTAAATGATTCCATATGTGTTATTTCATAGTTGATGTCTTCACTATTATTCTACAATGCAAAAATAGTAAAAATAAAGAAAAACCTTTGAATGAGTAGGTGTGTCCAAACTTTTGACTGGTACTGTACATCCATAATTTCAAACCTCACTACATTAAACCACACATCATTTAAAAGATTTACAGATAGAGATTTATAAACTTGGCGCACACCATACATAGCATGTTTCCCGGTATTAATTAGACCCATCCTAAAACTGTGTGCGCATGAATGAGCATTTAAAACTTATGGCTGCAATCCCGCTAACGGGATATGACAACAGCCAGTGAAAGTGCAGGGCGCCAAATTCAAAAAACAGAAATCTCATAATTAAAATTCCTCAGACATACATGTGTTTTATACCATTTTAAAGGTAATCTTGTTGTTAATCACACCAAAGTGTCCGATTTCAAATATGCTTTTCAGCGAAAGCACTACAAACGATTATGTTAGGTCACACCAAACCACAATAAGCACAGCCATTTTTCCAGCGAAAGATAGCAGTCACAAAAGCAGAAATATAGCTAAAATTAATCACTAACCTTTTGTCACGTTCCTGACCTGTTTTCCCTTGTTTTGTATTTATTTAGTATGGTCAGGGCGTGAGTTGGGTGGGTTGTCTATGTGTTGTTTTCTATGTTGGGGTTTTGTGTGTTCGGCCTGGTATGATTCTCAATCAGAGGCAGCTGTCAATCGTTGTCCCTGATTGAGAATCATACTTAGGCAGCCGGGGTTTCACGTGTGTTTGGTGGGTGTTTGTTCCTTGTTAGTGTTTCGCCACACGGGACTGTCACGGTAGTTTCATTTTGTTATTTTTGTATCGCATATTTGTTTTCGTGTTATTAAATTACCATGGAAACCAACCACTCTGCATATTGATCCGATCCTTCTCGCCTCTCCTCGTCCGATGAGGAGGACGATATAGACTATCGTTACACCTTTGATGATCTTCATCAGATGACACTCATAGGACTTCATGTTATACAATACATGCATGTTTTGTTTGATAAAGTTCATATTTATATAAAAAAAATCGGAGTTTACATTGGCGCGTTACATTCACTAGTTCCAAAAACATCCAGTGATAGTGCATAGCCACATCGTTTCAACAGAAAAACTCATCATAAATGCAGATGATAATACAAGTTATACACATGGAATTATAGATATACCTCTCCTTAATGCAACCGCTGTGTCAGATTTCAAAAAATCTTTACGGAAAAAGCAAACCATGCAATAATCTGAGACGGAGCTCAGAACAATAGTAAAATTAGCCGCCATGTTGGAGTCAACAGAAACCAGAAAATACATGATAAATGACTTCATCAGAATGCAGTCCTAGGAATCCCAGGTCCACAATAAATGCTTGATTTGTTCGACAATGTCTGTTATTTATGTCCAATTAGCTACTTTGGTTAGCGCGTTTGGTAAACAATTCCAAAGTCACAAAGCGCGTCCACTATAACGTGACGAAATGTCCAAAAGTTCCGTAACAGTCAGTAGAAACATGTCAAACGATGTATTGAATCAATCTTTAGAATGTTGTTAACATACATCTTGAATAACGTTCCAACCGGAGAATTACATTGACTTCAGTTGAGCGATGGAACGGAGCTGCCTCTCACGTGAACAGGCGTGGTCAAAGCGTGGTCACCTCATGGCAGTGGTTGTGGAAGGTTGTGGAAGGCTACCCGACATTTTTGACCCAAGTTAAACAATTTAAAAGCATTGCTACCAAATACTAATTGAGTGTATGTAAACTTCTGACCCACTGGGAATGCAATGAAAGAAATAAAATCGGAATAAATCATTCTCTCTACAATTATTCTGACATTTCACATTCTTATAATAAAGTGGTGATCCTAACTGACCTAAGACAGGGAATTTTTACTAGGATTAAATCTCAGGAATTGTGAAAAACTGAGTTTAAATGTATTTGGCTAAGGTGTATGTAAACTTCAGACTTCAACTGTAATAGCCTATTCAATAGGCCCAATTAATGATGCGCATGGGAATTTGTTGTATGGCTTCGGGAATATGAACCCATCATGGCCAGAAAAGGTGAGGAATTTATTCTGCAATGGTTATGATATATGTATAATGTATTATGTTTATAAATTAAATAGTCTACTGGAGAAATGTGACATTGCAGTATTCAGACGTAGCCTATATACGTCATCAGAAAAGGTGAACCTTCTGTTCTACCGTTAAACTGCACACAGTGTGCAGTTGCAGACTGGATCGCATATTGCATAGAGCAAAATACTTGAAATAGCTTATATATTTACTACTGTGAACTGGGTCCAATTAAATGAGAGGTGGGATGAATTGTAACATATCTTAACTTGTTGTAGGCCTAGGCCCAGTGGCGTGAATTCATGGATGCCAAGGAAAGCCAGGCTTCCCCCAAAAATTAAAAAAAAAGTTTTATAAAAACGAAATAATTTATCTTTTGTCTTTCTGTGTTTCTGAATTTTCCTTCAATTTGCAAGAGACTAAATGTATCTCACTGGAGAAAACATCTTAGCGTGCGAAACAGCACCCCTCTCTCTCTGTATGTGTAGCCCATCTATCTAATGCTGTTTGGTCAAAGAGAGTATGCTATTGTTGCCACCCGGAGCATTGAATGCAAGTGTAGACAGCTAGCATTTGGCATCCCTTTTTTAAATAAAATAATAGCCAATCAGTGTTGAGCTAAACTGAGTGAGCTCAACTGTGAATGGTCCTGGCACACCAAAAAAAAGTGTTGAGGGAAGCCAGTTTGAATTTTGCTTCACACTAATTACATCACATTAGAAGCCAAACGTCATTGACAGAAAAAAATTGAATTGTTGCATTTCGTTGTCCTCCGGTGGCTGGCTAGCTAGCTAAAATTGTCCCTTTCCTAAATTAGCCATGGATAGGGATAGGGATTTGGACTTGTGGTTTTACGTAATTCTTCGTACTGGCCAATGATTATAACAGCAATTCTGATCCAACCATAAATTCATACATTGTGCCCCTGGCCTGAGAGGATGGAAGTTCAATATGTAGCTAGATGTAGTAGGCTACTGTTAAGTAGCTGGCTCATCGTTGTCTGAAAGGAAGTTAGGCTAGCGAGCAAGCATTATAGCCAGGTAGCCTAGGACAACAGAAACAAAAAGTGTGTACTGTATGACAGTCATAGACCGTTTCGGCAACATTAATTAGGGTGACTATCCCTGTTTTTTCTACTTGCACACACACACACACACACACACACACACACACACACACACACACACACACACACACACACACACACACACACACACACACACACACACACACACACACACACACACACACACACACACACACACAGGAATCAGTACCATGGACAGCCACATCGCATTTAGCTTACATTGAATGGACTAATTTGTTTTTGGTATCTTTTAGTTGTCACTGTATTAGGCTAAGCATAGGTAATTTGATGATGTTGAGATGTTTAGGTTGAAATGGTGCTGGTATAGTGGAGGCAGCTACTGTTTTCTTTGCTACTTGAGGTAACTATTTGTGGTTCTAAATCAATAGTTGTTTAGTAGGCTGAAAACAGTTACTTGCGACCATGCTGTAGGTCATGTAACTTTTTGTTGCATGCAATATGCTTTGTGCACTTCATCGGAGAGATGTTGCTCTCCGGTTTAGTGATGAAACAAAGGTGTGGTTGAATTTATTCTGCCACTGTGTCCTCTTACTGTCTCGGCCTTAGGCCTATATATCACAGTTGCAAGGCATAACTGCAACTGTCTAACAGTTTATAGAGCAAACAACGCAATTGTAACAACAATATGACTTTTTTCCTTGACTTCCCCAGTGATTTTATCCATGCACCACTACTGCCTAAGTCTATAGGCTTTTTCGAGAGTATGAAACCATCACAGTCAGAAAAAGTGAGGAATGTATTCTTCAATGATCATGGAAATGAAATAAATTAAAGGAAATAGATACTTATTTCTAATTATTTTATATAGCAAAGATAAAATAAATAGATTTTTGCTCCTTTCACTACTGGCAAATGATTGCATCTTGTTATATTTGGCTACCTGTTTTTTGTCATGAATAAGAGTGCCATTATATATTCCCCAATTGTCACACCCTGATCTGTATCACCTGTCTTGTGCTTGTCTCCACCCCCCACCAGGTGTCTCCCATTTGTCCCCATTATCTCCTGTGTATTTATACCAGTGTTTTCTGTTTGTCTGTTACCAGTTCGTCTTTTCCCATCAAGTCTTACCAGCGTGTTTTCCCGTTTTCGAGTCTTTCTAGTTGCTGTTTTCTAGTCTTCCCGGTTCTGACCATTCTGCCTGCCCTGACCCTGAGCCTGACTGCCGTTCTGTACCTCTTTGACTCTGCCCTGGATTACAGAACTCTGCCACCCCTTGACCTGCCATGGCCTGTCGCCTTGTATATTAAATATTCTGAGACCTGTACTATCCGCCTCCTGTGTCTGCATCTGGGTCATATCCTGAGTTGTGATAGTACAAACTGGCCATGACTGACCAAGCAGACTCAGACCAGCTCTGCAACACTGTCTCCTCACAAGCAGCCACCAACTGAAGACACGAGGAGTTGCTACGGAACCTTATGGAAGGATTCCATACTGTCGCAAAATGCCATGACCAAACCTTCCACACCTTACTGGAGCAACTGAGTCAGGATTCCCATAGTGTGGCGGACTACGTGTTGGACTTTTGCACGTTGGCCGCAGAGAGTGCATGGAATCCGGAGTCCTTATTCGACACCTTCCTTCATGGATTATCGGAGAGAATTAAAGACGAGCTCGCAGCCTGGGAGCTACCCATGGACCTCAACTCCCTCATAGCCCAGACCATAAGGAAAGATGGGCGGCTACGTGAACGCAGGTTGGGAGAGGCAGTCTGTTCCCGACCACCCTCGTTTGTCTTCGGTTTTTTCCTTGCCTCCGAAGAATCCCTGAAGTCCCCAACACCTACACTCCCGAGAGAATCCAAAGTTACCCGAGTTCCCTTAGGAATCGTCAAGGACTGTCGACTCGTCTCCTCCGGCGCCCATGCAACTGGGCAAGGCTAAATGATCCCCTGAGGAACATTCACTCAGACTGAGCTCTAAAAGCTGTCTGTATTGTGGAACTTTGGGACATTACATTTCCACCTATCAAATAAAAAGCCCATGCCCATCAGTAGGTACGAGTACGCTGGTGGGCCATACAGGGAGTCTCTCATCTCCCTTTACTCGTACTCCTCTCCATGCTATCCTGTTGTGGGGGTGACCGGTCTAAATCTCTCTGGGTGCTCCTGGACTCTGGGGCCGACGAGAGTTTTATGGAAACTGCCCTGGTATTGGTGCTGGGGATCTTCACACAACCCCTCTCCTTTCCCATGGAAGCCAGAGCATTGAACGGGTGCTGCTGGTTTTGGGATTGTCATGGCTCCAGAGGCACAACCCCCTGATCGACTGGGCTATGGGTTCTATCCTGGGGTGGAGCCCGTTCTGCCACACACATTGCCTCAAGGCAGCACAGCCTGCCCCTGGACGTCCTCCAGTGGGCTTGGGTAAAGCCTTGGATCTCTCCACCATCCCTGTGGAGTATCAGGACCTCTGGGAGCTTTTCAACAAGGCACGCACCACATGTCTTCCTCCGCATCGACTCTATGATTGCGCCATTGACTTCCTCCCTGGTACTACACCTCCTCGGGGGCGGCTCTACTCCCTGTCTGGTCCGGAGACCAAGGCCATGGAAGAGTACATTGAGGGCTCTCTGGCTGCTGGGAGCATTCGTCCTTCGTCCTCTCCTGCCGGCGCAGGGTTCTTCTTTGTGGAGAAGAAGGAAAAAACCCTGCACCCGTGTATCGACAACCGGGGCCTCAATGATATCACAGTAAAGAACCGTTACCCGCTACCACTCCTCTCCTTGGCATTCGAGCCTCTCCAGGGGGCGACTGTACTTTCGAAGTTGGACCTTCGGAAAGCCTACCATCTGGTTCGGATACGGGAAGGAGATGAATGGAAAACAGCCTTTAACACAGCTAGCGGGCACTACGAGTATCTGGTGATGCCATTCGGATTGACCAGCGCTCCTGCAGTGTTCCAGGCTCTGGTCAATGATGTGCTCTGTGACATGTTAAACTGATTTGTGTTTGTTTACCTCCACGACATCCTTGTCTTTTCCCGTTTGGTTCAAGAGCATGTCCTCCACGTACGGCAAGTCCTACAGCGGCAAGTCCTAAAGGCTGAGAAGTGTGAATTCCATCGTTCCACTGTCTCTTTTCTGGGATACGTCATTGCAGCGGGGAACATTCAGATGGATCCTGACAAGGTGAAAGCAGTGGTTGGTTGACCTCAACCCACGTCCAGAATGCAGTTTCAATGTTTTCTGGGATTTGCACATTTATACCGTCGCTTCATTCAGGACTACAGCATCCTGGCTCCCCCTCCCACTGCTCTCACCTCTCCCAAGGTTCCGTTCACTTGGTCCCCAGCTGCTGGCTGGGTGTTTTCTGATCTGAAGCATCGGTTCACCACAGCCCCTTCCTCATCCATCCTGACCCGTCCCGTCAGTTCGTGGTAGAGGTTGACGCTTCTGATGTTGGAGTGGGGGCCGTCCTGTCCCAGCGGTCTGCCATGGACCAAAAGCTGCATCCCTGTGCCTTCCTGTCCCAATGTCACAATCCCACTGCGAGGAACTATGACATAGGAAATTGGGAACTTCTGGTGGTCAAGATGACATTGGAGGAGTGGAGGCACTGGCTTGAAGGGAAGGAACATCCAGTCTTGGTGTGGACCGACCATAAGATTTTAAAATATCTCCACACCGCCAAGCGCCTCAACTCTAGGCAGGCCCGTTTGGCTCTGTTATTCCCACAATTTAATTTTACCATCTCCTACCGCCAGGGTCCAAGAATGTGAAGCCTGACGCTCTCTGTCGCCTGTACAGTTCCGCTGCCACACCATCTGACTCTGAGACCATCCTCCCTACCTCCTGTCTAGCAGCTACAGTAGTCTGGGGTATTGAGGGCCTGGTCTGGGGGAGGCCCGGCTAACCGGATGTTCGTCCCAGATTCGGCTCGGTCTCCAGTCCTGGAGTAGGCTCATTCCTCTAAGTTAACCTGCCATCACGGCTCCCGCCAAACCCTGGCCTTCCTCCGACAACGCTTTTGGTGGTCCACTATGGTTTCTGACGTCTCCGCATTTGTCGCCAAATGCACGGTGTGTGCTCAGAATAAGACTCAGCGGCAAGCTCCGGCTGGCCTCCTTCAACCACTCCCTGTTCCTCATCGCCCATGGTCCCATATATCCCTGGACTTTGTCACTGGTCTCCCTCTGTCTGATGGCAACACCACCATCCTTACAGTGGTGGATAGGTTTTCTAAAGCTGCCCATTTCATCCCCCTCCCCAAGTTACCGGCATAGTCTCTGATCGTGGTCCTCAGTTCTCGTCCCGATTCTAGAAGGCGTCTGCACCCTCATTGGGTTGTTGGCCAGCCTGTCCTCCGGGTTTCATCCTCAATCCAATGGCCAGTCGGAGCGTGCCAATCAGGACCTGGAGACAACTCTTCGGTGCCTCGTCTCGGCCAACCCCAACACCTGGAGCCAGCAACTCGTGTGGGTAGAGTCCGCTCGGGAACATCCTTCCTTGCTCGGCCACTGGGCTCTCGCCCTTCGAGTGCTCCGTGGGTTATCAGCCCCCGCTCTTCTCTGAGCAAGAGGAAGAGGTCAACATACCCTTGGCCCCGATGTTCTTCCACCGTTGTTGGTGTACCTGGAAGAGAACTCGCCACCGGACCCCGGCTCCCCGCTATCATCTCGGGCAGAGGGTATGGCTGTCTACGCCGGATCTGCCCCTCCGGGTGGAGTCTCGTAAACATTCCCCCCATTTTACTGGTCCATTCCCATCTCTAAAGTCCTTAGCCGCTCTGCTGTTCATCTTCTGTTGCCCCGTACCCTCCGTATACATCCTACTTTTAATCTGTCTAGGATTAAACCTTCATCTCACAGACCTATGTCTCCTCCTGTGTCTGCATCTAGGTCATATCCTGAGTCATGATACCATTTGCACAAGGCTACTAGGCTACTTTAGCCTTCTTGCAATGCAATACTTCAACCACTAGAAACGTGCGTACGCATGGTCTAAAGTTTGCGGGGGGATATACACATTCTCCCCTCAATTTCAGTTTTTCTAAATGCCAACTTTTGCGTAAAAACTGGCACACAAGTTTTGGACATATTTTGTGCATGTGCAATGTTTATAAATGAGGCCCCTGGTCAGTGGCAAGCCATCATTCAGGGCAAGTGGGGTAGAGCCTGTTTAGCAAAGAAGAAATGTACATATATCAGTTTGCAAACAATGTAAAACATTTATTGAGTTAATAAAGCTGCATACAAACATGGTCTCTTTTTTGCTTTCTTGAGTAAGGCAGCTCCAAAACGCAGGTGTTTCAGCCAAGCTTAGTGCTTTCTGTGGTGGAGGTGCTGCTAGCGGAAAATACAGAGCGTAGGGGTTGGTAATCTTCTCTAGTTGCACCGTGATGGGCTCAGTGTTCTGTCACTCATGGGGACACTGCAAAATCTACAGGGAGAGTTCGAAATTTCAAGCCCCTTGGGTGCTGCCATAGATTTACATTAGAAGTTCCCATCCAAGAATGCTCAAGGTCATTGGCCACAGATACAATTATGTCAAATCACGTTATATCTACCGTAGCTTTGATTGGACTGATCATGTCAACATCATACTTTCAAAATCTTAGCTTGCAAGCTAGACAAGCAGTCATCATCATGAATCACGTCGACAATCTACTGGCAAATCCTTTTCAATCCTTGTCATATGAAGAGAAATTATAGATAAAACGTATCGGTGCTCATCGGCCATTGGACATTAACATTACACAACAAGTTGGAAATCTCAAGTTCAACAATGAGTGGTTTGGAAGGAATCAGTGGCTAACTGCAAGCGTTGCAAAGCAATCCCTATTTTGCTTCCCTGCCTGCTATTCGGTGGAGAGGGTGTGTGGTCCAAGTCTCGGTTTAAGGGTATCTTTTCCAAGCTTAAAAGGATTAACATTCACACGCAACACCATGGGCCAGAAAATATCAAATACATTGTCCATGCTGTCAATCCAGCATGACTTCTGCCACGTTCAAAACAACTGGAAACTCAGAACTGGGAAATATCAGACTTCAGTGAGTTCAACACAACTGGGAACTCAAAAAATACATTTTGAGCGGTCATCTAACTGGGAATTCCAAGTTGGGAACTCTGGCCTCTTTCTAGAGCTCCGACCTGAAGATCACTGACGTCATGATTCGACCTTGTTTTTTCCAAATTCCCAGTTGTCTTGAAAGCACCGTAAAGAATGCCAGACTTTGATGACAAAGCTTCATAAAAAAAATAGCCCACAAGAAGGACCGCTATGCCACCTTCCTGTTCAAGTGATGCCACCTTCCTGTCCAAAAATGTATTGTATGCTGTTGCATAAATGATGTAATATGCCAGGGAGATATGTATACTGTAGCTAAGAAAGTAATACTAAGTGTATGTTGTGTAGTAAGCTGTTAGTAGCCAATGTGACTCACCCTAATAATGGGGTCCCTTTTCCCCTCATAACTTAGTCTACTGTTCTGACTTGGTGGTGCACATGTAGCCTATAGCCTGTTTTAGAGAAATGTCTTCATCAAATATTGTAAGAGCTTTCATTGTCTGCTTATATGCCCCATTTATTTATCCTACAGTTCTGACTTGTACAGGGAGAATACTGTAAGAATGGCCCATGTTCTGAATTCTGTCGCTCTACATTTAAAAAAATAGTTATATTGACTACGCCCGTCGTCGCTCGCTCATTAATGTCTTAGTCGAAATTACGGATAGCCCCTTATCCGCTCACCGTTCCCTTATGCCATAGTTTCTACATCTCAATTGTCAGTAGAAACCACATTTGTTTAAGCAAGTCAGCCATAACAGCTATGTTTTTTAAAAAGGCAGTGAATGAGGCTGAATGAACTGTTTCGCTGCCAGACAAGGCTCCTCTGATAGCCAGGTGTAACGGTCGTAAGGATCCCGTGCATGGTGCTGAAAAGAAACAGTGCCACAGCAGTTTGTGGGCACCGTTTTTCACTGTTATAGTGCAATTCATGTATTGCTTAGTGTTGTGTAGTGGCTTTGTTGGCAATTTGTTTTTGAGTTTGCCCCACCAAGATTTACATGCTAAAATCGCCAGTGCCCCTGGTGATTAAACTGTTTTTATGCGTCAGACACATAACAGGCTTAATGCAGTGATTTAAATAAAATCATATTCTTTATTTTACAAATTTGCACAATAGTGGAATAGTGGTGAACACATCAAAATAAAACACACTTACTCAAGTGCATACACTCTTACACACACACACACACACACACACACACACACACACACACACACACACACACACACACACACACACACACACACACACACACACACACACACACACACACACACACACACACACACACACACACACACACACACACACACACAAAATCGAAGAATGAGAGAAGGTGAAACTCGCGACTGGAGACTTGTAGGCGCCGAGGTCCGAGTGATGACAAGATCCCGATTTATGACACTGTTTGTTTGGATGGCTGACAATCTGTGAGTTGTCAAAGGGGTCAAACACACCTCATCTGAGGCTTTCTCCAGGGAGGGACGTTCCCACAGAACCCTGGGAGCGTGGACACCATTGGAGGTGTGAAGATGGATTAAATTAATATTACTGTGTGAATTAAACTGTCATGTTACAAATGTTGATATGTTTTATTGTACTGTAAGTGCTATGGATTTATTGTTGAAGGGAAACTGTGTGATTTTGTTAGCCGGACGGCGGATAGTTCTAGGAGGAGCGACACAGAATGGTGACCCTCCTCAGTTGATGGGGATTTCTTCACGCACGCACGGGCACACACACACACACACACACACACACACACACACACACACACACACACACACACACACACACACACACACACACACACACACACACACACACACACACACACACACACACACACACACACACACACACACACACACACACACACACACACACACACTCCTCATACAGCATACAGCATACACACATGAACATTAACACAAACAGACCCAGAATACTCACGAAGCATAACATCGCCTTCCTTACTTCGATGGGCAATCAGATCACATAGTCATTTCACATTCACAATGCTCAAATGACCCAGTGACTTTATCTATAAAAAAAGGAATGTGAACTGTGAAATATACACAGAGGAGGGTGCTGCTCAATGGTGGGTGACTCCATTCTGCCACGATGTAAACTACAACCCCATTTCTTGAGTCTAATGGAATAATCCCCATAAAAGTGACCAGGCTAGTGACTGATGGGAAAAACCATTGGCTAATGTTTAGTCAACAAGGGTTGCCATTTTCTGATTTCAGTACATATGATGTGATGTAGCTTAACAAATAATCATGAACAGTGTTCATGATATCAACATGAATCAGTAAAATCACTTTTGATTGTCTATGCAATTGCTTGTGACGGGAGATCCCTATGTTTAGGTAAAAAATAAATGTTCACTGTTTTCATTTATTGAGGGTGGTGACACGAGTGAAAGAGGGAGGGACAGTAGTGAGACAACGTGGGAGGAGTGAGGGAAAGAGAGGAGGAAGAGAGAAGTAGAGACTGGCAAAAAGAGAGTTAGAATGGTAACAACAGCAAACAAGTGAAATAAAACACATTTTTTAAGACTTTTCCCCTTCAAATCTTCCTGTTCCTCCTCAGCAACTCTCCTCCCAGATCTTGCTTTGCCTTGGACTACAGCTCCAATAGTGCACCTCTCTGTTACTTCCTGTGAAGCTCTCAGGTGATAGGTGGGTTCTAGACCTCCACCTGGCCCTGGGTGAGGTGAGTTCTGAGCTGCTGGGCTGCATTGGTGATCTTCCTCTGGTGTCCCAACAGGTTCACCCCCAGGTTCTGCACATCCCTGAGGGAAGGAGAGAAGGAGAGAGAGAGTATCCATTGCTTATAATTATAATTTTATGAAAATAACTTTATTGATATTGAAATGGAAGCCCAGGACTCACTCCATGGTTACCCTGCTGACTCGGTCCAGTGTGTCCAGATGTGCCCTCTCAAACTGGTCCTTATACCTGTCCATCCTCAACGCTGTCAGCCACTCACTGACCGTCGCCACTGACGACAGGTCTGTGGGGGTGGGGCTCAGCAGTGGCTGGGTGGAGCTTGAGTTGGAGAGGGAAAGATCGAGATTGAAAATGATTGGCCTAACATAGCAATGATTCAATACATTTACATGATAACATAATACATGCTCTCCTAAGATCACTGTTTGTGAATGTGATCCGTTACGTCTGCTGTGTAAAATATGGAAGAAAAGGCAGATGGGAGGTGTAGTCTCACCGGGGATGCTCTGCCTTGAGGGAGGCAGGGTGTCGTATGAGTCTGTCCAGGGAGGAGAGGAGGGAGTCGAAGCCTAGCCGGTCGCCCCTCTCAGCCTGCCAACACTGCAGCATCAGGGAGTGGAGCGCTGGAGGACAGTTATGGGGGGCTGGGAGACGGTACTGGTCTGCTACCACCTTCATTACCTGTAGTATAGGGAGGGAAGAGAGAGGAGGTAGGGGAGGGGAGAAAGAAGGCGGACAGGGGCAAGGAGAGGGAGACAGAGAGGCAAAGGGAGGAAGAGCAAGAAGAGAGAGAGCGAGAGGGGGAGAGAGAGAGAGAGGCAGAGAGAGGGGGAGAGAGAGAGAGAGAAAGAAGGAGGAAGGGTATTAGTAACCATCTGGATGTTAACAAGCTGCCCTATATAGAGAGGTCCCATCAGTACAGAGGGACTTAGAGATGATTAACCATTCTGTTCAGCTGTCAGTGTGTTTAGTCTCTGTTTGGCTCTCGCTTAACCCTCCCACAACTCACTTCCTGATTGCTCATGTCCCAGTATGGCCGCTCGCCATATGACATCACTTCCCACATGAGCACTCCGAAGCTCCAGACATCACTAGCTGAACTGAACTTCCGATGCTGGAAGGCCTCCGGGGCTGTCCACCTGACAGGAATCTTACTGCCCTGAGAGGAGAGAGAAGGGTGAGTGGTTGAGGACTGTGAATGTTGTGATCTTCTATTAACATAAGTAGTCTTTTAGAGTGGAAATACAAGACTAAACATCATTAAGCAAACACAGAAGCATATCAACAGGAAAACTCAATTTCCCAGCAGCATGTACCAGTGAGGCAGTGTAGGTGGGCATGTTGTGGTCCAGACCCCTCATGAGACGTGACAGGCCAAAGTCAGACACCTTACACACCAGGTTAGAGTTGACTAGCACGTTCCTGGCAGCCAGGTCCCGGTGGACAAAGTTCCTCTCAGAGAGGTACCTCATCCCAGCCCCAACACCCCTCACCATCCCTACCAGCTGGAGAACACTGAACTGGTCCTCATTCTCCTGGGGGGTGAGAGAAATGGAGAGATAGAGAGAGAGATAGATTATGGTCAGTTATTGTAAAATAATGTACTGTTTTCTCAGTCTCACCCTGAGGAGTTAGTTATTGTGTAGATGGGAGTTGTAGTTCTTAGTCTAACATTGTGTAGATGGGAGTTGTAGTTCTTGGTCTAACATGGTGTAGATGTTGTAGCGCTCACCCTGAGGAAGGCATCCAGTGGTCCATTCTCCATGAACTCAGTGATGATCCTCTCTGGTGGGTTGTGGGTGACCACCCCCTCCAGCTTCAGCACGTTGGGGTGGTCAAACTGACCCAGCACCCCTGCCTCGGTCATAAACACCGCCTTCTCTCTGTCTGTCACGCCCCAGCGCAGCGTCTTCACCGCCACCAGCACCTCCCTACGACCCAGGGGCCGGTAGCGCCCCCGAGACACCTCCCCAAACTGGGCTGGTGGGAGAGAGAGAGAGATATTATGAGTTGAGTTTGGATCCAGCTTGACTCCTGGCCCAACTTATGAGCTATGAAAACACCTGACAAGCTTTTTACAGAACTATCCCTGTAAGCATGGATCAAACCAGGACCCCTACCTGCACCAATCACCTCTTCTATCTTGAGGTGAGAGGGGTCGATCTCACGGGCAAACTCCTTGACCGCCTCACTGGGGTCCTCATAGGTGGAAGGGTCCACGTAGTACTTCACCCCCCCTGACAGAGGGAACACACAGAGCAGGGATGGCTGTAGTGAACCAGTACAATTACAAAATAGGGCCTGTACAGTGTGTTGATGTACAGTATTTGGCCCTAGACTTTGACATGTCTGGGTCAAGCCATGCTGCGTGACATGCTGCATGATGGCAGAACACTGAGCCCAGAGGAATAATGTCACCCTCAATAAAAACATGCTGCGTTTGAACAAGCAGAACATGTATTTCTTCCTCTCCTCATCTTTCTCCCTCCTTATCCCTCTCCCTTTCATTGCCCATGTCTTTTTCTCTCTGTCTCTCTACAGATGTCACTCTCTCTTCTTCTCTGTCTTTCCCTCCCCTCTCCCCCTCTTTCTCCCACAAGCCCTTGGGGTTATGATGGTAATGGGCATTAGACACGGTCACTACTTCCATTCTCCTCTATAACACACTGCAGAGGCATCCTCTGCACCAACATGTCAACAACACCATAGAAGTAGCATATACCAAATATACAGACAGAGAATATTACAGACAGAATGATAATAGTAGCCATCATACACCCTGACTCACCTTTGTGGCTGATGTACCTCTGGAGTCTGTCACTGTAGGGGCTCTCCCTCCTCTTACTGAGTAAAGACAACAAACCAGTGTTTCAGAACATTGCACTGTGTGTGTGTGTGTGACATGAGTGTGACATGATCATGTATGTGTGGGTAGGAGTTAAGGACCCACTCACCTGCGGAACACAAAAACGACCACTATCGCCACAACGACCAGGAGGAAGGCTGCCCCGCCCATCACAGATCCGACCAATAGAGGGAGCCGATTCTGGATCTGCTTAGAACTCCCCTCTGAGAAAGAAAAAGTGAGAAGCAGAGAGCGATTTAGAGGGTGTTATTGATTGTGAGTGTGTGTGTGGTGCGTGCATTTGTGTGTGTTGTGTGTGAGTTACCCAGGGCCAATGTAGTGAAGTAGATAGTATGACTGTAGGGGCCATAGCCCCTCTCGTTGCGGGCCCTGATCTGGAAGGCGTAGATGGAGCCAGGAGCCAGATAGTTGACAGTCACTGTGTTGGTCTCACTGAACACACTCACTGCACTGTCCTCATCTGAACCCTGGGAGAGAGGGGGAGGGAGGGAGAGAGGGGGAGAGAGGGAGGGAGAATGGTTCAGTCTCTGGGTGTATGTACTTGTGTCTACATATATGTGTGTGTAGCCTATACCTTGTCGTAGTATCTGAGCTGGTACTCCAGTATGTCTCCATTGGGTCTGTCAGGCTGTGGCCAGGACAGGGTGATGGAGTCTGGGGCTCGACTCAACTGGTGCAGGCTAGGGACCAGAGAGGGCACTGGGAGAGAGAGAGATGGTGAGAGAGATGTATGAGTTTTGTAAAGAAAGAGGGAGGAAGAAAGAGGAACAGGAGGGAGAACATAAGCTGGCCTTGCCAGATCATGTAACTTCTGTATTGACCAGATGGGGGCAGCATGACACAGACTAGTGAATGAGCCAGCTCTGTAGAGTGCTGTCTGGCCAAAGATTTGTATAACTGACCCAAGATAGACCAGAGCCTGTCGTTTCCAATGGGAGAAAATGAATCATAGTGGGAAGAACAAGCAAGGAGGTGGGCAGAGCTAAGCACAAGCTAGTGAGATCCTATTGGAGCGTTATAGCATTTTTGTGCTGCTACCATGTTGTGTTGCTACCATGTTGTTGTCATGTTGTGATGCTACCATGCTGTGTTGTCATGTGTTGCTGCCTTGTTATGTTGTTTTCTTAGGTCTCTCTTTATGTAGTGTTGTGTTGTCTCTCTTGTTGTGATGTGTTTTGTCCTATATTTTTATGTTATTTATTTATTTTAATCCCAGGCCACCGTCCCCACAGGATGTCTTTTGCCTTTTGGTAGGCCGTCATTGTAAATAATAATTTGTTCTTAACTGACTTGCCTAGTTAAATAAAAAATAAATAAAATTAATTCATTAATTTGCATATTTCCGTTAGGGAACGCCTACTATGAAGTGCTCGTCTGCAATAACTCAATTAGCCCTTGTACTCCTTCTAAACAACAACATTTTTAGAAATGTTGGCAAAGGGTAAAGTATAAAAAACGCAGTCCACTCTGTTTGTTACAGATTATAGTTTTGGAAACAGATAACTGTATGGAGATCAAATGTTTAATCAATGAGAAAATGATCAGAATGTCGGCCACTGGGCTTACTCTCATCACCATATTTGGTAGTGAGTTGAAACACCAACCAGATGCTTCACATTTATACATCCATTGAAATATCTGTCTCATTGTTTTATCTGTGGTGTGGACTTGCCTGCCAGACTTAGCTGTGCCACCACGGCTGGGAACAGGTTCAGTATGACTCTGTCGTTACAATGGTCGTATCTATTAGAATTAATGTCATTTCACAACCCCAAATGCTTTCTCTAACTCACAGAAGGCAACACAAACAGAAGTTATAACAACCTAATAATACCATTATTATTAGCAGATCTCTGCCCGTATGGGGGCTTCAAAATGTTATTTGTTCAAATCTAATTGGCTATAAGAAATTCTTTATTTTCAAAAGGAGGGAAATAGCTAAATAAAAGTTACAAGTTTCTCTCTGTCTGTCTATAAACTGTCTGTCTATAAACTGTCTGTCTAAACTGTCTGTCTGTAAACTCTCTCCCTCCCTCTCCGTCCCTCTCTATATCTCCTCTCTATATCTCTCTTCTGAGCATAATGTGAGCTGACAGGATATCGAGTCCAGAGAGCAGGACCGGAAAAGATGGAGAGCAGAAAAGAGAGAGAGATAGACACCCATACTCAAAGAAACTGATGTAGACTGACAGACAGACATGAAGTACACACACACACACACACACACACACACACACACACACACACACACACACACACACACACACACACACACACACACACACACACACACACACACACACACACACACACACACACACACACACACACACACACACACACAAAAATTACAAACTGAAAGTTTATTCCTTTACTCTCTTGTCACTCTCCTTAAAGGGCAACTTCACAACTTTTCAATCGCATTTTCATTATCTCCAGTACAATACCAGTGTCAACATATGTGAAAACGGCGCATTTCTAAGTTTTGTTGAAAAAATATGACGCTAAAAAGTTCTACCCGATGACATCAAAAGTTACAGCAAAAAAAGTGATTTTCAAACACTATGAGATTCACGGTGACGTGGGGAGCAAGACTAGAAACTTCTTGCAGGATTTGAAAATGACTTTTAATCCTACAGTGTGATGTTACAGAGAAGCCTTTTAACCACAGATCATAGAAACGCTGTTTTCACTTATGTAGACACTGGTTTGGTGCTGGAGATGAAAAGTGGCAGAAGGGCCCTTTAAGCCTGACTCATGCTCTCACCTGATTGGCTAGTAGTGAAATTGATGCTGGTGAATTGAGGTGGGAAAGGACTCAGAGCTGAGACATCATTGACCGCTTGCACCTGTCAATCAACAGCAGGAAAAAGTAAGACAAGGTTAGGTTAACTAAGTGGATGTACATTTAATCCAGTATCTATATGAGGTAGGTGACTCTAATGCACAAGTTTTATACCTGTATGAGGTAGGTGATGGGAAATGTAGTGTCTATAGTTTTAGTTCTACCTGTATGAGATAGTTAACTCTAGTACTCATGGGAGTTATAGTCCTACCTGTAAGAGGTATGTAAATCTAGTGCTCATGGGAGTTGTAGTCATACCTGTATAAGGTAGGTGACTCTGGTGAGCAGGTTGTTGAGGGTGACCTTGGTTTGCTTGATGCCAGTCTGGGATGGGGTGAAGGTGACCGCCTCTCCACACCAGGAGCACGCCCCCGGGGCGGTGACGGTGGCCGAGGGACAAATCCTACACACCACCCCATACCACACCTCGCTACGACCACCCATGTCCAGTGGGGGGCGCCAACGCAAAGACACCCCACCATCACCACTCTCATACTCCCAGGAGACAGAGGTCGGAGCAGAGGGAGAGCCTGGAGGAGAGAGAGAGGGGAGGTGGAGTGAGAGATGAAACATTTTGAACCTCTTTGGGTCAGTACTAGTGCCAGCATCAACACATTAAAACAGCATTCATCAATTCCAGTTCACACATAATCATATCTCAGGGACAGATAGAATGAGTAATGTCAGAGAGAGACAGAGAGAGAAAGGGATGGGGACTGGGGAGTCAGAGAGAGACAGAGAGAGAGGGATGGGGACTGGGGAGACAGAGAGAGACAGAGAGAGAGGGATGGGGACTGGGGAGACAAATGGGGCTTAGAAAGTAAGGCACAATATATGTTAGTGAACAATAATCTAATCATTTAAATGTAATCTAGGAAGAGAGGAAGTGAGAGATGGATAAGAAGGAAGGAAGGAGAAAGAGTAAGGGAGGGAGAAAGAGGGAAGGAAGGAGAGAGAGTAAGGGAGGGAGAAAGAGGGAAGGAAGGAGAGAGAATAAAGGAGGGAGAAAGAGGGAAGGAAGGAGAGAGAGTAAGGGAGGGAGAAATAGAGAAGGAAAGAAAAGGCTGAATTAAAGGGATGAGTGCCTTCAGAAAGTTCACCCCTTGACCTTTTCCACATGTTGTTGTGTTTCAGCATGAATTTAAAATAGATACAATTGAGTCACTGGGCTATACACAATAGCCCATAATGTCAAAGTTGAATTATGATTTTAGACATTTTTACAAATTAATACAAAATGAAAAGCTGAAATGTCTTGAGTCAATAAATATTCAACCCCTTTGTTATGGCAAGCCTAAGTAAGTTCAGGAGTAAGAAGTTTGCTTAACAAGTCACATAATAAGTTGCATGGACTCTGTGAGCAATAATAGTGTTTATCATGATTTCTAAAATGACTACCTCATCACTGTGACCCGTACATACAATTATCTGTAAGGTCCCTCAGTTGAGCAGTGAATTTCAAACACAGATTCAACCACAAAGACCAGGGAGGTTTTCCAATGCCACGCAAAGAAGTGAAGCTATTGGTAGATGTGTAAAAATAAAAAAGCAGACATTGAATATCCCTTTGAGCATTGTGAAGTTATTAATTACACTTCCAAAATACAGGCGTTCTTGCCTAACTCAGCTGCCAGAGAAGAAAGAAACCACTCAGGGATTTTTACCATGAGGCCAATGGTGACTTTACAACAGTTACGGAGTTTAATGGCTGTGACAGGAAAAAACTGAGGATGGATCAACAACATTGTAGTTACTCCACAATACTAATCTAAATGACAGAGTGAAAAGAAGGAAGCCAGTACAGAATACAAATATTCCAAAACATGCATCCTGTTTGCAACAAGGCACTAAAGTAATACTGCAACAAACAAAAAAAACTTTATGTTCTGAATACAAAGTGTTATGTTTGGGGCAAATCCAACACAACACATCACTGATGTCACTTGTTAAATCCACTTCAATCAGTGTAAAGAAGGATTTTTAAGCCTTGAGACAATTGATGCATGGATTGTGTAAGTGTGCCATTCAGAGGGTGAATGGGCAAGACAAAAGATTTAAGTGCCTTTGAAGGGGGTATGGTAGGTTTTAGTTTTTCAAGAACTGCAACGCTGCTGAGTTTTTTCACACTTTAACAGTTTCCCGTGTGTATCAACAATGGTCCACCACCCAATAATATCCAGCCAACATGACAACTGTGGGAAGCATTGGAGTCAACATGGCCCAGCATCCCTGTGGAACGCTTTCAACACCTTGTAGAGTCCATGCCCCGACGAATTGAGTCTGTTCTGAGGGCAAAGGGGGGTTCAACTCAATATTAGGAAGGTGTTTCTAACACTGGAGTTGCTTACCAAGAACACAGTGAATGTTCCTGAGTGGCCTAGTTACAGTTTTGACTTAAATCGGCTTGAAAATCTATGGCAAGACTTGAAAATGTCTGTCTAGCAATGATCAACAACCAACTTGACAGCGCTTGAAGAATTTAAAAAAGAATAATGTGCAAATATTGTACAACCCAGGTGTGCAAAGACTCAGCTGTAATCGCTGCCAAATGTGTTTCTAACATGCATTGACTCAGGGGTTCAAATACTTATGTAAATGAGATATTTCTGTATTTAATTTTCAATACATTTACAAAAATTCCCTTTGTCATTATGGGGTATTGTGTATAGATGGGTGAGAGAAAAAATCTATTGAATCCATTCAATTCAGGCTGTAACACAACAAAATGTGGAATAAGTCAGGGGGTGTGAATACTTTCTGAAAGCACTGTGCATATTATATGTGCTGAAGTAGATACTCATATCTGGGTAAAAGCATCGGCTAAATGACTCAAATATATATGTTACATCATCTCAAGAAAGGTGAAAGCTTTTTAATCAGACAGATCTATTTGTTACATAATGCTGCTAGTGCATGTAGCTAATCTGATTACGCACGCACGCACGCACGCACGCACGCACGCACGCACGCACGCACGCACGCACGCACGCACGCACGCACGCACACACACACACACACACACACACAAATAGCTCACTTGTGCAGGTGGAGGAGTTGACGTCGGCGGGTGCTCTGTAGAAGCCGCTGCGACACTCACACACACGCGATCCCTCCTGACTGGTTCTGCTGTTAGACGGACACACTGAACACGGAACCGAACCCAACACCGACTTAAAGTACCCCACTGGACATGCTGCGGAGAGAGAAAGTGAGAGAGAGAGAGAGATAGTGACCTCTTTGGGTCAGTACTAGTGCCAGGATCAACACATTAAAACATCAACTCAAGTTCACACATGATCATAGGGAAGAATGTACTTACAGTAAGGCAGTGTTTAAGTATAGGGCTGGGCCCTGAGTGTTTGAGATTGCCTAGGACAGTGTCTGATTCTGCCTAGGAGTGTGCACACTGCACAGTGAACGACATGTCTTCTCAAGCAGAGTCAGGCCCTGAGTGTCTCTACCGTTCTGATTCAGTCTGTGTGTAGAGAGAGTCTGTACGAGTCAGAGAGTAACAGAACACCTACAATAAGTATGTCTGTGAATGCTGTTCCAGACTTGAAGAGTGCATGTCTCTGTCTAATAAGTGTCTAACTGCTGTTACAGATGTGGAGAGATGAGGAGAGATAGAGAGAGAGAGCGAGAGTAAGAGAGAGAGATAGAGAGAGAGTGTTATCAGTCATATGAGACCGTATCATTCTTGAAAATATTCTCTGAACACTTTTAGCATGGTCTGTTCATTATGTTAGGTGATAACTACTGGGGTTTATGAGACAGACACAGAGCGAGATAAAGAGAGAGAAAGAAAAAAAGTGTGTTTATCTGTCATTGTGTGTGTGTGTGTGTGTGTGTGTGTGTGTGTGTGTGTGTGTGTGTGTGTGTGTGTGTGTGTGTGTGTGTGTGTGTGTGTGTGTGTGTGTGTGTGTGTGTGTGTGTGTGTGTATCTGTCATTGTGGGTGTGTGTGTGCGTGTATCTGTCATTGTGTGTGTGTGTGTGTGTGTGTGTGTGTGTGTGTGTATCTGTCATTGTGTGTGTGTGTGTGTGTGTGTGTATCTGTCATTGTGTGTGTGTGTGTGTATCTGTCATTGTGCGTGTGTGTGTGTGTGTGTGTGTGTGTATCTGTCATTGTGTGTGTGTGTGTATCTGTCATTGTGCGTGTGTGTGTGTGTGTGTATCTGTCATTGTGTGTGTGTGTATCTGTCATTGTGTGTGTGTGTGTATCTGTCATTGTGGTGTGTGTGTGTGTGTGTGTGTATCTGTCATTGTGTGTGTGTGTGTGTGTATCTGTCATTGTGCGTGTGTGTGTGTGTGTGTATCTGTCATTGTGTGTGTGTGTGTGTGTGTGTGTGTGTGTATCTGTCATTGTGCGTGTGTGTGTGTGTATCTGTCATTGTGCGTGTGTGTGTGTGTGTGTGTGTGTGTATCTGTCATTGTGTGTGTGTGACGGTCCTTGGACATGGTGGTCTGAGTGCTCTGCTGCGGTGAACACCTCTCACGTCCTCTGACCTTATTTAGATAACCTTTTCACCAGCATGTACCACCTCCAAAGGTTGACAAGAGGTGTGTGTGAGTGTGCGCGTGTGGGTATGTGCGCGCATCTGTGGGTGTGTTTGAGAGAATGCATGTGTACAGGGAGACAGTAAAAGAGAGAGGGAATAGAGGAGACGTGGAGAGACAGGGGAGATGTTTAAACAGATAAAAGGCTTACTGTGTTCTCACTTGTCTGGAAGAGCACAGATCTACTCTCAGACACAGGCGTGAAGTCGGAGAGGGGTGGAAAGATAGAGAGAGGGAGAATGAGAGAGAGTGAGATAGAGAGATGGAGAAAGAGGGAGAGAGAGGGAGAAAGAGAGAGAGATAGATGAGAGAGGGAGAAAGAGAGAGATGGAGAAAGAGGGACAAAGAGGGAGAGCGAGAGAACTTGATAGTTGAAAAGAGGAAAGAAGAAAGGGGAAGAGAGAGGGCAGACGAGAGAGGAGGAGAGAGGAGCAGGGAGGAGCAGAGAGGAGGAGAGAGAAGGAGAGAGGAGGAGAGAAGGGCAGAGAGGAGAAGAAAGGAGGAGAGATGGGCAGAGAGGAGAAAAGAGGAGGAGAGAGGAGGAAAGAGGAGGAGAGAGGAGGAGAGAGGAGGAGAGAGGAGCAGAGAGGAATAGAGAGTAGGAGAGAGGAGCAGAGAGGAGGGGAGAGGAGCAGAGAGGAGGAGAGAGGAGGAGAGAGGAGCAGAGAAGAGGAAAGAGGAGGTGAGAGGAGCAGAGCGGAGCAGAGAGGAGGAGAGAGGAAGAGGGAGGAGGAGAGGAGGAAAGAGGAAAGCCCTCTCCTCCTCTCTCCTCCAGTCTCACTCCATCCCTCCCCACCTACTCTCTCTTTCTAACGCCTCTCCTCCTCTCTCCTCTCTCCTCCACTCTGCTCCTCTCTCCTCCTCTTAGAAAGAGAGAAGGTGGGGAGGGATGGAGTGAGAGTGGAGGAGAGAGGAGGAGAGGCGTTAGAAAGAGAGAGACGGTGGGGAGGGATGGAGTGAGAGTGGAGGAGAGGGGAGGAGAGGCGTTAGAAAGAGAGAGAAGGTGGGGAGGGATGGAGTGAGACTGGAGGAGAGAGGAGGAGAGGCATTAGAAAGAGAGAGAAGGTGGGGAGGGGTGGAGTGAGAGTGGAGGAGAGAGGAGGAGAGGCATTAGAAAGAGAGAGTAGGTGGGGAGGGGTGGAGTGAGACTGGAGGAGAGAGGAGGAGAGGCATTAGAAAGAGAGAGAAGGTGGGGAGGGGTGGAGTGAGAGTGGAGGAGAGAGGAGGAGAGGCATTAGAAAGAGAGAGTAGGTGGGGAGGGGTGGAGTGAGACTGGAGGAGAGAGGAGGAGAGGCATTAGAAAAAGAGAGAAGGTGGGGAGGGGTGGAGTGAGACTGGAGGAGAGGGAATCAGAAAGAGAGAGAGGATGATTGGGTCCGTTAGAGAGATGGAGAGAGATGATAAGGAAGGTGGTGTAGTTATAGTGGGAAAAGAGGGTGGAATGTGAGACACAGAAAGAGAGAAAGAGAGAGATAGAAGAAGTACTGGTAGAGGAGTGGAGAGAAAGGGGAATTGTTCCATCCATCTTTCATGCCTCTGGCACACATTACCAGATGTGTTCTATACGGCTGTGACACGGAACACGACTTCACTACAAAACTTCCCCCGCTGTTTCTATTGCCAACAATAACCCGCACTTTCTATTTGCCCTCCCTTCCGCCCCTCTCAGCTAATCACACAGCTTCTATTACTGCTTCTATTAATGCTCCCTCTCCTGCCCTCTGCCCCTTCCTCTGTCTGCATCCCCCTCTCCCTCCCTCCATCCACCCTCCCTCTGTTTCCACACAATGGACGGTTAATACAGCTTATGTATATTATGAACTGGAGGCCCGCATGTCTTTGCATTACCACTCACTATACTGAGGGAAGGAGGAGGCCCGCATGTCTTTACATTACCACTCACTATACTGAGGGAAGGAGGAGGCCCGCATGTCTTTACATTACCACTCACTATACTGAGGGAAGGAGGCCCGCATGTCTTTACATTACCACTCACTATACTGAGGGAAGGAGGAGGCCCGCATGTCTTTACATTACCACTCACTATACTGAGGGAAGGAGAAGGCCCGAATGTCTTTGCATTACCACTCACTATACTGAGGGAAGGAGGCCCGCATGTCTTTGCATTACCACTCACTATACTGAGGGAAGGAGGCCCGCATGTCTTTACATTACCACTCACTATACTGAGGGAAGGAGGAGGCCCGCATGTCTTTACATTACCACTCACTATACTGAGGGAAGAAGGAGGCCCGCATGTCTTTACGTTTACCACTCACTATACTGAGGGAAGGAGGCCCGCATGTTTTTACATTACCACTCACTATACTGAGGGAAGGAGGAGGCCCGGATGTCTTTACATTACCACTCACTATACTGAGGGAAGAAGGAGGCCCGCATGTCTTTACGTTTACCACTCACTATACTGAGGGAAAGAGGCCCACATGTCTTTACATTACCACTCACTATCCTGAGGGAAGGAGGAGGCCTGCATGTCTTTACATTACCACTCACTATACTGAGGGAAGGAGGAGGCCCGCATGTCTTTACATTACCACTCACTATACTGAGGGAAGGAAGAGGCCCACATGTCTTTACATTACCACTCACTATACTGAGGGAAGGAGGAGGTGTGCATGTCTTTACATTACCACTCACTATACTGAGGGAAGGAGGAGGCCCTCATGTCTTTGCATTACCAAACACTATACTGATGGAAGGAGGAGGCCCGCATGTCTTTACATTACCACTCACTATACTGAGGGAAGGAGGAGGCGCGCATGTCTTTACATTACCACTCACTATACTGAGGGAAGGAGGAGGCCCGCATGTCTTTACATTACCACTCACTATACTGAGGGAAGGAGGAGGCCCGCATGGCTTTACATTACCACTCACTATACTGAGGGAAGGAGGAGGCCCGCATGCCTTTACATTACCACTCACTATACTGAGGGAAGGAGGAGGCCCGCAAGTCTTTACATTACCACTCACTATACTGAGGGAAGGAGGAGGCCCGCATGTCTTTACATTACCACTCACTATACTGAGGGAAGGAGGAGGCGCGCATGTCTTTACATTACCACTCACTATACTGAGGGAAGGAGAAGGCCCGCATGTCTTTGCATTACCACTCACTATACTGAGGGAAGGAGGCCCGCATGTCTTTGCATTACCACTCACTATACTGAGGGAAGGAGGCCCGCATGTCTTTGCATTACCACTCACTATACTGAGTGAAGGAGGCCCGCATGTCTTTACATTACCACTCACTATACTGAGGGAAGAAGGAGGCCCGCATGTCTTTACGTTTACCACTCACTATACTGAGGGAAGGAGGCCCGCATGTCTTTGCATTACCTCTCACTATACTGTGGGAAGGAGGAGGCCCGCATGTCTTTACATTACCACTCACTATACTGAGGGAAGAAGGAGGCCCGCATGTCTTTACGTTTACCACTCACTATACTGAGGGAAGGAGGCCCGCATGTTTTTACATTACCACTCACTATACTGAGGGAAGGAGGAGGCCCGGATGTCTTTACATTACCACTCACTATACTGAGGGAAGGAGGAGGTGTGCATGTCTTTACATTACCACTCACTATACTGAGGGAAGGAGGAGGCCCACATGTCTTTACATTACCACTCACTATACTGAGGGAAGGAGGAGGCCCGCATGTCTTTACATTACCACTCACTATACTGAGGGAAGGAGGAGGCGCGCATGTCTTTACATTACCACTCACTATACTGAGGGAAGGAGGAGGCCCGCATGTCTTTACATTACCACTCACTATACTGAGGGAAGGAGGAGGCCCACATGTCTTTACATTACCACTCACTATACTGAGGGAAGGAGGAGGCCTGCATGTCTTTACATTACCACTCACTATACTGAGGGAAGGAGGAGGCCCGCAAGTCTTTACATTACCACTCACTATACTGAGGGAAGGAGGAGGCCCGCATGTCTTTACATTACCACTCACTATACTGAGGGAAGGAGGAGGCACGCATGTCTTTACATTACCACTCACTATACTGAGGGAAGGAGAAGGCCCGCATGTCTTTGCATTACCACTCACTATACTGAGGGAAGGAGGCCCGCATGTCTTTGCATTACCACTCACTATACTGAGGGAAGGAGGCCCGCATGTCTTTACATTACCACTCACTATACTGAGGGAAGGAGGAGGCCCGCATGTCTTTACATTACCACTCACTATACTGAGGGAAGGAGGAGGCGCGCATGTCTTTACATTACCACTCACTATACTGAGGGAAGGAGGAGGCCCGCATGTCTTTACATTACCACTCACTATACTGAGGGAAGGAGGAGGCCCGCATGGCTTTACATTACCACTCACTATACTGAGGGAAGGAGGAGGCCCGCATGCCTTTACATTACCACTCACTATACTGAGGGAAGGAGGAGGCCCGCAAGTCTTTACATTACCACTCACTATACTGAGGGAAGGAGGAGGCCCGCATGTCTTTACATTACCACTCACTATACTGAGGGAAGGAGGAGGCGCGCATGTCTTTACATTACCACTCACTATACTGAGGGAAGGAGAAGGCCCGCATGTCTTTGCATTACCACTCACTATACTGAGGGAAGGAGGCCCGCATGTCTTTGCATTACCACTCACTATACTGAGGGAAGGAGGCCCGCATGTCTTTACATTACCACTCACTATACTGTGGGAAGGAGGAGGCCCGCATGTCTTTACATTACCACTCACTATACTGAGGGAAGGAGGCCCGCATGTCTTTACATTACCACTCACTATACTGAGGGAAGAAGGAGGCCCGCATGTCTTTACGTTTACCACTCACTATACTGAGGGAAGGAGGCCCGCATGTTTTTACATTACCACTCACTATACTGAGGGAAGGAGGAGGCCCGGATGTCTTTACATTACCACTCACTATACTGAGGGAAGAAGGAGGCCCGCATGTCTTTACGTTTACCACTCATGATACTGAGGGAAAGAGGCCCACATGTCTTTACATTACCACTCACTATCCTGAGGGAAGGAGGAGGCCTGCATGTCTTTACATTACCACTCACTATACTGAGGGAAGGAGGAGGCCCGCATGTCTTTACATTACCACTCACTATACTGAGGGAAGGAGGAGGCGCGCATGTCTTTACATTACCACTCACTATACTGAGGGAAGGAGGAGGTGTGCATGTCTTTACATTACCACTCACTATACTGAGGGAAGGAGGAGGCCCACATGTCTTTACATTACCACTCACTATACTGAGGGAAGGAGGAGGCCCGCATGTCTTTACATTACCACTCACTATACTGAGGGAAGGAGGAGGCGCGCATGTCTTTACATTACCACTCACTATACTGAGGGAAGGAGGAGGCCCGCATGTCTTTACATTACCACTCACTATACTGAGGGAAGGAGGAGGCCCACATGTCTTTACATTACCACTCACTATACTGAGGGAAGGAGGAGGCCCGCATGCCTTTACATTACCACTCACTATACTGAGGGAAGGAGGAGGCGCGCATGTCTTTACATTACCACTCACTATACTGAGGGAAGGAGAAGGCCCGAATGTCTTTGCATTACCACTCACTATACTGAGGGAAGGAGGCCCGCATGTCTTTGCATTACCACTCACTATACTGAGGGAAGGAGGCCCGCATGTCTTTACATTACCACTCACTATACTGAGGGAAGAAGGAGGCCCGCATGTCTTTACGTTTACCACTCACTATACTGAGGGAAAGAGGCCCACATGTCTTTACATTACCACTCACTATCCTGAGGGAAGGAGGAGGCCTGCATGTCTTTACATTACCACTCACTATCCTGAGGGAAGGAGGAGGCCTGCATGTCTTTACATTACCACTCACTATACTGAGGGAAGGAGGAGGCCCGCATGTCTTTACATTACCACTCACTATACTGAGGGAAGGAAGAGGCCCACATGTCTTTACATTACCACTCACTATACTGAGGGAAGGAGGAGGTGTGCATGTCTTTACATTACCACTCACTATACTGAGGGAAGGAGGAGGCCCACATGTCTTTACATTACCTCTCACTATACTGAGGGAAGGAGGAGGCCCGCATGTCTTTACATTACCACTCACTATACTGAGGGAAGGAGGAGGCGCGCATGTCTTTACATTACCACTCACTATACTGAGGGAAGGAGGAGGCCCGCATGTCTTTACATTACCACTCACTATACTGAGGGAAGGAGGAGGCCCACATGTCTTTACATTACCACTCACTATACTGAGGGAAGGAGGAGGCCCGCATGTCTTTACATTACCACTCACTATACTGAGGGAAGGAGGAGGCCCGCAAGTCTTTACATTACCACTCACTATACTGAGGGAAGGAGGAGGCCCACATGTCTTTACATTACCACTCACTATACTGAGGGAAGGAGGAGGCGCGCATGTCTTTACATTACCACTCACTATACTGAGGGAAGGAGAAGGCCCGAATGTCTTTGCATTACCACTCACTATACTGAGGGAAGGAGGCCCGCATGTCTTTGCATTACCACTCACTATACTGAGGGAAGGAGGCCCGCATGTCTTTACATTACCACTCACTATACTGAGGGAAGGAGGAGGCCCGCATGTCTTTACATTACCACTCACTATACTGAGGGAAGAAGGAGGCCCGCATGTCTTTACGTTTACCACTCACTATACTGAGGGAAGGAGGCCCGCATGTTTTTACATTACCACTCACTATACTGAGGGAAGGAGGAGGCCCGGATGTCTTTACATTACCACTCACTATACTGAGGGAAGAAGGAGGCCCGCATGTCTTTACGTTTACCACTCACTATACTGAGGGAAAGAGGCCCACATGTCTTTACATTACCACTCACTATCCTGAGGGAAGGAGGAGGCCCGCATGTCTTTACATTACCACTAACTATACTGAGGGAAGGAGGAGGTGTGCATGTCTTTACATTACCACTCACTATACTGAGGGAAGGAGGAGGCCCTCATGTCTTTGCATTACCAAACACTATACTGAGGGAAGGAGGAGGCCCGCATGTCTTTACATTACAACTCACTATACTGAGGGAAGGAGGAGGCGCGCATGTCTTTACATTAACACTCACTATACTGGGGGAAGGAGGAGGCCCGCATGTCTTTACTTCACACTCACTTACTGTGAGGGAAGGAGGCGCCGCATTGTCTTTTACATACCAACTCACTATACTGAGGGAAGGAGGCCCGCCATGTCTTTACATTACCACTCACTATACTGAGGGAAGGAGGAGGCCCCGCATGTTCTTTACATTACCACTCTACTATACTGAGGGAGGAGGAGGCCCGCATGGTTTTACATTACCACTCACTATTACGTAGGGGAATAGGAGGGTGAGGAACAGGGATGGAGAGAGAGAGGTAGGTCTGAAGGTTATCAGAAGATGGGGGAGGAGAATGATGTTAATAAAAACACCCATTAACAAACAGCATGGACACTGCAATGCATAAACACTGACGGCGATTAAAGAATTAGAGATAGTGGGGGGGGGGGGGGGGGTGTAGAAGGAAAAAGGATGGACTGAAATGATGTGGCAGATGAGGAAATAAGAGAGGGACACAATGAAAGAGAGAGAAAGATAAAATGAGAATAGATTGGAAAGAACCAAAAAGAATTAATAAGAGACACCAGGGAGAGATGAGAGGAGAGGAGAGGCGCAGCGAGAGATGGATGGATGGCCGAAGAAAGTGTACTATATGGATTGCTGATCTCAGTTATCTCTCATCTTCCCCCCTCTTGTTTCCTCTTCATTCTCCTCACCAATCCATCTAGTCCTCTTTTCTTCCACCCTTCTACTTCGTTCTTTCACGACACATCCCACTCCTTTCAATATTCTCATCTCTCCGCATTCCCTTTCACTGAACTATCCTATACCTCCTCTTTCCATTCCCCCTCTCCACGCTCTCTCTTCTTCTCTCCTTCACACATCTCTCTCTCTCTTCTCTCCTCTCTCGTCCTCTCTCTCTCTCTGCTCTCTCTCTCTCTACTCTCTCTCTCTCTCTCGTCTCTCTCTCTCTCTCTCCTCTCTCTCTCTCTCTCTCTCTCTCTCCTCTCTCTCTCTCTCTCTCTCTCTCTCTCTCTCTCTCTCTACTCTCTCATGTGCTCATTCTATCTCTTGCTCCCGGCATTCTACACTGACACACACAACACACAACACCCACACACACACACACACACACACACACACAACAACACACACACAACACACACACACACACACACACACACACACACACCACACACACACACAACACACACCACACACACTTGCCGCCCCTAGTCGCAGATGAATCCACACACAGGAGCACATGAAGACCACATGGTTTCCATGGGCAACATATCTTGTTCCCTTCCTGCTCTTTCTTATCTACTCCCTCCCTCATCTCCCTTCTGTCTCCACCTATCTCTCTCCCTCGTCAATCCTCTCACCTTCTGTCTCCTTATACTCCTCTCCCCTCTCTCACTCCCTCGTCTCTTTCTATCCTCCTCCTCCTTCTCTCTCTTCTGTACCTCCTTACCTCTCTCTCTAATCCATCCCTCCTCTCCTCTATCTCTGACTCCTCTCCTCTCTCTCCCCGTCTCCTCGTTCTATTCTAGAATCCTTCCTTCTCGATCCCCTCCCTCCATTCTTCGCGTCTTCTCTACTATCCTCTCCTCCTCTCTCTACTTCTATCTCTATACTCTCCTCTCGCTCTCCCTGTCTCTTCGTTTCTATCCTCTCCCCCTCCTACTATGCTTCTTACTGCCTCCACTCTAGCGTCTTTCATCCTCATCCTCACTCTCTCCCGTCTTCTTCTTCTACTTCCAGCATATCAATCACAGATATTCCTCCACTCTCTCCCCTCTCTCCCTCTCTATCCTCCCCCCTCCTATCTTCTGCCCTCCTACTTCAGTCTCCCTTCTGTTCTCCTATCTGCTCCTATATCCTCTCCTCTCTCCTTCTATTCTATCCTAGCCTCCCTCTTCTCCCCGATAGCTCTATCCGCTCCATCCCTCTCCCCCTTCCTATCTATCTCTATCCTTCTCCTCCCTCTCTCCTCTTCTCTCTCTCTATATAACTCCGCTCTCATCCCTTCTGTCTCTTTTCTATCCTCCGCCACCTCACTACGCTGTCGGTTCTTCTATCCTCTCCTCCCTCTCTCCCGTTCTGTCTCTATCTATCCTCTCCTCCCTCTCTCCACGTCTGTCTCTTTCTATCCTCTCCTCCTTCTCCCTTTCTGTCTCTCTCTATCCTCTCCTCCCTCTCTCCCGTACTGTCTATCTCTACCTCTCCCTCTCCTCTCCGTCCTCTTGTCGCTCTTCATCCTCTCCTCCCCTCTCTCCTTCTCGTCTCTCTATCCTCCTCCTAACCTCTCCACCGCTTCATCAGCCGTTACGCAATACCTCAATCCTTCGATTCCTGGCCCTCTTCCACCTTTCTCTCTCCCCCGTGTGCTCCTTCTTGTCGTCTTGTCTCTCTCTATTCTTTCCTCCTCTCTACCTTCTCTCCTCAATGTCCCCCCTCTTCCTCTTCCTCCATCCTCATTGCTACGTCGGTCTCTTTCTATCCTCTCTCCTCACTCCCTGCCGTAGCGTTTCTGTTCTCCTCCTTTCGCTAGTCTCTCTCCTTCTCTCCTCCCCTCTCTGTTCTTCTGTCTCTTTCGCCTCCATCTCCCTCGTCCCTTCTCTCCTCCTCTCTATATCCTCTCTGTCGCTTCATTCTCTCTCTTCTATCCTCTCTCTCTCTCTCTATACCTTCTGTCTCTCTTTCTATCCTCTCCTCTCTCTCTCGTTCTTCATGCTCCTCTCTCTCCATTTCTCTCTTCCCTCCTCCCTTCTCCCTTCTGTCTCTTTCTATTCTCTTCTCTCTCATACACTTCTGTTCTCTCTCTATCCTTCCTTCTCTCCCTTCTCTCTTCTATCCTCTCCTCTCTCTCATTCCTGTCTCTTTCTATCTCTCCTCTCATCTCTCCCTTCTGTCTCTCTCTCTCCTCTCTCTCTCTCTCTCTCTCTCTCTCTCTCTCTCTCTCTCTTCTCGTCTCTCTCTCTCTCTCTCTCTCTTCTCTCTCTCTCTCGCTCTCTCTCTCTCTCTCTCATGTGTCATTCTCTCTTTGCTCCCAGCATTCTACTCTGACACACCACACACACACAACACACACACACACACACACACACACACACACACAACACACACACACACAACACACACACACACACAACACACACACACACAACACACACACACACAACACACACAACACACACACACCACACAAAATTGTCCTAGCGCAGATGATCACACACACAGGAGACATGAATACAAATGGTTCCATGGGCAATATCTTGTCCTTCTGTCCTCTATCCTCTCCTCCCTATCTCCCTTCTGCGTCTCTCTACCTCTCCTCGCTTCTCCTTCTGTCTTTCTATCCTCTCCTCCCCTCTCCCGTCTGTCTCTTTCTATCCTCTCCTCCTTCTCTCTCTTCTGTCTCTCTCTATCCTCTCCTCCCTCTCTCCCTTCTATCTCTATCCTCTCCTCTCTCTCTCCCGTCTCTCTTTCTATCCTCTCTGCCCTCTCTCTCTTCTGTCTCTCTCTATCCTCTCCTCCCTCTCTCTCTTCTATCTCTATACTCTCCTCTCTCTCCTCCTCTCTCTTCTATCCTCCCCCACTCTCTAATCTTCTGTCATATCTATCCTCCTCCTCACTCTCTACCGTCGTCTTCTTCAATCCTTCTCCTCATATCTTACTTCTCCTCTCCCTTCCCTTCTATCCTCTCCCCCCTATCTCTATCTCATCCTATCCTGTCCTCTCCTACTCTCCCTCTCCTCTCTTATCAATCCTCCTCTCTCACCTTCTCCCTTCTATTCCTATCTCCCCCATCTCCCTCTCTCTCTCCTATCCTCTCACTCTCTCCTTCTGCTCTCATATCTCTCATACCTCTCTCCCTTCCATCTCGATCCTCTCTCCCCCTCATCCCTTCTACTCTATCCTCTCCTCCCTCTCCCCTCTCATATCTCATCTCTATCCTCTCCTCCCTCTCTCCTCTTCTCTCTCTCTATATAACCTCCCTCTCTTCCTGTCTCTCTATCTATCCTCCCTTCTCACCGTCTGTCTCTTCTATCCTCTCCTCCCTCTCTACTATCTGTCTATCTCTATCCTCTCCTCACTCTCTCCCGTCTGTCTCTTTCTATCCTCTCCTCCCTCTTTCCTTCTGTCTCTCTGCATCCTCTCCTCCCTCTCTCCGTCTCTGTCTATCTCTATCTCTCCCCTTTCTCTGTCTGTTCGTTTCTTCTCTCTCCCTCTCTCTCTACTCTGTCTCTCCTCTATCTCTCCTCACCTCTCTCCCATCTCGTCTCTCTCTCTCGCTCCTCCACTCTCTCTGCTCTCTCTACCTCCTCTCTCAGCTTCTCTCTCTCTATCCCTCTCCTCCCTCTCTCCCTTCTGTCTCTCTATTCTCTTCCTCTCTCTCCGTCTGTCTCTTCTATCCTCTCCTTCTCTCCTCCCTTCTGTCCTTTTCTATCCTTTCCCTCTCTCTCCCTCTGTCTCTCTCTATCCTTCCTCTCTCTCCCTTCTGTTTTTCTATATTCTCCTCTCTCTCTCTCCTCTCCTCTCTCTCTTTCTATCTCTCTCTTTCCCCTTCTCCCTTCTGTCTCTTCTCTTTTTTTCATTCGTCTTCCCCCCTCTTCTCTCTGTTCTCTCATCTTTCCTTTCTCCCTTCTTGTCTCTTTCTATCTTCTCTTCTCTTCTCTCCCTTCTGTCTCTCTATACTCTCTCCTCTCTCCTTCTCTCTTTCTATCCTTCTCTCTCTCTACCTTCTGTCTCTTCTATCCCTCTCGCTCTCCTCTCCTTTGTCTCCTCTCATCTCTCTCTCTCTCTCTCTCTCTCTCTCTCTCTCTCTCTCTCTCTCTCTCTCTCTCTCTCTCTCTCTCTCTCTCTCTCTCTCATGTGCTCATTCTCTCTTGCTCCCAGCATTCTAATCTGACACACACACACACACACACACACACACACACACACACACACACACACACACACACACACACACACACACACACACACACACACACACACACACACACACACACACTTGTCCTAGCGCAGATGAATCCACACACAGGAGACATGAATACACATGGTTCCATGGGCAAATATCTTGTTCCCTTCTGTCTCTTTCTATCCTCTCCTCCCTATCTCCCTTCTGTCTCTCTCTATCCTCTCCTCCCTCTCTCCCTTCTGTCTCTTTCTATCCTCTCCTCCCTCTCTCCCGTCTGTCTCATTTCGTTATCTCTCTCCTTCTCTCTCTTCTGCTCTCTCTATCCTCTCCTCCTCTTCCTTCTATCTCATCCTTCTCCTCTCCTCTCTCCCGTCTCTCTTTCTATCCTCTCTGCCCTCTCTCTCTTCTGTCTCTCTCTATCCTCTCCTCCCTCTCTCTCTTCTATCTCTATACTCTCCTCTCTCTCCCGTCTCTCTTTCTATCCTCTCCGCCCTCTCTATCTTCTGTCTATCTCTATCCTCTCCTCACTCTCTCCCGTCTGTCTCTTTCAATCCTCTCCTCCCTCTCTCCCTCTCTCCCTTCTATCCTCTCCCCCCTCTCTCCCTTCTATCTCTATCCTCTCCTCCCTCTCTCCCTTCTATCTCTATCCATCCTCCCTCTCTCCCGTCTGTCTCTTTCTATCCGCTCCTCCCATCTCCCTTCTGTTTTCTCTATCCTCTCCTCCTCTCTCCCTTCTGTCTCTCTATATCCTCTCTACCTCTCTCTCTATCTCATCCTCTCTCCCTCTTCCCTTCTATCTCTATCTCTCCTCCCTCTCCCCGTCTATTATCTCTATCCTTCTCTCCTCTCTCTCCTTCCTCTCTCTATCATACCTCGCCTCTCCTTCTGTCTCTTTCTATCCTCTCCTCCCTCTCTCCTCGTCTGTCTCTTTTCTATCTTCCTCTCCTCCCTCTCTCCCGTCTGTCTCTTTCTATCCTCTCCTCCCCATCTCCCTTCTGTCTCTCTCTATCCTCTCCTCCCTCTCTCCCTTCTGTCTCTCTATATCCTCTCCTACCTCTCTCCCTTCTATCTCTATCCTCTCCTCTTCCTAGTCTCTCCTTTCTATCGTCTCCTCCCCTCTCCGCCCTTCTGTCTCTCTCTATCCTCTCTCCTCTTCCCTCTGTACTCTCTCTTCCTTCCCCTCTCTCTCCCGTCGTCTCTCTCTATATCCTCTTCCCCTCTCTCCTTCTGCTCTTCTATCTCTCCTCCCTACTCTCCTATCTGTCTTCTCTATCTCTCCTCTCTCTCCGTCTGTCTCTTTCTATCCTCTCCTCTCTCTCCCTCCTTCTGTCCTTTTATCCTCTCTCCTCTCTCTCCCCTTGTCTCTCTCTATCCTCTCCTCCCTCTCTCCGTCTCTTTTCTACTTCTCCTCTCCTCTCCTCTCTCTCTATCCTACCTCTTCTCTCTATCCCTTCTCTTATTTCTATCTCTCCTCTCTCTCCCTTCTGTCTCTTTCTATCCTCTCATCCCTCTCTCCTCTGTCTCTTCTATCCGTCTCCTCCCTTCTCCTTCTGTCTCTCATCTTCTATCTCTTCTCTCCCTTCTGTCTCTCTCTATTCTCCATCTCTCCTTCTCTCTTTCTATCTCTCTCTCTTCTCCTTCTGTCTCTTTCTATCCTCTCCTCTCTCTCTCCCTTCTGTCTCTCTCGTAATCATCCTCTCTCTCCCTTCTCTCTTCATCCCTCCTCTCTCTTCCCTTCTGTCTCTCTATCCTCTCCTCTCTCTCCGTCTGTATATCTCATCTCTTCTCCCTCTCTCTCTCTCTCTCCCGTCTGTTATCTCTATCCTCTCCTCCTCTCTCCTGTCTGTTCTTCTCCATCCTCTCCTCTCATCTCTCCCTTCTTCTCTCTCTGTCTCCTCCCCCCCTCTCTCCGTCTGTCTCTCTATATCCCTCTCCCTCTCTCCCTTCTGTCTCTCTCTATCCTCTCTCTCTCTCTCCCGTCTGTCTCTCTCTATCATCTCCCCCTCTCTCCCTTCTGTCTCTCTCTATCCTCTCTCCCTCTATACCTTCTGTCTTCTCTATCCATCTCACTACCTCTGTCCCGTCGTCTATCTCTATCCTCCTCCCTCTCCCTCTGTCTCTCTCTATCCTCTCCTCCCTCTCTCCCTTCTGTCTCTTTCTATCTCCCTCTCTTCTCCTTCTGTCTCTCTCTATCCTCCTCTATCCCCTTCTCTCTTTCTATCCTCATCCTCTCTTCTCTCTTCTATCTCATCCTCTCCTCCCTCTTCCCGTTCTGTCTTCTTCTTATCCTCTCCTCCTCTTCCTCGTATTTCTATCCTCTCCTCTCTCTCCCTTCTCTCTTTCTATCCTCTCCTCTCTCTCTCCCTTCTGTCTCTTTCTATCCTCTCCTCTCTCTCTCCCTTCTGTCTCTCTTATCCTTCATCTCTCCCTTTCTCTTTCTATCGTCTCTCTCTCTCCCTGTCTATCTCTATCCTTCTCCCTCTACTCCCGTCTGTCTCTTCTTATCTCTCCTCCCTCTTCCCTTTGTCTATTTCATCCTCCTCCCTCCCTTCTTCCTTCCTCTCTCTCTTATCCTCTCACTCCCTCTATCCATCTGTCTATCTCTATCCTCTCATCCTCTCTCCATCTGTCTATCTCTATCCATTCTCCCATCTCATCCCATCTTCTATCTCTTTCTCTCATCCCTCTCTCCGTCGTCTATCTCTATCCTCTCCTCCCTCTCTCATTCTATCTCTATCCTCCCCCTCTCTCCCGTCTGTCTCTCTCTATCCTCTCCTCCTCTCTCTTCTACTCTCTATCCTCTCCTCTCTCTCTCCCGTCTGTCTATCTCTATCCTCTCCTCCCTCTCTCCCTCTCTCCTTCTTAACTGACTTGACGAGTTAAGTAAAGAATACATTTTAAAAAGAAAAAAAATAGATGTAACATAACGCAGATCAAACAGCTAAGGTACACTCTTAGAAAAAAGGGTTCCAAAAGGGTTCTTCGGCTGTACCCATAGGAGAAGCCTTTTTGGTTCCAGGTAGAACCCTCTTTGGTTCCAGGTAGAACCCTTTTAGGTTCCATATAGAACCCTCCGTGGAAAAGGTTTTACATGGAACCACAATTCCAGTGGGTCAGAAGTTTACATACACTAAGTTGACTGTGCCTTTAAACAGCTTGGAAAATTCCAGAAAATTACGTAATAGCTTTAGAAGTTTCGGATAGGCTAATTGACATCATTTGAGTCAATTGGAGGTGTACCTGTGGATGTATTTCAATGCCTACCTTTAAACTCAGTGCCTCTTTGCTTGACATCATGGGAAAATCTAAAGAAATCAGCCAAGATCTCAGAAAAACAATTGTAGACCTCCTCCAAGTCTGGTTCATCCTTGGGAGCAATTTTCAAATGCCTGAAGGTACCACATTCATCTGTACAAACAATAGTACGCAAGTATAAACACCATGGCACCACGCAGCCGTCATGCCGCTCAAGAAGGAGAAGTGTTCTGTCTCCTTGAGATGCACGTACTTTGGTGCAAAAAGTGCAAATCAATCCCAGAACAACAGCAAAGGACCTTGTGAAGATGGAGGAAACAGGTACAAAAGTATCTATATCCACAGTAAAACGAGTCCTATATCGACATAACCTGAAAGGCCGCTCAGCAAGGAAGAAGCCACTGCTCTAAAACCGCCAAAAAAAAGCCAGACTACGGTTGCAACTGCACATGGGGAAGATTGTACTTTTTGGAGAAATATCCTCTGGTCTAAAGAAACAAAAATATAACTGTTTGGCCATCCTTATGTTTGGAGGAAAAAGGGGGATGCTTGCAAGCTGAAGAACACCATTCCAATTGTGAAGCATGGGGGTGGCAGCATCATGATGTGAGGGTGCTTTGCTGCAGGAGGGACTGGTGCACTTTACAAAATAGATGGCTTCATTAGGCAGGAAAATTATGTGGATATATTGAAGCAACATCTCAAGACATCAGTCAGGAAGTTAAAGCTTGGTCGCAAATGAGTCTTCCAAAGGGACAATGACCCCAAGCATACATCCAAAGTTGTGTCAAAATGGCTTAAGGACAACAAAGTCAAGGTATCGGAGTGGCCATCACAAAGCCCTGACCTCAATCCTAGAGAAAATGTGTGGGCAGAACTGAAAAAGCATGTGCGAGCAAGCAGGCCTACAACTGACTCAGTTACACAGCTCTGTCAGGAGGAATGGGACAAATTCACCCAACTTATTGTGGGAAGCTTGTGGAAGGCTACCCGAAACGCTTGACCCAAGTTAAACAATTTAAAGGCAATGCTACCAAATACTAACTGAGTGTATGCAAACTTCTGACCCACTGGGAATGTGATGAAAGAAATATATCATCATTGTTAAGGGAACTGTGTTGAGGAATATATATCATCAGTGTTAAGGGAACTGTGTTAAGGAATATATATCATCAGTGTTAAGGGAACTGTGTTAAGGAATATATATCATCATTATTAAGGGAACTGTCTTAAGGAATATACACTGCTCAAAAAAATAAAGGGAACACTAAAATAACACATCCTAGATCTGAATGAATGAAATATTCGTATTAAATACTTTTTTTTACATAGTTGATGTGCTGACAACAAAATCACACAAAAATTATCAATGGAAATCAAATTTATCAACCCATGGAGGTCTGGATTTGGAGTCATAAGTGGGAAACCACACTACAGGCTGATCCAACTTTGATGTAATGTCCTTAAAACAAGTCAAATGAGGCTCATAGTGTGTGTGGCCTCCACGTGCCTGTATGACCTCCCTACAACGCTGGCATGCTCCTGATGAGGTGGCGGATGGTCTCCTAAGGGATCTCCTCCCAGACCTGGACTAAAGCATCCGCCAACTCCTGGACAGTCTGTGGTGAACGTGGCGTTGGTGGATGGAGCGAGACTGATGTCCCAGATGTGCTCAATTGGATTCAGGTCTGGGGAACGGGCGGGCCAGTCCATAGCATCAATGCCTTCCTCTTGCAGGAACTGCTGACACATTCCAGCCACATGAGGTCTAGCATTTAGGAGGAACCCAGGGCCAACCGCACCAGCATATGGTCTCACAAGGGGTCTGAGGATCTCATCTCGGTACCTAATGGCAGTCAGGCTACCTCTGGCGAGCACATGAAGGGCTGTGCGGCCCCCCAAAGAAATGCCACCCCACACCATGACTGACCCACCGCAAAACGGTCAGCTGGAGGATGTTGCGGCAGCAGAACGTTCTCCACGCGTCTCCAGACTCTGTCAAGTCTGTCACATGCTCAGTGTGAACCTGCTTCATCTGTGAAGAGCACAGGGCGCCAGTGGGAATTTGCCATCTTGGTGTTCTCTGGCAAATGTCAACGTCCTGCACGGTGTTGGGCTGTAAGCACAACCCCCACCTGTGGACGTCGGGCCCTCATACCACCCCCATGGAGTCTGTTCTGACCGTTTGAGCAGACACATGCACATTTGTGGCCTGTGGAGTCATTTTGCAGGGCTCTGGCAGTGCTCCTCCTGCTCCTCCTTGCACAAAGGCGGAGGTAGCGGTCCTGCTGCTGGGTTGTTGCCCTCCTACGGCCTCCTCCACGTCTCCTGATGTACTGGCCTGTCTCCTGGTAGCGCCTCCATGCTCTGGACACTACGTGACAGACACAGCAAACCTTCTTGCCACAGCTCGCATTGATGTGCCATCCTGGATGAGCTGCACTACCTGAGCCACTTGTGTGGGTTGTAGACTCCGTCTATGTCTACCACTAGAGTGAAAGCACCGCCAGCATTCAAAAGTGACCAAAACATCAGCCAGGAAGCATAGGAACTCAGAAGTGGTCTGTGGTCACCACCTGCAGAACCACTCCTTTATGGGGGTGTCTTGCTAATTGGCTATAATTTCCACCTGTTGTCTATTCCATTTGCACAACAGCATGTGAAATTTATTGTCAATCAGTGTTGCTTCCTAAGTGGACAGTTTGATTTCACAGAAGTGTGATTGACTTGGAGTTACATTGTGTTGTTTAAGTGTTCCCTTTATTTTTTGAGCAGTGTATATCATCAGTGTTAAGGGAACTGTCTTAAGGATTATATATCATCAGTGTTAAGGAATATATATCATCAGTGTTAAGGAATATAAAGTATACCATCAGTGTTGAGGGAACTGTGTTAAGGAATATATATCATCATTGTTAAGGGAACTGTCTTAAGGAATATATATCATCAGTGTTAAGGAATATATATCATCAGTGTTAAGGAATATACAGTATATCATCAGTGTTAAGGGAACTGTGTTAAGGAATATATATCATCAGTGTTAAGGAATATACAGTATATCATCAGTGTTAAGGGAACTGTGTTAAGGAATATATATCATCAGTGTTAAGGAATATATATCATCAGTGTTAAGGGAACTGTCTTTTTTTTTTTTTTTTTTTTGCATTTTCCAAATAACAACATTCAAGACAAAAGTGAAAAGATATTAGACAACAATAGGACAAAGTGACAGTAACAGACGAGCGTAACAAAGAAAGAAAAAATAAAACAAATTATAATTATATATAGAAACATACAATAAAAAAGAAATGAGACATTGGATCATATGGTCACCTGCCGTAGGCTACAAAATGAGACATTGGATCATATGGTCACCTGCCGTAGGCTACATATTATACATTACGTGTGAAACATTATATGGAAATATAGAGATTCATTCAATGTGATGTGGGGGAGTTCTCCATATAGTCAATAAAAGGTTGCCAAATTCTGTAAAATGTCTTTAACTTATTCCTCAAGCGTAAGTAATTTTCTCCAGTGGATACAACTATTAACTTCTGATAGCCACATTGCAACTGGCAGGGAGGAATCCAATTTCCATTTCAAGGCAAACATTTCTTGGCAATAGCTAGCAATATTTCTGTTAGCTTATAGTATGGCTTTGCCTAAGATTGGTGTTAGTAAAGTTGCCCTGTAGACAGACCTCCCGGTCTAAAGGGAATGCAACCCGTGAATGTGATATGGTATCGCATACCCCCTGCCAGAAAACGTGTAGTTTTGAACACTGCCAAGTGGATAGAGAATGTTCCTTCATCTGAGCCACATCAAACATAGGGAGGAGATATCAGGGTTGAACTTGTGCAGTCTAGATGGGGTGATATAGAGCTGATGGAGGAAATTAAACTGGATCAGTCTGTATCTGGAGTTCAATGTGGATGTAACACCATCCCTGCATAGGTCACATCCATAGACCCTCATCAAGATCAATACCCAGATCTTTTCCCATCTAAGTCAGGGTTTATCTAGCCCAGGCAGTGTTAGTCCTGACATAAGAGCATCGTAAACACGGGAAATGGTCTGAACAGTGGTTGGTCTGCGTGCAGAGTTGTTCAATAGGTGACATCTTAGGTAGGTTCCATTTTCCCTTGAGAGACACCCTAATAAAGTTTCGTAGTTGTAGGTAGCTAAAGAAGTCCGTTAGGCAGTGGTATTTCTGTTTCAGCTGATCAAAAGACATAAGAACTCCCCTCGTAACAATGTTCCAGAAGAGTGATCCCCTTATCAGACCAGGTCTAAAGTTACTATTCTGGAAAAACATAGGAATCAATCTATTGTTCCATAAAGGGGTTTTAGGGGAAAGGAATCCCCCTCGTCCGAACAGCTCATGCAGTTTGCACCATGCAGGACAGAATGTATGATTAAAGGTTGTTGTGATGGTTTTTATAGATTTCTGTCCCATTTGTAAAACAATCTGCCCCAGTGTCATCATTTACCTCAAGCTTTTCAATGTTCAACCATGAGGGAGAGGGACCCTTGTCAAACCTCTGAGCCAGAAACCTAGACTGTGCTGCCCAGTAGTACATTCTAAAATTGGGGAGGTTTAAGCCCCCTTGACTGTAATCAAGGGTCATGTTATCCAGGCCAACCCTAGGGGTTTTGCCGTGCCAGATAAACCGTTGGTCTGCTTGTCGGAGAGGAAAAGAATGCGCGGGCACAGGGATAGGGAGAGATTGAAACAGATATAGAAATCTGGGCAGGACATTCATTTTAATTACATTGATTTTACCCAGTAGAGTGAGAGGCAAGTCCATCCATTTACAAAGGTCACCCTCCACCTTTTGCAACAAAACTGGCCAGATTGAGTTTAAGAGGTTGTTCAGATTACTATCCACCATTATGCCCAATTATGTGAAGCCCATAGGCGACCATTTAAAAGGAAACTTGTGTGATGGTATGATGGTCAAAGACAGACAACGGTAAGATTTCGCTTTATCAAAATTGACCTTATATCCAGAGAAAGAACTATAACACTGTAGTAGGATCTGCAAGTGAGAGAGGGAGTGTTCTGGGTTTGTTAGAAATAAGATAAGGTCTTCCGCAAAGAGGGATAATTTATGGGTATGGGGGCCCACCTCAAAGCCATGTATGTCAAGGCACGTTCTAATAGCCTCAGCCAACGGTTCGATGGCGAGCAAAGAGTGGGGGCTGATTGGGCAACCTTTGTCTGTTCCCCTATAGAGAGGGAAAGAGGAGGAAGTAATCCCATTGGTATCAATCCTAGCTTTAGGAGATTTGTAGAGTGATTTTATCAAATTTACAAACACGGTACCTAAACCAAACTTTTCCAAGACGCGAAAGAGGTATGGCCATTCAACCCTAACAAAGGCCTTTTCAGCGTCGAGGGAGACTGCGACAACTAGGTATTTTGTTTTCGTTAGCAAGGTGATTATATCAAAGAACCTTCTGAGATTATTGGAGGACAATCTAAATTATGAAGCCAGTCTGATCTGGGTTGACCAACAGGGGAAGACATGACTCCAGTCTCTTAGATAGCATCTTGGTGACCAGTTTACAATCTGTGTTAAGGAGAGAAATTGGTCTATAGGAGGCGCACTTTAGTGGGTTTTTCCTTCTTGTGGATTACAGTAATCACTGCTTGAGAGAAAGACTCTGGAAAGCAGTTGTCTTCCCTGGCTTTTTTAAGTACCTCATAAGGTAGGGGACCAACGCTCCCTAAATTCTTATAGAACTCTGGAGGGAAGCATCCTCCCCAGGAGATTTATTGAAGGAAGGATTAATGGCCTCCAACAATTCAGGAACTGAGAAGTGTTCACTCAGGTGCTCGCTTCTTCCCCTGACAGGCATGGGAGGTTGAGAGAGGAGAGAAGGAGTCGATCTCTGATAGATCATCGCTTGATTGGGAAGTGTAGAGGTCTTCATAGTATTTCTTAAAAGTATTATTAATTTCAGTAGGGTCGAAAGATATCTCATTAGTAAGAGTTTTATAGCATTAATTGTCCTCTTACTTTCCTCTGCTTTCAGTTGCCATGCCAATACTTTGTGAGCTTTCTCTCCAAGCTCGTAATAACGCTGTTTTGATTTAGTGATGGCCTGCTTGATATGTGTTCAGAATATTATATTCAGTTTTTTATTTACCAAAAGCCTGTATAGATCTTTAGTCGGGCCTCTTTGGGAGGTTTTCTCTAGCTCGGAGATTTCAGATTCAAGGGCACTCAGTTCCGCACTGTGTTTTCTCTTCAGCCCTTTAGTATAGGAAATGATCTGTCCCCTCAGATAGGCCTTCAAGTGTCCCAAAGAATGAAACAGTCAGGAGCGGAGGTTTGTTTGTCAAGTAAAAATATTGATCTGCCTCTTGATGAATGCACAAAATTCAGGTTGCTTTAGGAGTGTAGAATTTAGTCTCCATCTATATGCTCCATTTACCTTAGTAGGAATGGAGATTGATAATACCAGAGGAGAATGGTCACTAAGCAATCTGGGGAGATACTCGACATCTAACACTCTATGAAACAGCTGTGTCGATAGTAAAAAGTTATCTATGCGTGTGTGTGTGTCTTGTGTGGGTGTGAATAAAAAGAGTAGTCCCTATCCTGTGGGTGCAACTGTCTCCAGATGTCTAGTAAATTGAGATCTTTCATGAATGACATGGTGAGCTTGCCGGCTTTGGTAAGAAGTGAGGGTTTTTCAGAGGACCTATCAAGAGCTGTATCTAAACAAAAATTAAAATCTCCTCCAACCAGTAGCCATCCTGGTGGTGCTTGAGCAACCTGAAGGAAGACATTCTGAATAAACATATGGTCATCGAAGTTAGGAGCATAAATATTCAATAGGATCCAAGACTCTGAAAACATATGCCCCTGCACCAAAACAAACCTGCCAGAGGGATCAGAGATGGTGTTGTTGACGCAGAAGCGGATGTGTCTACTTATCAAAATTGCAGTTCCTCTTGCTTTGGAGTTAAAAGAGGACGCAAAAACTTGTCCTACCCATTCCCTCTTCAATTTCTTGTGTTCACTGGCTGTAAGATGTGTTTCTTGTAAAAACACAATGTCAGCCTTTACTTTCTTAAGGTATGTATAGACTCTTTTCCTTTTAATCGGGCTGTTAAGACCTTTTAAGTTGAATGTGACATATTTTAGTGGATTAAGCATAGGTTGGGTTTCAAATATGTAACTGAATGGAAATCTATCATATGTAGATAGTTAGGAAATGTTTCAACTTTGGTTTGAACACAGAAGTGACCTATGTGTCTCTTTAGGAAGGAAACAATAAACATAAAAAAAAGGGGGAAAAATAATGAATCCCACCCACCCCGATTGTCAGACTAAAACAACAATCCCAACAATCAAACATGAATACACTTGTAGAGATACGTTGCTGCTCGCTTTCCATCTTGCTCTTACTAGCTAAACCTTGGAGTAAACTAAAACCTGCGAGCTCTCTAAATTGAAAACAAACGTTGTGAATAGACATTTATGGTTGAATATTTACTGCCGGCTGCTTGAGTCTCTTTTTGAAAGATTAACATAAATGAGGGGGAAAGCAGTGGGCCTAAACCCACTTATTTGCTTTGCCCAGTGGATATGGACTAAACCAAAATATACTCTCCTGTAAATGTAATAGAACTCACCCCGGAAAGATACGGTTAGTTGAAAATGTACAAATCAATTATAGCGACCGGAGGATATCAGCGGTTCAGTCCGGATAAGAGAAAACAAACAAACTGCATCTTATCCCCCAGAGAGACCGTCCTGGCTCAGACGTTGTTCAGTTCTTTGAGAAAAGTGAACACTTCTCCGGTGTGTTGAAGAGATGGCTTCGGCCTTTGTACTGAACTTTCATCCGCGCAGGGTGGATGAGGTAGCCGGTGATGTTCTTCTCCTTCAGTGCTTTGGCGGCAGGTCTGAACTGCTTGCAACGTCTAGCGAGATCCGCGCTCATATCCGGGAAAAGGCTGAACCTCTTGCCATCGATGGTGATGTCCCCTTTGGCTCTTGCGAGTTGCAGTATATTCTCTCTGTCTTGGAAACGGAGGAACCTGATCAGGACGGCCCGTGGGGGCTCATCTGGCCGGAGTTTCGGCGCTGATGTTCTGTGGGCGCGTTCGATTTCCAGTGGCTTGGTGAAGTTGGTTATGCCTAGGACATCCGGGATCCATTGAGTGAAGAAACGGACCGGGTCACGGCCCTCGCTGTCCTCTTTCAATCCCACCACACGGATATTACTACGTCTACTCTGGTTCTCCATCTGGTCTACCTTGTTTTTGAGGTAGACATTGTCCTTCTGCAGTTGTATCAGAACCTGGTCATGTCGAGGGATGGTATCTTCAACTGTGCTAATGCGCAACTCAGCCTCAGTCGTTCTCAAAAGGAGATCATTCATGGAGGATTTCAGGTCGTCAATGGAAGAATGGAGTTCAGCCGTTTTCTTATCAATTTTCATAGAAAGACCTTTGTTACCATCCTGAATTTCCCGGAGGAGAGTAGCCAGCATGTTGCGAGCCTGCCGAGAGCAACAGTCTGGAACTGTCGTCTGAGTTATGAGGGCTAATGCTAATCTTGCTAGCTGTAGCGTTATCGTTATCTTGGGAATCAACAACGTTTTGGTCGTCCTTCTTGCCTCTCGGTCGGAGGTCCATGGCTCTTTGGGAAGGTAAGTAATTGACAATTTATCAGCCGATGTTAGAATATTGTTTCAACATTGTTATTTAGGTAATAATATAATAACTTTGAAGAGCTCGGTTTGTCAACGTCTGCTCAGCTCCGCGGCATCACGTGCTCCCCTTAAGGGAACTGTCTTAAGGAATATATATCATCATTGTTAAAGGAACTGTTTGACGTGAAACTGATGAGCCCCATGATGTAAAATGGCTGTTTCATGTCTGGGTGAACAGGTGTAACTGTGTCTCATGCTCAGTCGTGCTTCTGCTGAGCATTCTCTCTCTCTCTCTCTCTCTCTCTCTCTCTCTCTCTCTCTCTCTCTCTCTCTCTCTCTCTCTCTCTCTCTCTCTCTCTGTCTCTCTCTGTCTCTCTCTCTCTCTCTCTCTCTCTCTCTCTCTCTCTCTCTCTCTCTCTCTCTCTCTCTCTCTCTCTCTCTCTCTCTCTCTCTCTCTCTCTCTCTCTCTCTCTCTCTCTCTCTCTCTCAGTGGGATGATGTCAGTGTCCACTGCTTTGTTAATGTGTGTTTATTATTAACTCATTCTCCTCCTCTCCTCCTCCTCTCTCATTCTCCTGCTCTGTTCCCTGTCATCACTAGAGGATCTGAGAGGAGTTAGTGGTTCTGATGGCTGAGCTGGTTAGAGCGTGGATGGTGCTTGTAACTCCAAGCGGTTATGGGTTTAATTCCAGCACAGGTCACTACTAATGAATAGCTGAACTGCAAATCCATTTGGATTACAGAGTTTGCTGAATGAACATATCATTCATCATTTCCGATCTTGAATGTGCCTGGAACCCACTTAGAGCCGCACAGCTGAGTTCTTGGTGTCTACACAGATATTTATACCGGAGCCTCAGAGACAATGTAGAATAAAAACCCTCAGCGACCACGGCGACCACGGCTCAGCAACCATCTCAGCTATTAGTTTTTTTCATCCAAACAACCAAACAGGGACAACAATGGCATGATGTCACATCCACATCATTAGTCAATGACCTGATCAAATAAACATAATCACAGAATAATTAGAACACAAAAATCCCTGTGTGGGTGGGGCTCCCACTCCTTATGATCTGTTTAGCCCCATCTGGGAGGCCAAGCCACAGAGCCACAGAGTGGTTATTTCTCAGTAAATATCAATCCAAGTGGGATAAACCATGTGAGTGGTGGGGAGAGCCCAGATGTAAGCCATTAGAGCATGAAGACATTTTGCAGTTGACTTGGTTCAGAGCGGCAGTATTAACGAAGCTGTTAGCTAGCTTGGGACTGGGAGGCCCCTGACCAGCACTGGCCTGTGGAGGAGAGGGTAACAGATAGCCCCACAGAGAACTGCTGGACTGGACCTTTACCTTCAACTGTCAACAGTCCAGGGATAGCACGCACGCACACACACACACACACACACACACACACACACACACACACACACACACACACACACACACACACACACACACACACACACACACACACACACACACACACACACACACACACACACACACACACACACACACACACTTAGAAAACCCCAAAATGGTTATTTGGCTGTCCTCATAGGAGAACCCTTTGAAGAACCCTGATTGGTTGCAAGTAGAGACCTTTGGTTCCAGGTAGAACCCTTTAGGGTTCCATGTAGGACCCTTTCCACAGAGGGTTCTACATGGAACCGAAAATGGTTCTACGTGGAACCAAAAAGGTTTCTCCCTTGAAACAAAAAGGGTTCTCCTATGGGGACAGCCGAAAACCCTTTTGGAACCCGTTTATCTAAGGGTGTAGGAACAAACAAACATACAAGCACACACACACAGCACCACACAGGCTCCCGCTCTCCACATCTCAGTCAATACCCCTTCCCCCTCTCTCTGTGTCCTTACTTTCCTCAGACTTTCTGCTTGCTCAATTCCTTCAGTCATTAACTTGTGTCCACTTATCCCCTCTCTCCCTCTCTCTTTCCCTCTCTCTTTCCCTCTCTCTCTCTCTCCCGCTGTGGTTTCTGTCACTTGTTCACAGACGAGTGGCCATTACATCACTATGACCTAAATGTGTCACATCCCTCCCTCCCTCTCTCTTTCCCTCCTCCCTCTCGATTTTCCACGGTGTCTTTCTTGAGATTTCTCCAAAACATATCTTTCTCGTTGACCCCCACCTGGTGAAGATTGAACACTTTACTTCTTCAGGAGGCACACTGACCCAGACTGTGGTGTAGTGTCCATGTCCCTGTAGTAGTGTGTGTGTGTGTGTGTGTGTGTGTGTGTGTGTGTGTGTGTGTGTGTGTGTGTGTGTGTGTGTGTGTGTGTGTGTGTGTGTGTGTGTGTGTGTGTGTGTGTGTGTGTGTGTGTGTGTGTGTGTGTGTGTGTGTGTGTGTGTGTTCCTTTCCTCCTCTGTGCTAACACACTGGGTCAAGTGAGGCTTGTTGAAGCAGTAGTTGAGCTCTTGGTCTGACAAGCTGTCTCTTATTCCCCTGAGTTCTGCTCCCTTCCTGCTTCTTCAGTTAAAACACCACCAACACAGAGACCACAACACAAAGCCCTCATCTCCTACTTATGCTCCCAGACATAAACACCTTTTCATTTATGTAGGATGTTGTCGACACAGTCTCATAAAACATTTGCCCATAACCCCCCCCCAACGAACACACACACACAGCACAGGGCCATTGTCCATCCCTGCCCTCCTCCCCCGTCCTCTCAGTCAAGCTGGGCCAGTGATCAGAGTGACGGCAGCAGTTCCATCCCATATTGATCCAGACAGTTAGTGACACAGGAGACAGGAGAACTGACAGGAGGGGAGACAGGAGAACTGACAGGTCAGGGGAGATAGGAGAACTGACAGGTCAGGGGAGACAGGAGAACTGACAGGTCAGGGGAGACAGGAGAACTGACAGGTCAGGGGAGACAGGAGAACTGACAGGTCAGGGGAGACAGGAGAACTGACAGGACAGGGGACAAGAGAACTGACAGGAAGGGGGACAAGAGAACTGACAGGTCAGGGGACAAGAGAACTGACAGGAAGGGGGACAAGAGAACTGACAGGTCAGGGGACAAGAGAACTGACAGGAAGTGGGACAGGAGAACTGACAGGTCAGGGGACAGGAGAACTGACAGGACAGGAGAACTGACAGGACAGGAGAACTGACCGGAGGGGAGACAGGAGAACTGACAGGAAGGGGGACAGGAGAACTGACAGGAAGGGGGACAGGAGAACTGACAGGAAGGGGGACAGGAGAACTGACAGGAGGGGAGACAGGAGAACTGACAGGACAGGGGGACAGGAGAACTGACAGGACAGGGGGACAGGAGAACTGACAGGACAGGAGACAGGAGAACTGACAGGAAGGGGGACAGGAGAACTGACAGGAAGGGGGACAGGAGAACTGACAGGAGGGGAGACAGGAGAACTGACAGGAAGGGGGACAGGAGAACTGACAGGACAGGGGACAGGAGAACTGACAGGAGGGGGGACAGGAGAATTGACAGGAGGGGGACAGGAGAACTGACAGGAGGGGGGACAGGAGAACTGACAGGAAGGGGGACAGGATAACTGACAGGACAGGGGACAGGAGAACTGACAGGACAGGGGACAGGAGAACTGACAGGAGGGGGGACAGGAGAATTGACAGGAGGGGGACAGGAGAACTGACAGGAGGGGGGACAGGAGAACTGACAGGAAGGGGGACAGGATAACTGACAGGACAGGGGACAGGAGAACTGACAGGACAGGGGACAGGAGAACTGACAGGACAGGGGACAGGAGAACTGACAGGACAGGGGACAGGAGAACTGACAGGACAGGGGACAGGAGAACTGACAGGAGGGGGGACAGGAGAATTGACAGGAGGGGGACAGGAGAACTGACAGGACAGGGGACAGGAGAACTGACAGGAAGGGGGACAGGAGAACTGACAGGACAGGGGACAGGAGAACTGACAGGAGGGGGGACAGGAGAACTGACAGGACAGGGGACAGGAGAACTGACAGGACAGGGGACAGGAGAACTGACAGGACAGGAGACAGGAGAACTGACAGGAGGGGGGACAGGAGAACTGACAGGACAGGGGACAGGAGAACTGACAGGAAGGGTGACAGGAGAACTGACAGGAAGGGTGACAGGAGAACTGACAGGACAGGGGACAGGAGAACTGACAGGAGGGGGGACAGGAGAACTGACAGGACAGGGGACAGGAGAACTGACAGGACAGGGGACAGGAGAACTGACAGGACAGGAGACAGGAGAACTGACAGGAGGGGGGACAGGAGAACTGACAGGAAGGGGGACAGGAGAACTGACAGGACAGGGGACAGGAGAACTGACAGGAGGGGGGACAGGAGAACTGACAGGACAGGGGACAGGAGAACTGACAGGACAGGAGACAGGAGAACTGACAGGAGGGGGGACAGGAGAACTGACAGGAAGGGGGACAGGAGAACTGACAGGACAGGGGACAGGAGAACTGACAGGACAGGGGACAGGAGAACTGACAGGAAGGGGGACAGGAGAACTGACAGGAGGGTGGAGAAGAGAACTGACAGGACTGGGACAGGAGAACTGACAGGAAAGGGGACAGGAGAATTGATAGGACAGGGGACAGGAGAACTGACAGGAAGGGGGACAGGAGAACTGACAGGACAGGGGACAGGAGAACTGACAGGAGGGTGGAGAAGAGAACTGACAGGACTGGGACAGGAGAACTGACAGGACAGGGGACAGGAGAACTGACAGGAGGGGGGACAGGACAACTGACCGGAGGGGGGACAGGAGAACTGACAGGACAGGGGAAAGGAGAACTGACAGGACGGGGGACAGGAGAATTGACAGGAGGGGGGACAGGAGAACTGACAGAACAGGGGACAGGAAAATTGACAGGAGATGGGACAGGAAAACTGACAGGAGCGTGGACAAGAGAACTGACAGGACAGGGACAGGAGAACTGACAGGACAGGGGACAGGAGAACTGACAGGACAGGGGACAGGAGAACTGACAGGACAGGGGACAGGAGAACTGACAGGACAGGGGACAGGAAAACTGACAGGAGGGGGGACAGGAGAATTGACAGGAGGGGGACAGGAGAACTGACAGGACAGGAGACAGGAGAACTGACAGCAGGGGGGGACAGGACAATTGACAGGAGGGGGACAGGAGAACTGACAGGACAGGGGAAAGCGAAACTGACAGGAAGGCGAAAACTTTAGATATTGTTAAATATTGTTTGATATTTAAGTGTGTGTGTTTTAAGTTTTAAAACGTATACCAGACTTGTTGAACTCACCTAAGCAGGCAGATCCGTTTTGATTGGGCTCATATCCCTCTTCACAGATGCACCCACCCACCGGCACCATCCATTCACCTTCTGCGTTGCAGTGCATGCGGGGGGCGGAGCCTCCCTGTGCTTGGCTGTGGGGAACACAAGTCCCAGTCACAGGGACCAGGGCGGTAGGCTCCGCCCCTGAGGGTGTGGCCAGATAGGAAGCAAGATAGCGGTTGGTTGCTGGGCAGCGGCGGTAGAAGATGGACACACCCATCAAAGAGACGCATGCGCCGCTGTCGACGATGGCCAGGACGAATCTGAAACCGGGGTCAAGGGTCATAACATGTTAACTTATTATCAGGCTTGAAGGACCACTAGATAGATGACAGTGTGGGTTTAGGTGAGTTAGTTACCATACACTATTGCCTACAAGGTGGAAAATGACTTTTTTTCACAAGTGATGAGCATGGTTTGTATATGGGAATTTTTCATGAATTTGTTTCAAATGTTCTCGTACAGTACCCATTGCGTGTGAGTGGAGCGAAGCTGCGGGTCTTGATGTTGACCCGACGGTAGCGGTCTGGTTGGTACTGGTGAGGCAGGCTGGGCTCCACCTTGGTGAAACTCTTATCTGCTGCTATGGTGTCAATCTTCACCCAGCCCTCCCTCGTGTCCTTCTCTCCACTGGACGGCTGGACAGCGATGGGAAAGGGGGATGGGAGTAAGAGAGGGAGGAGAGAGGGATGAGAGAGAGGGATCATGTAATCAATTTCCTTGTGGAAATGAAAACGCAAGGGATTAGGGAGAAGGATAAGATAAAGAGCATGTAACAGTTGATTAAAGTATTTAAGAGTATGCAACAGTTAGCTCTGAGGGTACACATTTAGTCAAAAATAAACAGTCGCGGACCAGTGACAGTCTGTGTTTTAATCTAATCTAATTCTCCCCAGTTTCAAGATAACCATGCTAACTTTCCCCAGAGACTCAGACTCCTGGCCTTCCTACTGCTCCACACTCTACGTTCCTCTACACTTCACTCATCTTATTTGCATTTTTAAACAGTATCTAACTTTCCCCAAGGAGAAATGTATTCATCCACAAATACTGCATCCTTCCCTCTGTGAGAGCAGCACACGACACGCTGACGCAACAAGAGCTCAGCACTCTATCGAAAACAGCTCTGTAACTGCTCTCCACTGGAAACCACAAGCCCTGAGGGTAGGAACTACAAAGTACTGATGTGTGATGGGAAATGTAGATTATTTTATGATATTGAGGGGGATGAGAATGAGAGGAATGTTATGGCAAACCAAAGCAACATTATTTCCTCGTTTTTGGAGCCCGTTTTGTGGAGTATGCGGAACTACATATTACCAAAATGGGATATTGGGAAATGTAGTCTTTATGCTCAACGTCTTAACAGATGTTCTTAGAAACTATAAATACCACGGGAAGTAAATGGCTTAAATGATTAATGATTAGTATAAATCGAAAAATGAATCAGTTTCACTTAAAGTTAAAAGGTTTGACAGCAATATCATATAAAATTCAAGTCCGTTTTTCATGTCCCAATACCTTGGCATCGGGTCTAGGAACTGATATATACAACAACAATCGACACATACATTTGTTCATTTTAATGTAAACTATTATAAAATACTTGCTACAAAAGAATGTTCAATATATGGGGCATTGAACAGTCAGCCTTGTGTAGACACGAGGAAACACAATCTATAGAACATCTTTTCTGGTACCGTCCAGCGGTGGCTCGCTTTCTGATTCAAGTCCAGGAATGGTTGTTATGTCATAACTACAACTACAACCTTATCAATATGGATAATGTAACTACTATTGACCATAGTGTCAATGTTAAGCGAGCTAGCTAACTTTACTTTAGCAACGTCAGCTTATCAAGTTGGCTAAAATCTTATCTGGTTGAATCATTGTTCCGACCAAAAAACACATGAATGAAACAAAGTGGTGTTTCTGACATCACAACTAGGGGAAAGGATGTTCAGACGAGCATGTGAATGTGGCATTACACCTACAATAAGAAGGTGGGGTATTAATGGCATGACGGGAAGTGTAGTCTTTCTGCCCTACCTCTGCAGCCCATGTCCTCTCCAGCTCTCTCTGTGAGTCGGCCTGTTTGTAGTAGAGGGTGAGTGTCTCGCGGCAGGAGGGTGAGGGCGAGCGCAGGCTGGCACAGTCCCGCATGGAGAAACGCAGCGTCACAAAGACTCGTGGTGCCGAGAAGCGGAAGAGGAAGGGCGTGGCCAGCCAGTTGTCCTGGAGACGGGGGTTCTGATTGACGTTGCAGACCTCAAAGGTCCGGATGAGTCTCCCCCGGTCATCCAGGACACTGACCTCATCCCACTGAGAGAGAGAGAGAGAGAGAGAGAGAGAGAGAGAGAGAGAGAGAGAGAGAGAGAGAGAGAGAGAGAGAGAGAGAGAGAGAGAGAGAGAGAGAGAGAGAGAGAGAGAGAGAGAGAGAGAGAGAGAGAGAGAGAGAGAGAGAGAGAGAGAGAGAGAGAGAGAGAGAGAGGGGTGAGAGAGGGGGAAGAGGAGAAGACAGAGAGAGTTATTACTTTATGGATCACTGTATGGGACTTTCTAGGTTATCCTAGAGGTTGGATAGGTTAAGTCCAAGAAGCATTGTACTTTTAGCTTGGAGTCATTATCAGTATCACTGCACCATTTGAAACTCCCTCTTCATCTGTGTATGCTGTGGGTGTTTGAAATGTGATCTCACTGAAAGTGAGAGGAGGAATAAGTGGTCTGTAGGAGTAGTTATTTTTAAAAAAACAGTACAAAGACTCACAGGAAATAGTTTTTTAATGTACATTGTAATATAGTACTAGGACATAAGAGATCCATTCTTCATTATAAAATCTGATCAACTGATAAGTAGTAACACTCAAATTCTCTATCGCAAGAAGAAATGTCAACACATTAAATGAGGCATATTGCTGGGAATCCCTGTGACTGAGTTCCATCTTCACTAAGCTCAGTCAGACTTCATTGTAAAGATGATAAGTGGAGCTGAGTTATCACCAGAGGTATTTGAACCTGTAGAGAAGAATGGGTAGAGTCTCTCAGTGAAGGTGCAGTCAGTGAAAGAGTAGATATGAGACCTGGCCTCCACATCATAAAAGGAGACCTCACCCTCCTCATAATCCACAAACACCCCCACCTGCTGGGGCTTCTCTCTCAGGGAGAGGTTGACCCAAGGCCCAGCGTAAGCCTTGTATTGATTCATATTCCACTGCCCCACAGTCCAGTATCCATCTACAGGACTCGGTGATACATCACAATCCTTCCTGTTGATGGACTCTCTAGCCACTCCTAAAACCCACCTAGACTTCCCCTCCACCTGCACCTCATAGTAGAATCTTCCTGAGGAGAACCCCTCCCTCCCTAAAACACGGGGATTATTAACAAATCTCTTTTGGTTGTCATGGAGAATCTCCATTATGTCTCCATATCTCACTTGTTTCCTGTCCGCAGCCAAGATGAGGCCTGGATGTGCTGTATCAGGGTCCAGAGTCACATCCACTGCACACTGCTGCATCCTCTTCAGCTCAGCATCACACAACTTCTCCCTAATTTTATTTAATGTCTCCTCCACCTGAGACACAGCTCTCCTCAGAGTCCCCACACCAAGACCGCTTTGAACAGTGACCTCAGACCAGTTCTTGGTAGGTGGAAGAGTGCAGCTAGATGGGGAGGTCTGGAGGAGCAGGAGGAGATCTTTAATATCTAAAATGTGCTCTATCTCAGGGGTTCTTCTCTTTAACTCAGTTATTTCCTGCTCCAGCTCTTCAACGAACCTTTCTGCCCGCTTCTCTGATACTTTCTGCTTCTCCTCAACCACCTCTATGAGCTCAGCCTGGCTTCTCTCAATACAGCGCACTAAAACCGTGAAGACCTCCACACTGTCTGCTATCTGTTTTTCTGCATTACTCTTGCTGAGCTCTACTGCATGTTTGATCTCCTTAACCTTCAGCAGTCTCTCCTGGATCATCTCCTGAACTTTACTCTTAGTCTTCCTCATCTGAGTCTTCCTCTCTCTATACTCTTCCTCTATGGGGACAGTCTTGTGAGTCTTGTGGTCTGTCTCAGTGCAGAACTGACACACACACATCTGGTCTCTCCTACAGAACAGCTCCAGGGGTCTCTCATGCTTCTTACACACCCTGTCTTCCAGGTTCTCCACAGGGTCGATCAGCTTGTGTTTCTTTAAAGAAGCAACTCTCTGATGAGGCTCCAGGTGAGTCTCACAGTAAGAGGCCAGACACACCAGACAGGACTTCAGGGCATTGTGCTCCCCCCCAGTACAGACATCACATGGTACTTCTCCAGGTTTGGCGAGGGTTGTGGTTTGAGCTTTTCCTGGGGTGGTGGGTGTGATCATAACTGGAGCCAACTTCTTGAGCTGAGCAGCCATTTCAGAAATGAAAGTATTAACAAAGAGATCAGGTCTCTTATCAAATGTCTTTTTACACATTGGACACTGGCACAGGTCAGTGCTGTCCCAGTATCCTCTGATACAGGCCTTGCAGTAGTTGTGTCCACATGGGATGGAGACTGGCTCAGTGAACACATCCAGACAGATAGAGCACTGGAACTGCTCTTCAGACAGGACAATGCTGGAGGAAGCCATAGCTGGAAACAGACCAAAATATAAATATATGATTGATGGTCTCTCTGAATAAAAAATGTAATAAAAATATATTGTTTTCTTTATCTGTTATTTATTTATTAAACAAAAATGTCTTCTGAGTGTTTATATGAATACCTGATATAAAACAATTTCTATACACTGTTTATCACCTCACATCTTGCCTAAAACATCGACTGTTACCATGGTTACCCCATGGCTATTCAGTCTGAATGAAATCGCACTAAAAAATATGCAAGAGTCTCTACAATCCAGAATGTTAAATGAGAAGAATGTTGAATAAAACTATATTTAAAACGTACTTTAACGGTTGTCCATTCTGTTGGTCCTTTTGATGGTAGGGGATGAGATAAAATGTCCACAGGAAAGTGTTATTAACCCAGCTTTATGGGGAGTGTCACGTTCTGACCATAGTTCTTGTGTGTTTTGCTTGTTTTAGTGTTGGTCAGGACGTGAGCTGGGTGGGCATTCTATGTTGTGTGTCTAGTTTGTCTGTTTCTATGTTTGGCCTAATATGGTTCCCAATCAGAAGCAGGTGTTTTGTGTTGTCTCTGATTGGGAATCATATTTAGGTGGCTTGTTTTGTGTTGGGGATTGTGGGTGGTTGTTTCCTGTCGTTGTGTTTTGCTGCACCAGCTAGGACTGTATCGGTTTGCCTATTTTGTTATTTGTAAGTGTTCACGTTTTCGTCTCGTCTATTAAATCATGTTGAACACGAGCTACGCTGCGTCTTGGTCCGATCCCTGCTACACCTCCTCTTCAGACGAAGAGGAGGAAGGCTGCCGTTACAGGGAGCCGGTCTGTATGCATTCTCAATCTCCTGATGCATTGCACGTGATGCACAATATGTTAACAATAGCTGAACGTACCGGAACGTAGTCTACCGAACATTGTTTCCTCGCAATCAGCTGGAAGTCATCAACGTTCAGTCTGTGGTTCTGTTGCGCTCAGCCATTGTTCACATATTGTGCAAGTGTTTACGTTGTGTACGAATTGTGTCAGTATTGAAACTACAAACCTCTGACAGAACCATACCGACCAGCGTACTGAAAGTTGGGCTAGTAACATTTCCCTGTGGATATTTAGTCTCCAGATTACCTCTGACATAAGGACACAATCAGTTGACTACAGGTAAAGTAAATCCAAATTAAATGTATTCAACATTCTGAGTTGTAATGGGACTGTTTGGAAATGTTGAGCCAACGTGTTAGAGAGGAGAGTCTGCATTCACACAGGGAGCCCAGGTCTGATATTTGTTTCACCATTTGGTCTTTTGACCTATCACATCAGATCTTTTCACATCAGATCTTTGTCAGAGCCGATCTGATTGTTCAAAAGATGAATTAGTGAAAAAAGATCGGGCAGCCTGTGTGAACATAGCCTATGTCTTCCACTCTGATTCTAAATGGGACTAGGCCTACTACACATCAAGCTTTTAGAAAAGAAAGTTCTAGTATAATTCTTACACTCTACTCACCTCAGTGTGTTGACTGTTTGTTCTCTACTTACGATCAGGAAAATGTTCATTGACTGGAAACTACTGAAGTTGTAGCTGTGTGGATGAATTATATAATGTGTAATAAATCGATCCTATTTAACATTCAGGTTTCTAGTTTAGTGTTTCGCTTCTGCAAAATGAAGTTCATAAGCCCTTCCCTCCCTACTGTTTACTGAGCGCAGGGCTGATACTCTGCTCTTAAAGGAATAGTGTCCATATTTAACAGCTTGGCTCACCCATTCGGTCTATCTTCTCTATAACACACTGTGAGCTGTTCATGTACTGGTCTTACCGTGTAAATACATACTTTTGAAATGATCTATTCAATACGTTAGTTCATAACTTTATTGGACTTTATGGAACCTTGAATGAAATGTATTCCAAAGTCCAAGTAGTGTTCTCTGTAATGGGTCATTATCAGTATCACATATACAACCTTCTCCCTCTGTTTGTGTTGAAATCAAATGTGCTCTACTGTAACGCTCTGGGCGTAGTGGGTGCGAAGTCAGGCGCAGAGAGTACAGGCTAGTGCTATTTATTGCACACCAGCGAACATAAGCCACCCCACGAAACACAGGGCGCACACAAAACAAATGCCCCAAACAGGGGGACTCAAACAGTCCGGAGAAAAACCCACCCACGAAACACGTCAACATCGAACGTGCTCAGAGCAACACAAAACAATCCCGCACAAAGAGCAGGCGGGCCTACTGGCTAACATAGCCCGACTAATCAGCCTACACACAAAACAGGTGAAACCAATAAACAAAGGGGGAAAGTGGCAGCTAGTAGGCTGGTGACGACGACCGCCGAGCGCTACCCGAACAGGAAGGGGATCCACCTTCGGTAGGAGTCGTGACATCTACAGAATGTGAGGAAGAATAAGGGTTCTGTATGAGTAGCTATAAATCCTGCAGGAAACAAAAAAAGCAGCACATGGTCACAGTCAAAACAAAAGGTCCCCACTTTAAATGAAGTGCAGCTTGTAAAGTCTTCATAAAGTCTTAATAAACACTACATACATGTTACAAATCCTCTATAACTGTGTCATGCTTTATAAAGTGTTCATAAATGTGGCATAACTGTGTGACATAATCACCAATGTCAAATGTGACATAACCCACTATGTCAAATATGACACAAACCTGTGCTTTATAAAGGGTGACATAAGCACCACTTAATAAAGGCCTTTTAAATCCTATTGAATTGATGCTTCACAAAGCATTTATAAACCTGTCATGCATCTTGGTAGAGCATTGCAACGCCAGGATAGTGGGTTAGATTCCCAGGACCACCCATATGTAAAAATGTATTCACGCATGACTAAGTCGCTTTGGATAAAAGCATCTGCTAAATTGTATATATTATATTACTCTAAAACATTTATTGGATGGCCAAACCTCTTCCCCTCTTGGGTGCATAGTCAATATTGGACCTGACCTCAACCTTCCCCAGAATGCTGTGCTGCAGGATGACACACACTCTAAAGTGCAGTCATGCACAGCAAAAAACGCTGGTAGGACGTTTTAGAATCAGTTTTACTTCTGTTTTTTCACCAAACGTCATTTTCTCCGTTTTGTTTTTCCATGTTTCGGATTTCCCCATTTTGGGGGTTTTCACACCTTCTTCCACACTATTTTAAATAGAAAAACGAACCGCATGGCAAGCGGTACCGGAGCGCCAAGTCTAGGTCCAAGAGGCTTCTAAACAGCTTCTACCCCCAAGCCATAAGACTCCTGAACATCTAATCAAATGGCTACACAGACTATTTGCACCCCCCCCTTTTATGCTTCTGCTACTCTGTTATTATCTATGCATAAGTCACTTTAATAACTCTACCCACATGTACATATTACCTCAATTACCTGGACACCGGTGCCCCCGCACATTGACTGTACTGGTACCCCCTGTATATAGCCTCCACATTGACTCTGTACAGGCACCCCCTGTATATAGCCTCCACATTGACTCTGTACCGGTACCCCCTGTATATAGCCTCCACATTGACTCTGCACAGGTACCCCCTGTATATAGCCTCCACATTGACTCTGTACCGGTACCCCCTGTATATAGCCTCAGTATTGTTACTTTACTGCTCTTTAATTATATGTTACTTTATTTCTTATTTTTTTAGGTATTTGTCTTCAAACTGCACTGTTGGTCAGGGGCTTGTAAGTAACATTTCACTGTACCTGTTGTATTCAGCATTTACTGTAAGGTCTACACCTGTTGTATTCAGTATTTCACTATAAGGTGAAAACCTGTTGTATTCAGTATTTCACTATAAGGTGAAAACCTGTTGTATTCAGTATTTCACTATAAGGTGAAAACCTGTTGTATTCAGTATTTCACTATAAGGTGAAAACCTGTTGTATTCGGCGCATGTGACAAATAACATTTGATTTGATTTTATTTAAATTAGATTTGATGTGTTCCTGACAATGCTTAAACCACATCAGGGGATAACTTTTGAGGTCTGGAAAAAATCTAAGAATGTAGTGGATTTTCTCTGTCTCTCTCTGTCTCTCTGTCTCTCTCTCACAGTAAACAGTACAGGGTAGGGAGGAGCTTATGAATGTTACTTTGCTGAAGTGAAACTTAACTGAAAACCTGAATGTTATGAACAGGATCGAACTTTCACACTTTAAAGAATCTACCTATACAGCTATACTGTTACCTACTGTAGTCTCCAGTCACTGGAGCCTTTTTCTGATCAGAGGAAGAGAAAGAACAGCGTCAACAGACGCTGAGGTGAGTAGAGAGAAAGTAAAGAGATTGTCTGATATGGGTTGACATCATAAAACAGTGTTTTGCTATATTGTTCACACTGAGAAATTAAACAATATAATTATTTATTTATTCAAAGATAGAATGACTGATTTCAGAGATTTTCGGTCTTGGTTCTTTGGTCTGTTTTACTGATGTAATTAAAATGTGATAAACCTAACCCTAACTAATGATGGCAAAGTTTGATGCGTTGATCCACCAGACCTTCCGTTCATTTGGGCGGAAGTGTCTGGGAATGAGATTAGATGTAATGTGACTAACATGACTTCACTTTAGAGCGTATGCCATCCTTCAGCACAACATGTCACCCTTTATAAAGCACATATTTATGTCACATTTGACATTGGTGATTATTTCACAGTTATGACACATTTATGAACCCTTTATAAAGCATGACATACAGTTATAGATGCTTTGTAACACATGTATTTAGCGCTTATGAAGGCATTTTGAAGGTTTTATGAAACCTTTATAAGCTGAACGTGATTTAAAGTGGGACCAATTTGGTCAACATCATAGAATATTAACATTTGACATTGTAAAATCTTATCAATGACAGTATGTCAGCTTATTCTCTATTAAAGTTAAACATATCAACAAATTCAAATTTACAGGTTTTTTTGGGCTTCCTTGTGACTGTATTCCCTGTTCACTAAACTCTGTCCGACTTGATGGGAGAAATGACAAGTGGAGCTGAGTTATCACCAGAATAATTATTTCCTGTAGAGAAGAGTGGATAGAGTTTCTCAGTAAAGGCACAGCCAGTGAAAGAGTAGATATGAGACCTGGCCTCCACATTGTAAAAGGAGACCTCACCCTCCTCATAATCCACAAACACCCCCACCTGCTGGGGCTTCTCTCTCGGGGAGAGGGGGACATGAAGCTCAGCATTAGGAAAATAATTCCCATTTATCAGCTCCACAGTCCAGTATCCATTTTCAGGGCACATTGTCTTAGTAGAGTTTCTGTTGATGGACTCTTTAGCCACTCCTAAAACCCACACAGTCTTCCCTTTCACGTGCACCTCATAGTAGAAACTCCCTGAGGAGAACCCCTCCCTCCCTTAAACATGGGTTGCATCTCCAAACCACTCTGGGTTAGCAGGGAGATTCTGCTTTTTGTCTCCATATCTCACTTGTTTCCTGTCCGAGGCCAAGATGAGGAATGGATGTGCTTTATCAGGTCCAGAGTCACATCCACTGCACACTGCTGCATCCTCTTCAGCTCAGCATCACTTCTCCATCTCTTTATTAAGTGTCTCCTCCAGCTGAGACGCAGTACTCCTCATAGTCCCCACACACAGACCACTGTGGACACTTACAGCTAAAGTCGGAAGTTTACATATACTTAGGTTGGAGTCATTAAAACTTGTTTTTCAACCACCACAAATTTCTTGTTAACAAACTATAGTTTTGGCAAGTCGGTTAGGACATCTACTTTGTGCATGACACAAGTAATTTTTCCAAAAATTGTTTACAGACAGATTATTTCACTTATAATTCAGTGTATCACAATTCCACTGGGTCAGAAGTTTACATAGGCTAAGTTGACTGTGCCTTTAAACAGCTTGGAAAATTCCAGAAAATGATGTCATGGCTTTCGAAGCTTCTGATAGGCTAATTTACATCATTTGCGTCAATTGGTGGTGTACCTGTGGATGTATTTCAAGTCCTACCTTCAAACTCAGTGCCTCTTTGTTTGACATCATGGGAAAATCTAAAGAAATCAGCCAAGACCTCAGAAAAACAATTGTAGACCTCCACAAGTCTGGTTCATCCTTGGGAGCAATTTCCAAACACCTGAAGGTACCACGTTCATCTGTACAAACAATAGTACGCATGTATAAACACCATGGGACCACACAGCCGTCATACCGCTCAGGAAGGAGATGCGTTCTGTCTCCTAGAGATGAACGTACTTTGGTGCAAAAAGTGAAAATCAATCCCAGAACAACAGCAACGGACCTTGTGAAGATGCTGGAGGAAACAGGTACAAAAGTATCTATATCCACAGTAAAACAAGTCCTATATCGACATAACCTGAAAGGCTGCTCAGTAAGGAAGAAGCCACTGCTCCAAAACCGCCATAAAAAAAGCCAGACTACGGTTTGCAACTGCACATGGGGACAAAGACCGTACTTTTTGGAGAAATGTCCTCTGGTCTGATGAAAGAAAAATAGAACCGTTTGGCCATAATGACCATCATTATGTTTGGAGCGAAAAGGGGGAGGCTTGCAAGCCGAAGAACACCATCCCAACCGTGAAGCACGGGGATAGCAGAATCATGTTGTGGGGGTGCTTTGCTGTAGGAGGGACTGGTGCACTTCAAAAAATAGTTGGCATCATGAGGTAGGAAAATTATGTGGATATATTGAAGCAACATCTCAAGACATCAGTCAGGAAGTTAAAGCTTGGTCGCAAATGGGTCTTCCAAATGGACAATGACCCCAAGCATACTTCCAAAGTTGTAGCAAAATGGCTTAAGGACAACAAAGTCAAGGTATTGGAGTGGCCATCACAAAGCCCTGACCTCAATCCTGTAGAAAATTTGTGCAGGACTTGAAAAGTGTGTGAGCAAGGAGGCCTTACAAACCTGACTCGGTTACACCAGCTCTGTCAGGAGGAATGGGCCAAAATTCACCCAACTTATTGTGGGAAGCTTGTGGAAGGCTACCCAAAACGTTTGACCCATGTTAAACAATTTAAAGGCAACGCTACCAAATACTAATTGAGTGTATGTAAACTTCTGACCCACTGGGAATGTGATGAAAGATATAAAATCTGAAATAAATAATTCTCTCGACTATTATTCTGACATTTCACATTCTTAAAATAAAGTGGTGATCCTAACTGACCTAAGACAGGGAATTTTTACTAGGATTAAGTGTCGGAATTAAGTGTAAGGAATTGTGAAAAACTGAGTTTTTGTCCTTAAGCTATTTTGAAACAACTTGGGGTAAACTTGGGGTCATTGTTGATTTGGAAGACCCATTTGTGACCAAGCTTTAACTTCCTCACTGATGTCTTGAGATGTTGCTTCAATATATCCACATCATTTCCCCTCCTCATGATGCCATCTATTTTGTGAAGTGCACCAGTCCCTCCTGCAGCAAAGCACCCCCACAACATGAGGCTGCCACCCCCGTGCTTCACGGTTGGGATGGGGTTCTTCAGCTTGCAAGCCTCCCCCTTTTTCCTCCAAACATAATGATGGTCATTATGTCCAAACAGTTCTATTTTTCTTTTATCAGACCAGAGGACATTTCTCCAAAAAGTACGGTCTTTGTCCCCATGTGCAGTTGCAAACCGTAGTCTGGCTTCTATACGGTGGTTTTGGAGCAGTTGCTTCTTCCTTGCTGAGCAGCCTTCCAGGTTATGTTGATATAGGACTCGTTTTACTGTGGATAAAAATACTTTTGTACCTGTTTCCTCCAGTATCTTCACAAGGTCTGTTGCTGTTGTTCTGGTTTTCACTTTTTGCACCAAAGTACGTTCATCTCTAGGAGACAGAACATGTCTCCTTCATGAGCGGTATGACGGCTGTGTGGTCCCATGGTGTTTATACATGCATACTATTGTTTGTACAGATGAACGTGGTAACTTCAGGCATTTGGAAATTGCTCCCAAGGATGAACCAGACTTGTGGAGGTCTACAACTTTTTTTCTGAGGTCTTGGCTGATTTCTTTTGATTTTCCCATGATGTCAAGCAAAGAGGCACTGAGTTTGAAGGTAGGCCTTGAAATACATCCACAGGTACATTTCCAATTGACTCAAATTATGTCAATTAGCCTATCAGAAGCTTCTAAAGCCATGACATAATTTTCTGGAATTTTCCAAGCTGTTTAAAGGCACAGTCAACTTAATGTATGTAAACTTCTGACCCAGTGGAATTGTGATACAGTGAATTTATAAGTGAAATAATCTGTCTGTAAACAATTGTTGGAAAAATGACTTGTGTCATGCACAAAGTAGATGTCCTAACCGACTTACAGTTTTTTCCAACTGCTTACACACAAAATCTTTTCATGTCACACGATTTTTGAAACCTCTCACTCAAAGTGCAAAACTACACACCAAATATCCAAAACCATAAGCTATTTCTCAGCCTTTGACTCAGTTGTCAACTGCATAAAACACTTTTTTCAAAACACTACACACAATTCTCTACCTAAAACACAAAAATCTAACAGGAAGTGACTTGCTTTCCTTTTCCAAACACAACCAATCAAAATGCTACACTTATTCACCAGGTCACACACACACACTCCTCACATGTGGAAACACTAATAGCTTAACTGATCACTAACCAATCACTGCTTTACTGTAGTATGGTTCTATAAATAGGTCAAAGGTCAGATTACCTGTTTTGAACAATGGATGCCAACAATGGACAGAGAGCAAGAGGAGTAGGAGGGAGAGGAAGAAGAGGACGAGGGCAAAGAAGCGAAGGAAGGAGAGCCATCTCTGATGAGATTAGGGCAACACTTGTTGATCATGTGATAAACCACGGTTTGACCATGAGAGAGGACTGAGAGTCCAGCCCAACTTGAGTCGATTTACAGTGGTGTCCATAATTCAAACCTTCAGAAATGAGAACAGGTATGCAACTATCTAATGACTATTTTAACATTACAGTAATGTACTGTAAAATACGTATGACTGCATAGTATTGCATAAACATTTGTAACTCTAAGCCCCCCATTTACTGCATTGAATGAATGAGGTTGGTTATCATGCTGTACTACCTTTTTTTGTACATTGTTTACAGTTCCTATGCTGAACACATACTGTGTTTGAATTCTGTACAGAGTGGAAAGGCAAAGACATCATGGAGGACGAGGACGCTTGTTTACAGATGTACAAGAGACTGCAATTATAAATATGGTTTTGGCCAACAATGCAATTAGGATTCGAGAGATAAGAGAGCATATCTTGAATAATGACACCATATTTAACAACATCAATGCTGTAAGCCTGTCGACCATACAACGCATCCTCCAACGGCACCGAGTGAGTCAAGAATATGCGACATGACTTTGTAGAGGTATGTATGCAACACTAATTCCAGTACTTCAGACATACCATATTTACTCATCTGTATATCCTTTTGTCTGTTACAGACAGTATTGAAGCTGGATGCCCATGTAATTCGCCATGAATTTATTTATGTGGATGAGGTTGGCTTCAAAAACCAGGCGCCGCGGAAGAAATGTAATAGGACAGAGGGCAATTACCAACGTCCCTGGACAGCGTGGGGGTAATATAACTATGTGTGCTGCCATCACTCAAAACGGGGTCCTCCATCACAATGCCACACTGGGTCCGTACAACACCGGGCATATGCTCACTTTTCTGGATGCAATTTACACAATGCTTGTCCCTAATCCAGATCAGGAGCCTGCTAGATTTGTGGTTTTATGGGACAATGTTAGTTTTCACCGGGCTGTTCTGGTCCAAAACTGGTTTGCCACCCATCCACAATTTGTAGTTTTGTACCTACCCCCATATTCACATTTTCTAAATCCCATAGAGGAATTCTTCTCAGCCTGGCGCTGGAAAGTGTATGATCGCCAACCCTATGCCCGCATGCCGCTTCTCCAGGCAATGGAGGACGCATGTGGGGACATAGAGGTTGCCTCTGTCCAAGGTTGGATACGCCATGCTAGGAGATACTTCCCTCGATGTTTGGCAAAAGAAAACGTATCTTGTGATGTGGACGAAGTATTGTGGCCAGACCCAGACCGGAGAAGAGATGAAGCGTAGCTTAGCACTGGTGACTGTCCCCCCCCCTATCAATTCCTAGACTTCCCCCCTGGGACCCCACACACACAATTGTGTTCTTTACTGTATTCTAAAGAAAATACTTTTGGTTTACATATGTTTATGGTTTTGTTGTATACAACAGTAATGTTTGGCCTAATAAATATTTTCTGTTTCTACATTGCATTGGTGTTTACAGTGTACTTGTTACCCCTCTCAGCAGATTACTTTCACTGTAGAACATTGTATTGAAATGTAGATATAAGCCTATGAAAGACCAGAGCTTTAGATTTAGAACAACAGTGTTTACATGGTATATCCAAAAATGTACTATTATGAAAGCAGTGTTTGCCATTTGATGCAAATGCTTCATTCTGACATGTGTTTATGGCATTTTGAAAGCAGTGTTACATTTTGAAGGAGATGTGAGGCATTTTGTGTGTAGAGTTTTGAAAAAAGGAGAGTTTTGAAAACGTGTGTAAGCAGTTGGAAAAAACTGTAATAAGAATAATAAGAAATTGTCAACGGGACAACAGTAACAACAATAACCAAGGGTCAAAATAACCATACATTCAACAATAACAATAAGCATACAGTAGAGTACATGTGCAGGTTGATTGGTCTGTCAGACACTGTCCCTCAACTTATGGCAGGCAGCAATGTAGTGCACTGCCAACACACAGCTCTCTGCGTCCTCCTCCAACAGGACCGGTAGCCTCTTCTCATCAGAGAGGTCTTTGAAACCTTGAATAAGGGTTTCAAATTTGGAGAAATGACACTCTTTTTTTTACATTTTGTCAGGAAATGCAGCTCTGTCTCAGGTTCTGCTGTTGTGCAGTGGTTGCTCTCTCTGTCTCTCTCTCTCTCTCAATTAAATTAAATTAAATTCAATTTACTTAATTGGAATGACGCAACAATGTACATATTGCCAAAGCTTACTTTGGATATTTACAATATGAAAATAATAAGAATCAAATTTGTCAACGGGACAACAGTAACAACAATAACCAAGGGTCAAAATGACCATACATTGAACAATAACAATAAGCATACAGTAGAGTACATGTGCAGGTTGATTGGTGTGTCAGACTCTCTCTCTCTCTGTCTCTCTCTCTCTCTCTCTCTCTTGACAGGCCTAATGCATATGGAAACGTTAAAGAAAAATAGTTTCTATGTTATTTTTGGTAATGGAGGGTAAGAACACAAGTTTATGGTGTTGAGCGTAAGATGCAAAATGCAGGACAGCGTTGCTGCTCAAAACAGTCGCTCAGGATGAGAAGGTCTGCTGAATGAGTCAAATGTAAATGTGATGCAGGGCTTAGTTTCAGCCATTATACACTAGGACGCTCCTCTGTATGAAAAGGCTTTGCTTTGGGCCATTGTGGCCCTGAGTGACAAGCATAGCATTATCTGTTGTAATACAGTAGCTACTCTACTGCTGTGTACTAGTCCTCATCATCATTCCAAACTGCCAGGGTCCTGATCTGTACAGCCTAGCAGAGTATACTGTATCTCTCGTGTGTGTGTGTGTATGTGTGTGTCACCTTGTCCACAGAAAAAGAGCAGAGAACCAAAGCCCTCCACCATCACACTGACAGACAGAGTGCATTCCCATTTGGTGCAATTGGAGTAATGATAACATCAGTGAACACGTGAAAAGAGGCTGAGAGGCTGGCAGACTAATGGAGAGAGGAGAGGGACAGTCGCTCCCAGGCACTGATACAGGTTATATTAGGAGAGAGAGAGGGAAACAGAGAAGGAGAGATAAATTGGATGGTGTGTGTGTGTGACAGAATGTGTATGTGACACAGATTGTGTTTGTGTGTGAGAGAGAGGGAGGGGGGGGGGGGGGCTGTCCCCTCCAGGCAGTGATCCGGGTTATGTTCGGAGAGAGAGAGGGAGACAGGCCCAGGGACATGTATTAGACTGTGGCGACCTAAATGCCAGAACCGGACAAGAACCTGACACCCTCAGCACACAGGGGGACAAACACCTGCCTGCAGGTGACAGCATTCCCTCCCCCATATGCCCACCTATGCACAACTATGACAACATAACCAACAAAAACGGGTCATAACTCCTGCAGCTCTGTCGCACGCTGGGTATGTACATAGTCAATGGTAGGCTTCGAGGGGACTCCTATGGTAGGTACACCTACTTTATCACTGACCTCAACCCAGAGTCTCTCAGAACGTTCACAGTCAGCCCACTGACACCCCTATCAGACCACAGCAAAATCACAGTCTACTTGAACAGAGCAATACTCAATCATGAGGCATCAAAGCCAAAGGAACTGGGTAACATTAAGAAATGCTATAGATGGAAGGAATGCAGTTTGGAAACTACCAAAAAACAATTCGGCAACAACAAATTCAATCCCTTTTAGACAATTGCCTGGGTAAAACGTTCCACTGTAATAGTGAAGGTGTAAACTTGGCAGTAGAAAATCTTAACAGTATATTTGACCTCTCAGCTTCCCTATCAAATCTAAAAATCTTAAATAGAAAACCAAAGAAAATGAACAACAATGACAAATGGTTTGATGAAGAATGCAAAAATCTAAGAAAGAAATTGAGAAACCTATCCAACCAAAAACATAGAGACCCGGAAAACCTGAGTCTACGCCTTCACTATGGTGAATCACTAAAACAATACAGAAATACACTACAGATAAAGAAGGAACATCACGTCAGAAATCAGCTCAATGTAATTGAAGAATCCATAGACTCTAACCACTTCTGGGAAAATTGGAAAACACTAAACAAACAACAACACGAAGAATTATCTATCCAAAATGGAGATGTATGGGTAAACCACTTCTCCAATCTTTTTGGCTCCATAACAAAGAATAAAGAGCAAAAACATATACAGAATCAAATACAAATCCTAGAATCAACTATTAAAGACTACCAGAACCCACTGGATTCTCCAATTACCTTGAATGAGCTACAGGACAAAATAAAACCCTCCAACCCAAAAAGGCATGTGGTGTTGATGGTATCCTTAATGAAATGATCAAATATACAGACAACAAATTCCAATTGGCTATACTAAAACTCTTTAACATCATCCTTAGCTCTGGCATCTTCCCCAATACTTGGAACCAAGGACTGATCACCCCAATCCACAAAAGTGGAGACAAATTTGACCCCAATAACTACCGTGGGATATGCGTCAACAGCAACCTTGGGAAAATCCTCTGCATTATCATTAACAGCAGACTCGTACATTTCCTCAATGAAAACAATGTACTGAGCAAATGTCAAATTTGTGTTTTTACCAAATTACCGTACAACAGATCATGTATTCACCCTGCACACCCTAATTGACAACCAAACAAACCAAAACTGACTCAATTTGGCATGAGGGTCTGCTATACAAATTGATGGAAAGTGGTGTTGGGGTAAAACATACGACATTATAAAATCCATGTACAGTGCAGTTAAAATAGGCAAAAAACACACACATTTCTTCCCCCAGGGCCGTGGGGTGAGACAGGGATGCAGCTTAAGCCCCACCCTCTTCAACATATATATCAACGAATTGGCTCGGGCACTAGAAAAGTCTGCAGCACCCGGTCTCACCCTACTAGAATCTGAAGTCAAATGTCTACTGTTTGCTGATGATCTGGAGGACCTACAGCAGCACCTAGATATTCTGCACAGATTCTGCCAGACCTGGGCCCTGACAGTAAATCTCAGTAGACCAAAATAATGGTGTTCCAAAAAAGGTCCAGTCGCCAGGACCACAAATACAAATTCCATCTCGACACCATTGCTCTAGAGCACACAAAAAACTATACATATCTTGGCCTAAACATCAGCGCCACAGGTAACTTCCACAAAGCTGTGAACGATCTGAGAGACAAGGCAAGAAGGGCATTCTATGCCATCAAAAGGAACATAAAATTCAACAAATTAGGATCTGGCTAAAAATACTTGAATCAGTCATAGAGCCCATTGCCCTTTATGGTTGTGAGGCCTGGGGTCCGCTCACCAACCAAGATTTCTCAAAATGGGACAAACACCAAATTGAGACTCTGCATATAGGAATTCTGCAAAAATATCCTCCGTGTACAACGTAGAACACCAAATAAGGCATGCAGAGCAGAATTAAGCCGATACCCACTAATTATCAAAATCCAGAAAAGAGCCATTAAATTCTACAACCACCTAAAAGGAAGCGATTCCCAAACCTTCCATAACAAAGCCATCACCTACAGAGAGATGAACCTGGAGAAGAGTCCCCTAAGCAAGCTGGTCCTGGGGCTCTGTTCACAAACACATAAAGACCTCACAGAGCCCCAGGACAACAGCACAATTAGACCCAATCAAATCATGAGAAAACAAAAAGATAATTACTTGACACATTGGAAAGAATTAACAAAAAAACAGAGCAAACTAGAATGCTATTTGGCCCTAAACAGAGAGTACACAGTGGCAGAATACCTGACCCCTGTGACTGACCCAAACTTAAGGACTCAGTGTACAGACTCAGTGAGCATAGCCTTGCTATTGAGAAAGGCCACCGTAGGCAGACCTGGCTCTCAAGAGAAGACAGGCCATGTGCACACTGCCCACAAAATGAGGTGGAAACTGAGCTGCACTTCCTAACCTCCTGCCCAATGTATGA